>NC_057810.1:426753960-427127816 GCF_018294505.1 Triticum aestivum
GGGCTCGCGAAAACCCAAGGGAAAAAGGCTTAGGTGGCAAATGGTAAAACCAAGGTTGGGCCTTGCTGGCGGAGTTCTATTCAAAGTGAACTATCAAGGGGGTCCCATAAATCACCCAACCGCGCAAGGAACGCAAAATCAAGGAACATAACACCGGTATGACAGAAATTAGGGCGGCAAGGGTGGAACAAAACACCAGGCATAAGGCCGATCCTTCCATCCTTTACCAAGTATATAGTTGCATTAATTAAATAAGAGATATTGTGATATCCCAAAATATCCATGTTCCAACCAGGAACAAACTTTATCTTCACCTGCAACTAGCAACGCTATAAGAGGGGCTGAGCAAAAGCGGTAACATAGCCAAACAACGGTTTGCTAGGAAAGGTGGGTTAGAGGCTTGACATGGCAATATGGGAGGCATGATAACGAAGTGGTAGGTAGGCAACCATAGCGATAAAGCGAACAACTAGCAAAGCAAAGATAGAAGTGATATTGAGGTTATGGTTGTCGGTGTCAAAACCGGCGGATCTCGGGTAGGGGGTCCCGAACTGTGCGTCTAGGCGGATGGTAACAGGAGACAAGTTACACGATGTTTTTACCCAAGTTCGGGCCCTCTCGATGGAGGTAAAACCCTACTCCTGCTTGATTGATATTGATGATATGGGTAGTACAAGAGTGGATCTACCACGAGATCAAGGAGGCTAAACCCTAGAAGCTAGCCTATGGTATGATTGTTGTAATGGTTGTTGTGTCCTACGGACTAAAACCCTCCGGTTTATATAGACACCGGAGAGGGCTAGGGTTACACAGAGTCGGTTACAATGGTAGGAGATCTACATATCCGTATCACCAAGCTTGCCTTCCACGCCAAGGAAAGTCCCATCCGGACACGGGACGAAGTCTTCAATCTTATATCTTCATAGTGTTGGAGTCCAGCGGATGGTGATAGTCCGGCTGTCCGGACACCCCCTAGTCCAGGACTCCCTCAGTAGCCCCTGAACCAGGCTTCAATGACGATGAGTCCGGCGCGCATATTGTTCGGCATTGCAAGGCGGGTTCCTCCTCCGAATAATCCATAGAAGATTGTGAACACCAGGATAGTGTCTGGCTCTGCAAAATAAATTCCACACTCCACCGTAGAGAGAATAATATGTACACAAGTTCAATCTGCTGACGTATTCTGTGGCATGATGTCACACCACTACCAAGCCTTTACTTGAATTGTTTTTTATTATACCCCCTCAGCGTGTTTAGCGAAGTGGTTTCCTTGGCACGTCTTGTCGAAGCAGAGATCGTGTTCCCCTTATTCCGGGATTCTCATCAATACGGACGTGGGTAACCCAACCGCGCCATTGATGGTGGCGCTTGGGAGATAAGCGAGTTTTACCAGGCCGGTGGGGACGCATAGTCTTTGTCCGCCTATATATAAGGGGATAAGGATCCACCTTTTCACCTACGCCTTCTTCCTCCTTTGCTTATCCATCTCCGCGCACTTGAGCTCCAGCGCCCAAGTTCGCACATCTCATCTCAACCTTCTCCAGTCATGTCCGGAGCGGGAGGCAAGTGGTTGGCCTCCACCGTTAAGGAGGAGCACATCGAAAAGCTGCGCGGCGCCGGATACCTATCCAGCGACATCGCGCACCGGCTGCCCGACAAGGGGCAGCTCATCCCCACCCCCAGGCCCCATGAGAGGGTCGTTTTCCTTCCCCACTTCCTCCGCGAACTGGGCTTTCCACTTCACCCCTTTGTCCAGGGGCTCATGTTCTACTACGGCCTGGATTTCCACGATCTAGCGCCGAACTTCATCCTCAACATCTCGGCGTTTATCGTCGTGTGCGAGGCCTTCCTCTGCATCCAGCCCCACTTCGGCTTGTGGCTCAAGACCTTCAATGTCAAGCCGAAGGTAGTGAAGGGCACGCAGGCGGAGTGCGGAGGCGCCATGTTGGGCAAGATGCCCAATGTCCTCTGGTTCGAAGGGGCCTTTGTGGAGTACGTCAAGGGGTGGCAATCGGGGTGGTTCTACATCACCGAGCCGCGCGACCCTACGTGGGCGGCGGCCCCCGAGTTCAGATCTGGTATCCCTATGTAGCTCACCTCCTGGAAAGAGAAGGGCTTGCAATGGGGTAGTTCGGAGGAGCTGACGGGACTCCAAGCCTGTATCCAGAAGCTGGTGAACAAGAAGCTCAGGCTTGTTAATGTGGTCCAAGTCATGCTCGTCCGCCAGATTCTCCCATGCCAAGAACGGGCATTCAACCTGTGGGAGTTCGATCTGGCACAGCACCAGACGTTGAGCGGGCTCTTCGACACGACGTATGAAGGCGCCTGGAGGGTGCTGTTCAAGGGCGCCGAAGCTCCCGCATCCGCGACTGAAGGTCACGGATTTCACTCGCAGCGTCCAGCTGACGAGGTAAGTGATTCTACCCCTTTACGGGACACTTATTGTTAATAGTTTGACTTTAAGCGGGTTTCAATCTCCCTTTTCCTTTGACAGGACTGGATGAAGAAGGCCGAGAAGATCATCTGCCCGGCTCCCATGCCAGAAAACCCAATAGACGCCCGTCTAGCGGGGCTGCTGGTTCCGGCACCGCATGTGGTGCCGGAGAAGAAGGCCAAGAAGGTGGCCACGGGTACTCGAAAGAGTTCCCGCTTTTAGGTGTCCGATGACTCCGAGGCGGACTCCTCCCCCGAAGGTGAGGAGGAGGAAGAAGACTCTCTCCCAGAGGAGGGAGAGAGGAAGAGGAAGGCTTCCCCAACAGGGGAGGCCGAAGGGTCCAAGAGGGGAAGAACTATTCCCCCAGACAGCTCCGCCAACGCCAATGTTGGCGGCGAAGAGTGGCCCTCAAGGGCCAGGCCTCCGGCAAGATCGTAAGTATCCGGATTCCTGAATGATTTATAATTTCTTTTTATGTCACATAGCGTCCTTCTAATGCCGCATACTGCCTGCAGTCCGGCCGATGATGATCTCCCCGCTTCATCGAGCGGGTCGTTGGCTCTGTCGGATGTAGATTCCATCCCGACTGCCTCCACCCCTCGCGCCGCTGAGGACGCCAAGGTGGGATCCCAGGAAGGGACCCATCGTGAGGAGGCTCCGGAGGCGCCGCAAGGCAGCCTCCCGGACTTTGCGCCGGACTCCACGCCGGAACCTGCAGTGGTTCCAGAGTCTGGCAGGCGGCCCCTTCGCAAGAAGGGCAAGACCGTGATACCGGCGGCCCCCATCCAACCGGAGGCGCCAGACAACTTGTTGGAGGCGCTCAAAGGCGCTTCCATCAAGGAAGAACACCACACTATCATGAGCGCGGTGATTCAGAAGGTTCAGCTTGCCAAGAGTGGGCTGACCGAAGCCTGCAGTAGCCTTCTAACAGGCTTTGAGGTAAGAAGTTAAAATTATGTAATGTAATACCGCATAGACAGTAGCCCCTGATGCTCGGTTCGGTGTTCGGAAAGAAAAGCCAGACTGAGGATCTAAAAAGATATACGCAGGGTTGCTAAAAAGTATGTCAATATGGGTTTGCAGGCTGCGCTGCTGACCTCTGCCGCACTGACTGCGGAGGTCGGTGCATTGAAGCAGGATCTCGAGTGGTCCGAGCAAGAGCTCGGCCATGCCAATAAGCAGCTCGAGGACAAAGAAGGTGAGTAACACCACTTTGAATAGTTACCTTAAGAAAAGGATTTAGGTTGCAATAAAAATAACAAGGATAACGTGGGTACTACAGGGGCCACGAATGAGGTGGCGGCCCTGAAGGAGGCCGTGTCCGTGGCTGAACGCAATGCGGCCGCAGAACGAGCGGAGCGAGAGAAGCAGGAGGCGCGGATGGCGGAAGTGCGACAAGAGCTCCAGGCTCTCATGGAAAAGCATGAGACTTTGGAGCGTGACTCAAAGACTCGAGAGTCCGAGCTTGCCTCGGCTCTCGAAAGTGCCAAAGCCACCAAGGCCGAGGCCCATAAGGCCCTTTAGGAGATTGAGGCGGTGAAGAAAATAGCGGCGGGTAAGGCATTTTTCATGCAAAGCAAGCATGTTAATGTAAACTACCTGAAACTTACCCGAATTCGGAGCTCTCCAGGGGCGTTTGCAGATCTGCCTCGCAGTGTGTCCGATGCTACCGCGTTCTACCAAGCCGAGGAGGGGAGCTCAATGGAGAAGGTCTTCTGGTCTCAGTACGCTGAGGCCGGCCATCCGGTGCCCCCTAGCGACCAGCTGAAGCAGCTGGTCGAGCTCCACAAGGTAGCCGAACAGGCCATGAAGGGCCTCATAGTCCAGCTGTGGCCTGGAGTGGCCATGCCTGGGAGCTACTTTGGCCTCGTGCGGCGGCTGGTGGATGCGTGCCCCTGGGTGGAGGTCGTCAAGCTCTCCGCATGTATTGAAGGTGCTTGTCGGGCCCTTGCCCACGCAAAGGTGCATTGGGGCAGGCTGGATGCGGAGAGGCTTATCACTGACGCGCCGCCAGCGGGCAAGGAGTATCATACGCCCGAGATGTACTATAAGACTGTCTTGAAGGGTGCCCGCAAGATTGCGGATGAGTGCCCCAGAGATGTAATTATTGAGTAGACTCGCTATGTGTTATCCTGTGCGCTGAAAACTTTGTTCATATGCGCTAAGCAACGCTTGTTTAATTTAAAATATTACCTTCTGTGCGGCCGTTTATAAAATCTGAGAGATGGCAAGTCGTCGGCTTCAGCCCCCATGCCACTAGTGCTGGGGTGTTCGGGATAAACTTGAGCACTCTTGTTCCCTTTTTTGGGTCCATCTAGGGAGGCGCTCAACACAACAAACAAGGCAACCAGACTTATACTGCTTGAACACTCTCACTTAGCCATAGAATTCTATAATTTTAAATTTCGGGGAAGACCGAATTCGGGGCGCTATCCACGCCTTCGTCGGACATTATCCGGTTCTTCGCTCGAAGCGGCATAAGTCTTTAGGGACCCGAAAAGACCTCTCGAACAGCGACCAGTCTCTCACCTTATCATGCCAGTCAGTTTTAGCTTTCTCCACTGAGGCGCTCACCCAGCTCAACCGGGGCGCAATCGCAGTGGTTCTCCCAGTGCTACCTTAGCCGACAGAGCGGAACGTAAGGTACCAAAACATGGGAGCCGGGCAAACCCAACTATTGACCCAAGACATGATTCGTAGCCGATTCATATAATGCTATAAGTTCGGGGTGCCGCACTTGTGAAAGTGTTTGGACTTATCACACCATAATGCGGGGAACATAATCCCCTGGTGTATTCGGCCGTACCAAATTGTACGGGTGCAAGATGTCATTAATGAACATATATGTAAAGTAATGCAATTATAGGCAAAAAGTGTTGCATTATTTATTCAAGGAATTCTGCTATGAGTGCGGAATGATACAAATAGTGTGGTAAGCAAGGGATTGGACTAATTAAACATGTCCCCCTCCAAGGGTGGGCTGCGGACTGGTGTATATAATCAAATTAAATGCTCGTAATGGAGACCACCTGAGTGTTCGTCGCAGCCTTTTTCCCTCCCTGGCTGTTGCATCATGAGTTCGGCGGGCGCGCCGCCGGACAGGGCCTCTGGTAAACGGAGTCCTGTATATAAGAAGAAGGAAAATAAAAATAAGAAGAGTGACACACTTGGGAGCCCCTGGTGTGGTCGAGCCGCACTCTGGGTCTGTTGTGGTCGTGCCCCTCCCCCTATGCCCATGGTATCTCTAGAGCGTAATGATGTACGCGAGGGTTGGTCTTGCAATCATGCGAGCGCTGGGGTTGGGGCCGCATTGCTACGCGTGCTCGGAACGTGCTAGGTGGCCTTGATTGATGTTGCTCCGGGCGCGTTTGGCCGTGTCCGGTCGTTTAACGGCCAGACTCGAAAATTGCCTTAGAAGGCTGCTCAGTACATCTGCCGCGAGAGCCGCTGTATGTTCCTCCGTTCGGAGGGAGCGTTCCATATTTCCATTGACCGTGATGACTCCATGAGGGCCTGGCATCTTGAGCTTGAGGTATGTGTAATGCGGCACCGCGTTGAACTTTGCGAACGCGGTTCGTCCGAGCAGAGCGTGATATCCGCTACGGAACGGTACTATGTCGAAGATTAACTCCTCGCTCCGGAAATTATCCGGGGATCCGAAGACCACTTCCAGTGTAACTGAGCCTGTACAATTGGCCTCGACACCTGGTATGACGCCTTTGAAGGTCGTCTTTGTAGGTTTAATCCTTGAGGGGTCTATGCCCATCTTGCGCACTGTATCCTGATAAAGCAGGTTCAGGCTACTACCGCCGTCCATCAGGACTCTCGTGAGGTGAAATCCATCGACGATTGGGTCTAAAACCAATGCGGCGAATCCGCCATGGCGGATACTGGTCGGATGGTCTCGTCGATCGAAAGTGATCAGGCAAGAGGACCATGGATTGAACTTCGGGGCGACTGGCTCCATCACATATACGTCCCTTAGTGCACGCTTCCGCTCCCTCTTGGGTATATGGGTTGCGTATATCATGTTTACCGTCCGCACTTGTGGGGGGAACCCTTCTGTCCTCTACTGTTCGGCTGCCGGGTCTCTTCCTCGTCGTTGCTATGCAGCCCCTTGTCACTGTTTTCGGCGATTAACTTGCATGCCTGCTTAAATACCAAATAATCTCTGTTGGTGTGGTTAGCTGGCTTTTCGGGGGTGCCATGTATCTGGCCTGAGCGGTCGAGTATTCGGTCCAAATTGGACGGACCCGGAGTGGTTCTTTTGAATGGCTTCTTCCACTGACCGGGTTTAGAGCCTCGGAATCCGGCGTTGACCGCCGTATCTGTCAGGACCCCGACTCAATGTCACATCGATCTAGCTTGTAACACCTCACATCACTTTGCAGCCTCACGCACGGTATTCCCACGGGTGTCGTCTTACCTTTGCCCGGGACCGTTTGTGCCTTTTGGCACACGTATATGATAGTGTCGCTAGCATCCATATGATAAGGAGCCCGGGCTGACATGGCTAGTCGTAAACCCAAAGCGGCACAAACTTACAGGGACAGGCATCCATGACCCAGCATCGAAAGTGTCGGTCAACAGCGAGTGAATCCAGGCTGTAGCACTGGGCTAGCAGGACTCCGGTGAACCGGGTTGTAGCGGGCTAACAGGACTCCGGTATTCATCGCGTGACATTTCCCCGAAGGGACAGACATAGGAACGAAGAAGGACACATGCCGGCCAGCCTAAGTGTTCCGGAGCAGTAGCAAGCTACCATGGCTCGGTGGAAACACTAGGAGACATTTCCTGGTAAGAGGGGCTGCTAAGGATAAACAACTAGATAGTCAGATCCCACACATACCAAGCATTTCAATAACATACACACAATATGCTCAATATGTGCAAATACAACATGGCATCACAACACGACTCTACGACTCAAGTATTTATTCATTAGGCTCTGAGGAGCGGGATATTACAAACATGGGTCTCATGACCCATCATTCAGAGCATACAAGTCAAAACACAAGCGGAAGTTATCATGTCTGAGTACAGACATCTATAAATGAAAAAGGCTGAAAAGCCTGAGTATCTACCAGATCTTGCCGAGGGCACAAGATCGTAGCTGAGGTAACAAGCTAAACGTCGAAGACCACGCAGAACTACTAGTGAGACTGAAGTCTCTCTGCAAAACATAAAATAGGCAAACGTGAGTACAAATGTACCCAGCAAGACTTACATCAGAACTAACTACATATGCATCATTATCAACAAAGGGGATGGTGGGGTTTAACTGCAGCAAGCCAGCTTTGACTCTATGGCTATCCTAAACTATGACTGCAAGTAACTCTTTTGAGGTGGCGCACACGAGTCCACATATTCACCAACCAATACACCACTATGGATCCGCTCCCGTCTCCCTACGAGAACGCCATCCATAGCACTCACGCTTATCTTGCGCATTTTAAAGTCTCCACTTTCACTTGTCTATGAACTGTACATGCAACCCAGAAGTCCTTTTCCGTGGACACGGCTATTCGAATAGATGATGTTAACCCTGCAGGGGTGTACTTCTTCACACACGCTCTCACCACTTACCGCTGTTTACACGACATGTACTCGGCAACCTTCAAGTTTCTAGTCTCTAGTCCAATGTGGGTGTCGGCCACGGCCTACCTAAACACTCAAGTCTCTAGTCCAGGTTTATCGCCTATTCGGGTTCCATCCATGAGGAGATCCGGCCGGGGTTTCGCTCACAGCCCCAAACGATGTGAACAGGGTTCCGAGACACCAAACGGGCGCCCGGTATACCCGGCCACATGCCTACCGCATCACAGCCCACCCCTCCGGTCAGCGCTGCCCACGGCCTCCAGCATACTACAAACACCAGAAACTACTTGCAACTCCTGGACAGAGGACAAGGGTGATTAAGAAGCCGAGAGGGTCCATTGGTTTTGGGCCCAATGCGTGGTAGTAGCTGAATCATGGATCACAAACACAGAACTCAGTTCCTGAGGACGGCTGCAATGAGACAACCCACCATGTACTCCTACATGGCCTCTCACCGCTACCTTTAGCAAATCGTGTTCACACACTTAGCTCACACAAAGTTGGACATGTTCACACACCTCTGATTCATCCCAGATGAATCAGACCTGACTCAACTCTAAGCAGTACCAGGCATGACAAACAAACATAAATGAGTAGGCACAACAGGGCTCAAACAACTCCTACTCATACTAGTGGGTTTCATCTATTTACTGTGGCAATGACAGGTCATGCAGAGGATAAAGGGGTTCAGCTACCGCAGCAAGTAACAAATATGTCGTTGTTGTCCTAATGCAGTAAAAGAGAGCAGGAGCGAGAGAGTGGGATTTTATCGGAATGAACAAGGGGTTTTTGCTTGCCTGGCACTTCTGAAGATAATATTGAGTCTTCATCAGTGTCATCGAACTCATCGTCGAAACCACGTCTATCGAGAGGGGGCAAGTTCCGGCAACACAGAAGGAAACACAATCAATGCAATGCACAATATGATGCATGATCATGACCTGGCGACATGCTGGTGTTTTGAGCTAATGCAGCTAGCAACAAAGTTAAATGAAGTTGGTTTGAATCTTAGGTTCAAATTCAAACTCCATATGTGAGAGTTTAAATGCCATTTAATTGATTTGTGCTAAAAAGCAGCTATAAGTTGTTCTAACATGCATGAAAATAGTACAGATGGATAGATTGGATTTTTCTGATCATTTTTCATATATAATTTATTTCATTTGGAGTTACAGTTAATTTCTATGAATTTTTAGAAGTTTTGGACATTTTCTAAAAATATTAAATCATTTAAGATTTATTTAAATTCTAGAAAGGAATTATTGCGTCAGCATGACCTCATAGTGACGTCAGCAGGTCAACGGGCTGGTCCAGGTCAAACTGACCTATGGGCCCTGCGTGTCAGTGTCTGGACTAACTAACCTAATTAAAATTAACCCTAACTAACTTGGTTAGCCGGATGGGGCCCGCATGTCAGTGGGAGAGAGGGGAGAGTCAAACCGGGCAGTGGGGTCAACCCACGCCGGTCAAGGGTCAACGGTCGCCGGCGTTTAGCCGCCGGCGAGTCCAGACGCGGCGGAGGAGCTCGGGAAACGCCCTCCGGCGACCAAAACAGCGGCAGCGATCATCTACGCGTGCTGGCGCTTAGCCGCATCCATCTAAGCAAGCGGGAGGGGCTGAGGTGGTCTACAGCACCGACGGCGTCGAGCTTTGCGGCGGCCGTAGTTCGGCCAATGGTGGGTTAGGCGCTGCAGGGAACAGCAGGAGCCGCGGGTGGTCGTGGTCGACTCCTGGGAACGTGCTGAGCACGGTGGCGCGCTTGGTTGCGAGCTTGCGTGGCTGTGGCCACGGCTACGCCATGGCCGGCGGCGAGATGCTTCGGTCACGGTTGTGGATCGGGGCTAGAGGACGAACGCGTCGACGGGGAGAGTGGCGAGGGGCGTAGGAGCTCACAGTGGTTCCGTAGGGTTGGTCGGTGGGCTCGGGGAGAGGCCAGAGCAGTCGGGGCAGCGATGGAGATCTCCGGCGTCAGGAGGTTGAAGACGACGGCGTGGAGACACACAGGGGCGTCCGGCGTTGCACAGCTCGACGAGGAGGAAGAGGGGTACTAGTCGGAGCTCTTGGGCACCTCAGAGTGTCGCCGGGATGGCAGTGTCCGCGGTGGTGGCGAGCGGCGGCGACGGAGGCGCTCGGGCGGAAAATATAGAGGAGGGGGAGAGCGTTCGGGGGAGAGAGAGGGAGTCAGGGGGTCCAGGGGGTCGGGCTGCGCCGAGGAGAAGACGCGAGGCGTCGCAGTGGCCAGCCGACGCGCTCCTCTCTGCCTGCCTGGAGAGAGGAAGCAGGTGGCTGGCACGGGCCAGCACAGTGCTAGGCCGGCCAGTGGGCTGCCAGGTGGGCTGGCTGGGCTGCCAGGTGAGCGCGAGGTAGTCCTTCTCTCTCTCTCTCTCTCTCTCTCTCTCTCTCTTATTTCTATTTAATTCTGTTTTGTATTTTCTGTAGTTTGTTTTGATTTAGTTTTAGACACTAAATCATTTTTATTGCTTCTGATAATTATGGTAGGGACTAGTTGGATTATTCCAAAGCCCTTCATCAAAGATCAGAATTATTGGACATATATTAATTAATTAACAAATATATATCCAATGCAAATAGTTATTTATTTAATTCAAAGGCCCAAAATAATTAACTCTGAGATACCAAAAATATTGTTTTGAGTTTTACCTCTTTGCAATATTTTCAGAGACTAAGAGGAACATTTTCTTGGACTTCTTTGAGAAGATTTTAATGTTGATCATTTTTAGAAGATTTCTGAGGCTTTGAAAATTCCTCAATTCAAATTTCATTTAAATTTAGACATGATGACATGAATATCAAGCAAAGACAACTAGGCTAATCTAGGGTTGTGACAGTATCCTCATTGTTGTTGCCGTTGACGCGGCGTTTGTTTTTGTTTCGACGCAACCTGCCGTTGTGGTCCTCGGTATCCGGACTGTCAGCATTTTTGCTGAGGTTGTTGCTTCGAGCTAGCCAGCTGTCCTCTCCCGCACAGAAGCGGGTCATGAGTGATCTGAGGGCTGCCATGGATTTCGACTTTTCCTGTCCTAGGTGCCGGGCTAGCCACTCGTCGCGGATGTTATGTTTGAAGGCTGCTAGGGCCTCTGCATCCGGACAGTCGACGATTTGGTTTTCCTTTGTTAAGAACCGTGTCCAGAACTGTCTGGCCAATTCATCTGGCTGCTGAATTATGTGGCTTAGGTCATCGGCGTCTGGTGGTCGCACATATGTGCCCTGGAAGTTGTCGAGGAATGCGGCTTCCAGGTCCTCCCAACACCCAATTGACTCTGCGGGCAGGCTGTTAAGCCAATGCCGAGCTGGTCCTTTAAGCTTGAGCGGGATATATTTGATAGCATGGAGATCGTCGCCGCGGGCCATATGGATATGAAGGAGATAATCCTTGATCCAAACCGCGGGGTCTGTCGTGCCATCGTAGGATTCGATGTTGACGGGTTTAAACCCTTCAGGGATTTGATGATCCATTACTTCGTCTGTGAAGCATAGTGGGTGTGCGGCGCCTCTGTATTGAGAAATATCACGACGTAGCTCAAGGGAGCGTTTTCTGCTGTGTTCGGCCCGACCGGAGTTGTTGTATCCGGCGCGATGATATTCGTCGTGGGTCGTGGGGCGCCCACGTGATCCATAGATGGATCTGGATTGTCTTGCCTTGTCCTCCAATATATCCCGCAAGTCCGGCGCGTTCCCCCGTGGCTTCATACTTTTTGAGTGATGTTGGGGTACTGTCTTGGTGGAGGGCCTAGGTGCCTCTCTGTCCCGACCACGGGGTGGTCGGTCTGCCGTATTGTGCGTCGGTGATGAAGGTATATATGCTTCCTCCTCTAATCGGGGGAGCAACTTGCGTTATGGGTAGCTCTTGGAGGGGCGTTCGAGTTCATACTCTTCGGCCGCGAGGACCTCGGTCCATCTGTCGGCCAGCAGGTCTTGATCACCTTGAAGCTGTTGCTGCTTTTTCTTTAGGCTATTTGCCGTGGTGATAAGCCTGCGTTTAAAACGCTCTTGTTCGACGGGATCCTCTGCTATGACGAATTCCTCGTCGTTGAGGCTTGCCTCGTCTCCGGAGGGAGGTATGTAATTATCATCCTCGACCTCTTCGTCTGCCGCTCTCTCGTGAGGGCTTGCTTCTGCATCCTCCTGTGCTGAATCTTGCTAGAGGGGGTTGTCTTCGGCACTCTCTGGGGTGTTGTTATCTCCTGTGCCGGAATCTCCATTCTTGCTGTGGCGGGATTTGGAGCGGCGCCGCTGACGTCGGCGCTTGGGCTGTTTCCTTGAGGAATCTGCCTCCGCTGTTTCTTCGCCGTCCCCATCTTTTGGGGTGTCCACCATGTATATATCGTATGACAAGGTGGTCTTCCAGTGCCCAGTAGGCGCTGGTTCTTGATCGTCTCCGGCATCGTCGTCCATACCGTCGATGTCTTCGGAGTCGTAGTCTAGCATGTCGGTTAGATCGTCGACAGTGGCTACAAAGTGGGTGGTGGGTGGGCTTTGAATTTCTTCGTCGTCTGTATCCCAACCATCCTGGCCATAGCCCGGCCAGGGCTCTCCGGATAGCGAGAGATGCTTTAGCGAATTTAGGATGTCGCCAAAGGGTGAGTGCTGAAAGATGTCCGCGGCGGTGAACTCCATAATCGGCGCCCAATCGGATTCGATTGGCAGGGGCGCAGGAGGTTCGCAGTTCGGCACCTTGGAGTCATGAGCTTTATAAGGGACAAGGTCAGTGTTCAGCTCCATCGCCGTGGAAGTCGCAGCCCCCGAGGCGGTGTCCAGCCACCCGTCCTCGATCTGCGCGATCGGCTCCGAACTTGGGGTCGGAGCGGATTCGTGTGCGGCCACCAAGGCACTGTCCGACGGCAGAGCTAAATCATGCCCATCGTGACAGCGCGGCACGCTCGGTTGTGGCTCGAGTCCGTCGAAGATCAAGTCCCCGCGGATGTCGGCCGTGAAGTTTAGGCTTCCGAACCTGACCCAATGGCCAGGGGCGTAGCTTTCGATCTACTCCAGATGGCCAAGTGAATTGGCCCGCAGTGCAAAGCCGCCGAATACGAAGATCTGTCCGGGGAGAAAAGTCTCACCCTGGACGGCGTTGTTGTTGATTGGAGAAGCCATCAAGCCTATCGGTGTCGACACAGAGGAACTCTCAATGAAAGCACCAATGTCAGTGTCAAAACCGGCGGATCTCGGGTAGGGGGTCCCAAACTGTGCGTCTAGGCGGATGGTAACAGGAGACAAGGGACACGATGTTTTTACCCAGGTTCGGGCCCTCTCGATGGAGGTAAAACCCTACTCCTGCTTGATTGATATTGATGATATGGCTAGTACAAGAGTGGATCTACCACGAGATCAAGGAGGCTAAACCCTAGAAGCTAGCCTATGGTATGATTGTTGTAATGGTTGTTGTGTCCTACGGACTAAAACCCTCCGGTTTATATAGACACCGGAGAGGGCTAGGGTTACACAGAGTCGGTTACAATGGTAGGAGATCTACATATCCGTATCGCCAAGCTTGCCTTCCACACCAAGGAAAGTCCCATCCGGACATGGGACGAAGTCTTCAATCTTGTATCTTCATAGTCTTGGAGTCCGGCGGACGATGATAGTCCGGCTGTCCGGACACCCCCTAGTCCAGGACTCCCTCAATGGTCATCTTGCCTGCAAAGTTCTCAGAGTTGTCGAAAGCTTGATCCTCGTTAGTGTAGTCAACAGGTTTCTCGTTCACGTACTCGTCTCCCGGCTCTACCCAAAGCAAGAACACAAGCAATGGAACAACAATCAATCACGGTGTAATGCGCAAGCAACATGATTCAATACAAGGCATGGGATGCAAGGTATGATGTGCAATGCATATGAGAACTCCGGAAGGGAAAGGATGATCAAGGCATCAACTTGGCAAACCAAGTATGCCTCTGTAAAGATGAGATGATTTCGGTCAAAATCGATAAAAGGATCACCGGAAACGGATGCATGGTTTGCAAATGACAAGCAAAACAAGATATGATGCAAACTTCTTAAAACAGCAACATGGCCACTTAGAAGCAAGGTTTAAATATGCTACAACACCCAAACATGAAAACTAAATACATGGCAGTGAAGTACATGTGAATCTCTACAAAACATTAACACTGAGCTACTGCTATAACTCACAAGAACAGGTTCCAAAGAGCATGGCAAAAGTGCAAAAGATATCAGCTTCACAGACTTGGTGAAAATACTAGCATGGCATAAACAACATCAGCATCAGGTTTAGAGCTAGCAAACAACATACTACAGGAACATAACATAGCAAAAAAAAGTCATGGCATGCCTCTACTAAATGCACTTAACAAAACTCCCTTACACCCATGCAAACATAGCAAGACTTATAAACAGATTCACTTGGTGAAATTTAATGGCATGGCAGAAACAGATTCATGTTAGCATGTTAACAAGCTTGATTAACTCCCTACATAGCATATCATGGCATGAAATAACTCTAGCATGGAGTAGGCGTGAAAATGAAGCTAACCATGTGCCAAACAACCTCATAGCATGTTTGAAATAAATCACACAAAAATGCCAAAACAGCACCATGATGTAAAATGGCATGTACACAAACTTGCTTAAATGCCAAAAATAATGCCACCGCTGGATTGGTGGGGTTTTTCTAGCCCAAAAACATATATAATATGTCTAGGTTGCTGTAGAAAAATCATCACAAATGCTATAAGTGAAAAACTTCCCTAAAAGGGAATATGATAGAATTGGCAATTTCCATATTTGGAATATCCAGATCTGGACTTGCCTGAAAAGGAAAGCTATCATATTCTAGAAATGGAAATCTCTGGAATAAAAGATTAACAAAGGAAAAGAAATAGATACGAGGGATGTGAATGTATGACATGTGGGCCTATGAGTGTGTGTGGATGACAGTGGGACCAAGGCGTCATAGTCACAGGTAAAACAGAAAAAAGGGGGAGGCTTTATGCTCCTGCGGGGGATCGAACCGGGGTCTCCCGGTGCGGGCTTGCGTGGTCAACCACTCGTCTAGCTAGGTGCTACTGGTAAAGGAGGGGTTCGGCTCCATTTAGAGAGACCCCAGGTCGAGCTCCTCTGTTACAAATAGAGAAGACGACGACTGACAGCAGCGCCGGTGAGGGCAGCCATGGTGATGGCAGACCTGAGAGGACGCGGCGGGCGTGCCGGATTGGGATCCAGGACCAGGGTGTGCAACGGCACAGCCATGGAAGGCATGTGCGTGCGGTGCTCGAGCACGAGCTCGAGCTCGTCTCAGGTACGACAGCGGCAAGGCTGGGCGAGGCCGCTGCTCCTTGCTTTTGAGCGTGGGTGCACGCATGAGGCAAGCGCAGTGAGGAGAAACGCGGCTAGGCTAGAACCGGAGTGTGGGGACGCGCGGGTGCTCTACAGCAAAGGTACGCACAACAGAAGACTACAGACTTCTACGGAGCACTACGGGCGCGGCAAAGCCACGGATCGGGCGAGCCCTACAGGTGCATAAATGACATGGGATGGATGGGAGAGGGAGGAGCGTTACCCAGCTCACCCTAGGACACGACGGGGTTGACGAATACGTGTTGGAGGCGACTAGAGGGAGCTCTAAACTTGGCGGGGCTGCCGTCCGTGAAGCAGGGGAGGAAGAGGATGACGGGGAGGTAGCCGGACTTGGTGATCCCAGGCAAGGACGAGGACGAAGGGGACGTAGTCGACGTCGTGGAGGAAGACGAACGTGCTTGGCGAGGCAGAGGTGGCCGGAGTGCACGCCGGCGACGGCTATCCCGAGCTGCGAGCTGAAGCTCGGTCGGTTCATGGCGGGCAGGTCGACGGCGAAGCGCGTGGAGCTAACCTAGGCGGCGGCGAGGCAGGTAGAGAAGGGGGATCGGTCGAGGAGGAACCCTAGGGCGCGGGGGACATGTTATATAGGGCTAGGGACGCTTCTCCGGCCGTCAAATCGACCGGACGTCGATGTGGCGCGTCTGGATGCTCTGCCGTACAGGAGCTTGAAGATCCTCCTGTATGCGTGGCCTGACCGGGCTGCGGTTGGAGCGGCTGCTGTGCTCTGCTGGGCTGCAGGTGAGGGGAAGGCCCAGGTAAGGAGAGGCAAGTCCCCTTCTCATTCCCTTCCAGTTTCTGATTATTTAAATAACCAGCTGAAGAAACGAAAAAGGCCAGTGGACTAGGAGAGGCATTTGGTAATTATGAAAATATTCCCAAGCTCCTGGGATTATCCACTATTTGAATAAATTGCATTGGGAATTTTTTAGAGGTAGAAAAATAAAACAAGTTTGAATATAATTCAAACTTGGAGCATTTTGAACCTAACCAACACAACTCCAAAATGCAAGAGATTTGGCAGAGAGGTTTTGGGTATGTAGCAAGATTTATAGGGAGAAGAGGAACATTTATGAAGGAGGGCACGATGGCACTTGCAATAAGAAAGAAAAGAGAAGGAAGATGGTGATGCATGGGGGTGGTCATGTATGGATCACACATGGGTCAAGCAACAACATAACATGCATGAATCACACAATGCCCATGAAGAGGATGATGAAATGCAACATGAAAAGAAGCATAACTGCAACACTAAGATGAGGCCATGATGGAACATAAGATGGCAAGTGCATAATGAAGATGACAAGTAATGACAAGACAATGCAATAAGTAAAAAAACAACAAACAAACAAAAGAGGCCAAAAGGATTGAATCCAAAAGGAATTGGATGAAGAACAATGTTGGATACATTGTCAAATATGGAAGTTTACATCTGGGGTGTTATAGTGCGGTCGAAACATACTTGAAGCTTTTAAGGCTATATATAAAAATGAAAAGAGAGAGGATATATAACTTAAAAAAGAAAGGTGGAGCTAAGGAGACGAACACAGAGTTCGGCACTAGGCGTAGAATCTTCGGAGTCTAGCCGCGTTCCATGGGTTTGGCTTGAGTCGATTATCTGATGCATCACGCAGACGGTACGCTCCCCCGGTGAGAACTTTATCAATGTTTAGGGACCCTCCCACTTGGGCTTGAGCTTGTCCTTTTTCTTCTCTGGTAAGCGTAGAACGAGTTCGCCAATGTTATAAGTTTTGGACCGTACTTCTCTGCATTGATACCTTCAAGCCTGCTACTAATAGAATGCGGAACGGGCCTTTTGCGACATCACGCTCCTCCTCCAGGGCATCTAAACTGTCCTGCCGATCCAGCTCGGCTTCTCTCTCTTCGTACATGCGCACTCGAGGTGAGTCATGAATGATATTGTAGGGTAGCACTGCCTCTGCGCTGTACACCATGAAAAATGGTGTGTATACAGTGGTGCGATTTGGCGTGGTCCGCAACCCCCATAGTACGGAGTCGAGCTCCTCGACCCAGTGCGTATCTGATTCCTTCATGGATCACACTAGTCTGCGTTTAATGCCGCTCATAATAAGACCATTTGCTCGTTCGACTTGACCGTTTGTTTGGGGGTGATAGATGGAGGCATAATTGAGCTTAATGCCCATTTTGCCGCACCAAGTTTTCACCTCGTTGGCTACGAAGTTTTAGTCGTTATCGGTGATGCTGCTGTGGGGGACACCATAACGATGTATGACCCTGGATATGAAGCTATCACTCGTTGGGACTCGGCTGTTTTAACTGGTTTGGCTTCTATCCACTTGGTGAATTTATCCACCATGACCAACAAGTGTTTCTTCTTATGGCTTCCTCCTTTAAGGGGTCCAACCATATAGAGCCCCCAGACCGCAAAGGTCCAAGTTATGGGGATTCTTTGGAGAGCGGTAGGTGGCATATGACTTTGATTTGCAAAAAGCTGGCAATCGACACAATGTTGGACAAGGTCCTGTGCGTCTGCCCGGGCTGTCGACCAGTAGAAACCTGTACGGAAGGCCTTGCTTACGAGTGCCCGAGCTGCAGCGTGGTGGTTGCCAAGTCCGGCATGAATTTCTGCCAAGAGCTTCCGCCCTTCCTCTTCGGAGATGCACCTTTGGAGCACTCCAGTCGCGCTTTTCTTATAAAGCTCTCCCTCGTGGACCTTGTAGGCTTTAGAGCGCCGCACAATGCAACGTGCCTCATTTTGGTCCTCAGGGAGTTCTTGCCTATTTAAGTAGGCTAAGAAGGGTTCAGTCCACGGGGCGATGACAGCCATGATCTCGTGGGCCGAAGGTGTTATTTCAGTGGCGGAGCCTCCGATTACATCAGAGTGTTCAGGATCTAGGGTTGTGTTCAGATCCTGAGTGGTATTGCCGGTGTCCCCTTCCCACACCATGGATGGCTTGAACAACCTTTCCAAGAAGATATTAGGTGGGACGGGGTCGCGCTTGGCGCCGATGCAGGCGAGGATATCCACCGCTTGATTATTTTCGCGGACCACATGGTGGAATTCGAGCCCCTCGAACCGGGCTGACATTTTGAGGATGGCATTGCGGCAAGCCGCCATTTTTGGGTACTTGGCGTCGAATTCTCTATTTATTTGAGATATTGCGAGGTTCGAATCCCCACGCACTTCTAGGCATTGAATGCCCATGGAGACTACCATCTGAAGACCGTGCAATAGAGCCTCGTATTTGGCTGCATTGTTGGAATCTGTGCATAGTATTTGGAGTATGTATTGGACTGTATCTCCAATGGGGGATGTCAGGACAACGCCTGCGCCCAGACCAGCCAGCATCTTAGAGCCGTCGAAGTGCATGATCCAATTGGAGTACGCGCCGTACTCTTTAGGGAGTTTGGCTTTTGTCCCTTCGGCAACGAAGTCAGCCAGTACTTGCGACTTAATGGCTCGCCGTGGTTTGTATGTGATGTCGAACGGGATAAGCTCGATAGCCCACTTAGCAATCCATCCCGTGGCATCGCGGTTATTGATTATATCGTTGAGTGGTACTTCGGAGGCCACCGTGATTGAACACTCTTGAAAGTAGTGTCGTAGTTTCTAGGATGCCATGAAGACCGCGCATGCTATCTTTTCATAATGTGGGTACCGTGACTTGCATGGAGTGAGGACAATGGATACATAGTATACTGGCTTTTGAAGTGGGAATTTGTGTCCGTCCGTTTCTCATTCGACGACTAGCACTGCGCTTACAACCTGATGTGTTGCAGCTATATATAACATCATAGGTTCGCCGATATTTGGCACGGCCAGGATTGGATTGCTGGCCAGGAGGGCCTTTATTTCTTCCAGTCCAGCCGTAGCCGCCTCCGTCCACTCGAAGTGTTTGGTGCGTCGAAGAAGGTGATAGATAGGTAGTGCCTTTTCTCCTAATCGGGTGATAAAGCGGCTTAGAGCAGCCACACATCCAGTTAATTTCTGGATTTTCTTGAGGTCTATTGGGGTAGCCAACTATGACAGAGCTCGGATTTTAGCCGGATTTGCTTCAATTCCTCTGTTGGAAACGATGAAGCCCAAGAGCTTTCCAGCAGGTACGCCGAAAACGCATATTTCTGGGTTGAGCTTGATGTCATATGTTCGGAGATTGTCGAACGTAAGCCTCAAGTCGTCTATTAAAGATTTGACATGTCTGGTTTTGATGACCACATCGTCTAGGTATGCCTCCACTATTTTGTTGATTTGTGTTTCCAGGCATGTTTGAATCATGCATTGATAGGTTGCACCGGCGTTTTTGAGACCGAAAGGCATGGTGTTAAAACAAAAGGGGTCATATGGAGTGATGAATGCCGTTGCGGCTTGATCGGACTCCGCCATCTTGATTTGCTGGTATCTGGAGTATGCATCGTGGAAACACAATGAGTCGTGTCCTGCGGTAGCGTCGATTATTTGATCGATGCGGGGGAGGGGGAAGGGATCCTTAGGGCAGGCCTTATTGAGGTCCTTGAAATCGACACATAGGCGCCAGAATTTGTCCTTCTTTGGTACCATCACCAGGTTTGCTAGCCAGTCCGGATGTTTTATTTCTTTGATGAATCCGGCCTCGAGTAGCTTGGCTAGCTCTTCTCCCATGGCTTGTCGCTTGGGTTCTGAAAAGCGATGAAGAGTCTGCATGGGATACGTGGCATGTCTGAAGGATGCCAAGTGAAGATGTCCTAGTTCTTGTGCAAGAATTCTCGTAGTGCGGCTTCTATTGTGGGGGTCAGCTGTGCCCCATTGGATGCTGCTTTTGTAGGGTCCGTTGGGTGGACCTAGAATTTGACTATTTCGTTTACTGGTTTAAAAGAAGTGGACTTGGGTCATTTGTCGAGTATCATGTCGTCCCTGTCCACTATGGAGCGCAGCGCAGTTTATTCTTCGGCCGCAAGAGCTCCGGGTAATGCCTCCAGGGCTAGTGCGGCGGTTTTATTCTCGACGTGGAGTGCTATGTCCGGATCACTAGCTAGAGTGATGATTCCATTGGGCCCGGGCATCTTGAGCTTCATGTACCCAGAATGGGGTATAGCTTGGAAGCTCGTGAATGCATCCCGCCCTAAAAGGGCGTGGTATCTTCTACTGAATGGGGCCACTTGGAATGTGATTTCTTCGGACCTATAATTCTCCGGCGTGCCGAATACCACATCTAGTGTGTTTTTTCCCGCACATCGTGCCTCCCGACTAGGGAGGATTCCTCTGAAGGTCGTGCTGCTTTGCTCAATGAGGCTCTTGTCTATCTCCATTTTGTTGAGAGTTTCCTCGTAGATGAGGTTTAATCCGCTGCCAAAGTCCATGAGAACTTTAGTAAGCCGGAAGCCATCCACAATTGGACTAAGGACCAAAGCGGCTGGTGCCTGGACTGTTCGGAATTGAGGTTCATCACTGGCATTGAAGGTTATGGCCGTGTCGTTCCATGGATTTATTGCTGCAATGTGGCAGACTTCGGTGAGGCTGTGGAGTGCTCGCTTACGCCTATTGTTTGAGGCGAAAGTCTCAAAGACTGTCAGTACTGTATTGTTGTTTTCCGCTGGATGGTGCTCTGCGGTATTGTTGATGAGGAGATCCTCGCCGCTCTTGGCCACCTGCCGGAGTATCCAACATGCTCTCAGGCTGTGTGTTTGTATGGTGTCCGGTGTGCTGTGAATTTTGCATGGCCCATTGAGCCATCCCTCCAATACGGTTCCGCGCCCTGTAGTGGGCTTTGTTTTCTTTGTGATTGGATCAGGTGACTTGCAAGAGTGCACCCTTTTTGTTCGAACGAGGGATTTAGTGAGAGCCGAAGGATCCCAGAATTTTGTTTGGGTTTTCCATGCGCTTTCCATCGCACAGTACTTATGTACTATGGCCGCCAAGTTAGCAAAGTGTGCTATGTCACGACGACTTATGGCATTGAGAATTCCCTTGTCCGTGCAATTTTTGCAAAAGAAAGAGATTGCGTCTTCCTCGCGACAGTCCTTAACCTTGCTCATTACAAGGAGGAATCTGGCCCAGAAGTGATGTACTGTCTCTTGGGGCTCTTGTCTAATGTGGGAAAGATCACTTGTGTCTGGGTGGGTGGGTATATTTAAGTCGAAACCCTGACCCAATCTGAGACCCAGGGGCAGAGGAGCTTCCGAGATTGGTGGCTCAGACTCCTGGATGCTGATTTTCCTGGCCCGCCGTCCGATTCTAGGTTCGGAGCCCGGGCCATGTCCTCCCATAGACAGGTATCCGGCTCGGAGAGCACGGGAATCCGGACATAGTTCGTCCTCAAAATAGAGGAAGAATCGTTGCATTGTTCCTTCACCACCGCTATCTGATGGGTGACCAGCGGAGAGTTAATTTCCCTTTGGTCGGGTTTAAGCCCGATCCGATCATAGTCCATAGCGACGCCTAGGGTAGCGATGCGATCCAAGAGATCGTTCAAGGAGGAGAGCTCCATTGGATCCATCTACTCTGTGAGTTTCGAGCTGACGTGGAGGCGGTTCTTGATGACCTGAGAAGTCATCGTTGGCGCGGCGGCCGAACGGGCGGTCATGACGAAGCTGCCCAGTCGGAGACTCTGGCCTACAGTCAGGGCCCCCCAGAGGTGATGTTTTCCTTGACAACAAGGCGAGCCATCAAGCGTTATCATGACGGCACAATGGAACTCTCAATGAAAGCACCAATGTCGGTGTCAAAACCAGCGGATCTCGGGTAGGGTGTCCCGAACTGTGCATCTAAGGTTAATGGTAACAGGAGGCGGAGGACATGATGTTTACCCAGGTTCGGGCCCTCTCGATGGAGGTAATACCCTACTTCCTGCTTGATTGATCTTGATGATATGAGTACTACAAGAGTTGATCTACCACGAGATCGTAGAGGCTAAACCCTAGAAGCTAGCCTATGATTATGATTGTTGTTGTCCTACGGACTAAACCCTCTGGTTTATATAGACACTGGAGGGGGCTAGGGTTACACAAAGTCGGTCACAGAGAAGGAGATCTACATATTCGGATTGCCAAGCTTGCCTTCCACGTAAAGGAGAGTCCCATCCGGACACGGGACAAAGTCTTCAATCTTGTATCTTCATAGTCCAATAGTCTGGCCAAAGTATATAGTCCGGCTATCCGAGGACCCCATAATCCCGGACTCCCTCACAGGCTACTGCCACAATTCGACGACGAGGCCTTCGAGCCAATACTGTCAAAATATAATCAGGCTGATCAACAGGACCGACCACCATGTGGACGGGACAAAACGGCTAATTATGCCGAACACCAACCCACGTCCCCTCGCCATAGAGGCAGGGAGACAACGGCTCTGGGCTACACACGACCTACATCATGACCTAACCAATAGAGACGACTGGACTAGATCAATCTATGGATCAAGAGGACGTACCCCCACACGAGATGATGGCCACCAAGCCTGGCACGACAAACCTAACCAAGTCCAGGGTCAGTACCGAACACAGATGTCATCCGAACTCCATCGCGATGTCGCTGTCGGTGTCAAAACCGGCGGATCTCGGGTAGGGGGTCCCGATCTGTGCGTCTTAGGCTAATGGTAATAGGAGGCAAGGGACACGATGTTTACCCAGGTTCGGGCCCTCTTGATGGAGGTAAAACCCTACTTCCTGCTTGATTGATATTGATGATATGAGTAGTACAAGAGTTGATCTACCACGAGATCGTAGAGGCTAAACCCTAGAAGCTAGCCTATGATGATTATGATTGTGATCGTCCCCCTAAGGACTAAACTCTCCGGTTTATATAGACACCAGAGAGGGCTAGGGTTTACACGGAATCGGTTACAAAGAAGGAAATATAATATCCGTATCACCCAGCTTGTCTTCCACGCAAACGAGAGTCCCATCCGGGCACGGGACGAAGTCTTGAGTCTTGCATCTTCACACTGCAATAGTCCGGACAAAGTATATAGTCCGGCTGTCCGGATACCCCCTAATCCAGGACTCCCTCAGTAGCCCCTGAACCAGGCTTCAATGATGATGAGTCCGGCGCGCAGTCTTGTCTTCGTCATTGCAAGGCGGGTTCCATCTCCGAATACTCCAAAGTAATTATCGAACACCTAAACCGTGTCTGGATCTGCAAGATGATCTTCACATGTCGCTATAGAGAGCATAGCATAAATCTAATCTGCTGGCAATTTTTGTACGTCATTCCCCTGCATCATGGCCTGGCCCAACACGAACCGGTTTTTCTTAGCCCACTTCGATACGCATTGCGAGGCGGTTTTATTAGCACGCCCTGCCAAAGCAGAGATCGTGTTCCCCTTATCACGGGATCTTCCATCGATATGGGCGTGCGCAACCCCATGACGACTGTTGGTATGACTCCGTGTTTTTAGATAAGTCCCAGGCAGTCACGCTGAGGACGCTTGATATTCACCCCCTTTATAAAGGGGCTGAGGCCTATCCCTCTTTTCCACCACCCTTGCACCTTTTTGCATCTCGAGTTCCAACACCCGAAACCAAAGCTCAAGCACCCCGGATCCTCCAATATGTCCGGATCCAACCTTCAGGGCTGGTGGGTGGCTTGCTCGGTCAAAGAGGAGGACATTGCGAAGCTTAGGGAGGTCGGATATCTGATTGCCGACATCCAGCACAGGCTTCCTGCTCCAGGGCAGGTCATCCCTATTCCCGAGCCAAATGAGAGAATTGTATTTGTTTCTCACTTCCTCCGCGGCTTGGGCCTCACCCTCGATCCCTTTGTGAGAGGGCTCATGTTCTATTACGGGTTAGATTTTCACGATCTAGCTCCGGACGCTATCCTCCATATCTCGTCGTTCATCGTTGTGTGCGAAGCTTTTCTCCACGTCACTCCACAGTTCGCCTTATGGCTCAAGACCTTCAATGTGAAGCCGAAGATGATCGAGTGCGACACGTGGAGTGCGGAGGCGCTGTAATAAGCAGGAATGCCGACGCCCCATGGCCAGAGGGCTCCTTCCCAGAGGTGTCCGATCTATGGCAGCGGAGGTGGTTCTACGTCACGGCTCCCAGAGGCACGAAGTGGGTGGCTGCCCCTGACTTCTGTTCTGGCCCTCCTTCTCAATTGGCGTCATGGACCAATATAGGACGGGATTGGGGGTTTGCTAGCGATGTACCAACACTGCAGAGCCGTATCCGAGAGCTTCTTGAGTGGGACATTAGCCTCGTCAGCATAATTCAGGTAATGCTAATCCGACGGATGTTGCCGTGCAAACGTCGGCCTCTCCGGATGTGGGAGTTCAACCCAGAGGGTCTGCGGACTATTCTGCACTTCTTCGGCCTGACGCTCGAAGGGATGTGTAAATTATTCTTCGGACCAGAAGTAAAGTGTCCGGACACCACCGAGGATGCGGGCCTGAGTTGCAATCGCCCAGATACCCAAGTAAGTAACCCCGAAACCGAACACTTTGTTTATATTTATCGTAATCATTATTCTGAAAATCCTCAGCGGCCAGGAATGGCTCAGCAAGGCAGAGAGAATCAGGTGTCCGGCGCCACTTCCCGAAGGCTCACCTAGTCCCACCATAGCCAAGATGCTTGGCCGGGTGCTTAGCAAAATGCCCTTAGGGAAAGATGAAGGGAAGAACAGAGAAGCAGAACTTGATAGATTGCGCATCCAAACTGGGGGAATTGCTACCTCCCCGAAGGAGGATAATCGGGGAGGGGAATCTAAGGCCTCCTCCCCTCGCGGGAAGAAAAGGGCCGCCTCCAGAGACTTGGAGGCGGAGGTGCCCAGACAAGGGAAGAAAGCTTCACCAGGGGGTCCTGCCCCGAAGGGCGTCCTCACCACGCCATTCCCGCCAACGGGCCAGCCCGCAACCGAGCTCTAAGTTAGTCGTAAATACGAAGGTACTGCTTCCTTTTCCAAGAACAGTAATCCGGATCCATTCTTTGCAGTCCGGCTAGCAGCTCTTCTCGACAGAGTTCGTTGTCGGGGGATCTTCTTCCAGAGATGATGGAGAATGAGACCCCACCAACCTATCCGCCTCATGAGGCAGGCGACCACGAGGTGTCGTCACGGAGAAGTCCCGATTTGACTAAGCCAGAAGCTAATACTTCGGCCGCCTTGAGCCCGGAGCGTTTGGCTCCCACAGGTGGCGATAAGAAGGGTCGGGCACAGTTCGATGTCTGGCCGGACACACAGGCGGGCCTTCTGGAGCGAGCTGCTCTCCCGGAGGGGCACTGTTCATTAATGAACATGGTGCTTGAGAAGATTTCATCCGCCACCAGCGGGTTGAATTGAGCTTTTACGAGCCTGCTCAGAGGCTTTGAGGTATGTAATGAAAATGCATAATTTTTGACTGTGACGTGCGCGCTAGGTGTGCTCCATATGGATAGTAGCCCCTGAGACTCTGGTTGCCAGCCCTAGGCGGCAAATGGAGGATCACATTTTTAAGTAATGATCGCACTGTACTGATGCGCAGGTGTCTAAGGATCCGGCAGCTGTCCAGGCCGTTGAAGTTTCCAAAATGAGGAGGCAGATTGGAGTTATTGATGCCGACATCATGCTTGTGAATGAGCGGCTGAGCGAGTCACAAGGTATGTGCTCTGCTTTCCTTATTATTTATAGGAAAAATTGAAAGGAGTGTAATACTGATGTGATATGCGTGGACTGCAAATGGTGCTGCTGCCGTGGAAGCCCTGAGGGCAGAACTTGTCCACACCAATGAAGAGGCTCGGTCTAGCAATGTGGCTGCCCTAAAGGCGACCGAAGAGTTGAGAGCCGAACAGGCTGCTCATCACCGAAGCGAAGACAAAATAGCCGAGATGGCCGTGGAGCTGAAAAACGCCGCTAACCGATATGAGCTCCTTGAGAAGGAGAAGCAGGTGAACTTGGCTGACCTGAAGAAGGCACTTGATGCGGCCAAGGAGACGCGGTCTGAAAGCAAGGATGCACGGGAGGAGCTTCGTCAGGCCGGAGAGATCGCGGCTGGAAACCCCTACTTATTGCGGATGAAGTTTTTTGATCCGAAGTATGCTCCCCTGGATCGACGCTGGAGCCCTGCAGACGCGTATGCGGACTTGGCAAAGAGTACGGCCGTTGCGGCCAAGTTTTTCGAGGATCAAGGTGATAAAGAAGTGGAGAAGCAGTTCTGGTCGCAATTCAATGCTCCCGCGCGCCCATTGCCGTTGAGTGAGAAGTTGGTTGCTGTGGCTGAGCTTCATAGGTTGTCCGGTCTTGCAATGCAGTCTATAATAGACCATCTTTGGCTGAAGGAGCCTAAGCCGGACAGTTATTTTGGCTTAATGCAACAATTCCTTGGTGCCGTATCACAGATCGATGCGATGAGGAGGTCGGCGTGTATAGAGGGTGCATGGATGGCTTTTGCCTGCGTTAAAGCATATTGGACAGATATGGAGGCCACCATCTTTGTGACCCAGACTCCGGCAGGAGGCCAGGATCCGGCCGAGCACAACTTGGAGCAGGTAACAGAAGGTGCTCGCTTAATAGAGGCTCAGTGCTCGAAGAATGTCATGTTCGAGTGACAAATTGTTTCATTGTAAAAACAATGCTATATTTGATTATGAAGGCTTTTTGTACTTTTTTCCTGAAAGTGGTATGGTGCCTCTTGTGCGGCCGTTTTATGTATAAATTTAGTCTGAAAGTTAGCAGTGGTTGGCTTCAGCCCCCACGCGTACTGAAAGTGCTAGTATCGACTAGAGGGGGGTGGGGGGTGAATAGGCGATTTTTAGTGAAGTCTTCAAAACTTGTAGGTTTCGAAGACAAACAACAGAAACAACCTAATTGATATGCAGCGGAAGATAAACTACCCTGAACAAGCCATAGTCAAGTATATAATGATGTGAAAGTACAGGACTAATAGCAGTAAGGTAGTAAGGATCAGGATGGAAGATAGTCTGAAGCCAATAAACAATAGTAGTCAAGCATTGAAGTCAAACAGATAAACAGATAAGCAATGACTTCATGAAGACAAACTGAAGTAAGGTTGGAAGGGATAGAACCAGTTGCTTGTTGAAGACACAGGATTGGGACCAGTTCCAGTTGCTGTGACAACTGTACGTCTGGTTAGGGAGGCTGAGATTTAACTCAGAAGACCGTGTCTTCACCTTATTCCCCTTGAGCTAAGGACACCCAGTCCTCACCCAATCACTCTGGTAAGTCTTCAAGGGAGACTTCCAAACCTTCACAGACTTCGTTCACCGGCAATCCACAATGACTCTTGGATGCTCAGAACGCGACGCCTAACCGGCTGGAGGATTCACAGTCCTCAAGTGTAATAAGTCTTCAGGTCACATAGACAGAAAGACTTCAGTGATGCCTAACACTCTTTGGCTCTGGGTGTTTGGGCTTTGTCCTCGCAAGGATTTCTCTCTCTCAAATGCTTCGAGGTGGGTTGCTCTCAAACGACAAAAGCCGTGCACAAACTTTGAGCAGCCACCAATTTATGGTGTAGGAGTTGGGCTATTTATAGCCACTAGGCAACCCGACCTGATTTGTCCAAAATGACCCTGGGTCACTAAGGAACTGACACGTGTTCCAATGGTCAGATTTCAAACACACACGGCAACTTTACTTGGGCTACAAGCAAAGCTGACTCATCCAGCTGTGGATAAGATTTGGTCTCATTGTCTTCGCTCGAAGACATAGGATTTTGGGTTGAGCATCTCTTCAGTCACTCTGACTTAGTTCACTTGGACCCCACTTAACAGTACGGTGGTTCCTATGACTCAACAAAGAAGAAAAGGAAACAACGAAACCACACAGTCTTCGCGCTCCAAAGTCTTCACGCAATGTCTTCTCATGTCATAGTCTTCAATATGAATATCTTCTCATACCACCATTGTCTTCAATGTCTTCATACATTTTTAGGGGTCATCTCCGGTAGGTAAACCGAATCAACGAGGGACACTACCTGCGTTATCCTGCTATTCTCACAAACGCATTAGTCCCTCAACCAACTTTGTCGTCAATACTCCAAAACCAACTAGGGGTGGTACTAGATGCACTTGCAATCTCCCCCTTTTTGGTGATTGATGACAAACTGGTTGAAGTTTTCAACGGGGATAAAGTATGTGAAATTGTAAGGATAGGAATTTGTCTTCATAAGTTGTAAGGGCTCCCCCTGAAGATGTGCATATAAGTAATTTGCTTTTGGATTGCAAATGCACATGGCAGGTTGTACTTGTGGAGATCCACTTCAACTTATGAAGCTAATTCATCATGCATGAAATGATATAGCAAGTAATATGACATGCACAATGAAAAATGGACGTCTGCAGAATGATCTAAGTGCCGAAGTTATCGTCGCACATGCGGAATTTATCATCGCATCATAGTAAAGCAAACAAGTAGCAGACGACCATTAAGTTTATGGTGTTACAACTCAAAGAACCAAATGTTTCAAAATGCAAGAGTTGTAAGCACGCAGCAAAATATAGTGCAACCGCCCATATGAACCCGCTTGAAGACTATCAACTCATACGCTTCTCCCCCTTTTGTCAGTAATGACCAAAAAGGTTTGAAGACATAGAGCACCTACTCGTCGGGAGTAGGTGAGGCAGCAGGGTTGTCGTCGTTTGGTGGCGGTGCAGACGAACTTGGTGCAGTGTCGATGCGCGCAGAAGTAGTTGGAGGTGGTGAAGTAGCGTCATCTTCATCATCGATCACTCTGGCATTAACTGTTGCCGCGGAAGAGGAATATTCAGAGTCTTCAAGAGATGGAGTTCGACGCAGGGTAGCAGTCCTTGGAGGAGTGGAGTCGAACTGGAATCTTTCATTGAAGCCATCATCTTGAAGATCAGCTTCAGCACTGAGCAGAGTCAAACTCTTCCATGATCTTCGGCAAGTTTCATGAGCAACAAAGGCATTCTTGGTGGCAAGATTGCGAATGCGATTGACATCCACCAAGAGGCTTTGCATTTGGCGCTTGAGCCAGAAATGATGCTTATCTTGCTTCTGATGAAGAGCCACAAGAAGCTCTTGGTCATTGAGAACACGACAACGCTTCCGAGGCCTTTGCGCAATGGTGCTTTCAGTGGCTTCAGTTGGTGCTCTGTGAGGCAGACGGGTGTTACCAGCAAGTGGATAGAATCTTGTTGCTGCTTGAACACCTTCAATAGGCTGAGTGAAGCTTTGGTGCTCGATGTTCTGAAGACAAAGTGGTGTCTTGGCAGTGTCAGAGTATACATCATCAACTGACATATCAACCTCAGGCAGAAATATTATGTGATTGCGATCAGAGGGCTGATAATTGACAGATGAGTGTCGCTTGATGAGGCGCATGACCCATGGAGCATAAAACTTCAGACCAAATAGGTCAGAGCCGGAAGAAGCAAGTTGCCTTATGAAGAATTCCTGAGTGTTGAAGCTGATGCCATTGAGAATATAGAAGACCAATGTCTTCATAGCTCCTTCAAGCTTGGCCGATGATGAGTGTCCCTTGACTGGCCATAGAGTTCGCCTGATAATATGATATATGGTGCGAGGCAGATACTCAAGGTCTTTAACAAAGAAATGGGTGGGATACTCAGGGTCAGAAGGCAAAGGCTTCATCATGCTCAGCATCTGGCTCATATTGGGTTCGGGCTTGTGAAAGATGCTCTCCACAGCATTGTGGTGGAGCTGACAGTTAGGCTCATATAGTTCTCCAGGAGTGGCTAGCCCAGTAAGCTCGATGATATCCATAGCTTTGGCTTCATGATGAACATTTCCAGTCATCCACTTGAGAACCCAAGTCTTGATGTCTCTGTTGTAGCCGCGAATGTGCAGAGTGGCATAGAATTGAAGCAATAGCTCTTCATTCCAATGTTCCTTGTCTGTCACAAAGTGGAGCAGACCAGCATCACGAAAGCAATCAAGTGCTTCTTATAAGCACGGCAATCTAGCAATAGCTTCAGTGTCAAGACACATATGGGGGAAAATGCGCCCTTGATCATATAGCACACATGAGTAATAGCTTCTCTGCTGATAGCTCCAGAACCTATCTGATGATATCCTTGGCTTGGAGTAGGGGTTCTTGGCGCTGTCAAAGAAGGTATTGTGGCTTTTGAAGCCATTGGCATTGAAGGAACCGGGGGAGTTGGCAGTACCTGGAAACCTGGGCATCCTGGGCTTTGGCTTCTGGACCTAAGGCCGATGCTCAACATGATAGTCAAATTGGGGTCCTGAGGCAGAAGGCGGAGGCACCAGAACGGGCCATCGGACAGTGACAAGCTGACCGCGATCGTATGCTTGCTCAATAGTGTGAGGCCTTGGTGGCGGAACAGGAGCAGGGGCAACATCAGAGGAGTCAGGCTGCACAACAGGTGCTTCAGGAGCAGTTGTCGTGTTGGCTTCGAGTGCAGCATCCTCATTGGCGTCAGGTGCAGCAGTCTCATTTGCGTCAAGTGCAGCATTTTGATTGACTTCAGACTCAGTGGCCAAATTTGCTTCAGGCACAGGGGCCTCATTGGTTTCAGGAACACTGGTTGGTGCAGGCTCCACATTAGCGTCAACCATGACTATGTCACTGGCTTCATTGGCATTGGTGGTGGTAGCCTCAACATTGTCAACCTCCTCTTGATGAGCAGGAGGGTCGGGCACAGGCACGTTCAGATCATGCACTGCTTCAATCGCTGGGGGAGTTGAGACACGAACTTCTTCTTCTTCAATAGCAAGGGGAGTTGGTACACGTACTTCTTTTTCATTCTCTTCGGCTGATGCAGCTGGAATGTCTTCAGCAGCATGTGCGTCAGACATGGAGACGTTCACTGTTGGAGTTGGTTCAGAAAATACTTGGCGTGCAACTGGTGAACGTTGCACTTCTTCTTCAGGAACGCTCGACAGAGGGACTTCAGGCCTTTGTCCTCTGCGAAGCCTGCGAAGTGCTGGCTTCAAGTTGGGAGATGGAGTTGAGTGAGCCTGAAAGTCTTCATCCTCTTCTTGCACTGGGGGAGTAGCTTGTTGTTGTTGTTGTTGTTGGGGAGTACTGGGGGAGTATTGGTGTTGCTGTGGGTGATCAGCCCACGAAGCATCCTGAGCAATTGGCGTCAATGGACGACCAATGCTGATGAGTTCGCTGTTCGTACGAACAGGCGATGATACCACTTGATGTTCAATCTGAGGAAGAACTTCATCATCATTTACATTTTCATCTTGACCAATGTCTTCAGCAGCGTTGGGTTCAGCTGCTGGAATATCTTCAGACTCATGAGCCTCTGTGGTAGCAGGCTCATGGACAACCATTCTTCTTTCTTGATGAACAGACACAGGGCGAACCACGGAAATGGGTTCAACGACTAAGGGCTCTGTGGAAGCAGCCCTAGTCTTCTTGGTCTTTCACTTCTTCTTGGAGGGAGCGGCATCAGAAGCTTCAGTATTCTTTCTCTTTCTCGCATCAGCCTCGGTAGCCTTTGTCTTCTTCTGTTCTGAAGCTGTGGTGGTGACCTTTGGCTTCGAGCCAGTCATGCTGCTCGGGAAGATAATGCGAGGGGCTTCTTGGCTTAAAGGCTCAGGCTGTTCAGCAGGGTGCTTCTTCTTCCTCTTTGCAGCCATCCTGGGGTCAATGCCTGGACGGCCAAGGGACTTGCGCTTCTCATCCTCATTGTAGGCAAGCACACACTTATCAGCCAAAAGCTTCATGCGTTCTCGAGAGCCCTGAGCTTCTTGGCGTTTCTTCAGAAAAGCTTCTTTGAGCTCATGGAGCATGACCTTGAAGTTGCGGACGTCTTGAACACTCAGATTGGCCACATGCTTCTTGAATTGAGCCTTCTCAAAATCAATCTTGTTTTTGAGCTCAACGATACGCTGAGCGAGAGCTAGCTCAGAAGCAATGGCGCCATTGAAGGCGACACTGAGGCCAATGGGGAGCTGTAAATCTTCAAAGCTGATGTTGGGGGTGTCGAACCATTCATCAATGAAATTGTGAATGATGGCCACATGAAATAGAGGCAGGTTGCTGAAGATTTCTGCTTCTTCTTTGCTCTTTATCAGCTGCTCAAGAGCATCATCAGCAAGATCTTCATCACTTGATAGATCAATGGGTTCTTCACGCAGAATTGCGGCAGAAGTCAAGGCTCATTGATCAGTTGGTCTAACAAGCTGTTTCTTCTTCTCCATTCTCCTGGAGACACGGGAGAGATCTTCAGATTGCACACTGGCTTCAGGAGGTGCAGTGGCCAGTGGCTTCGCACGCATAGTCTTCGGAGGTGCAGCTGAGGTTGAAGCCTTAGACTTCTTTTGCTTCTGCGGCTTTGGAGGAGGAGGAGAAGGGGCTTCATTAGAGTCAGCACCATTGTCAGAATGATCAACTCTGGCGCCTTGGACCATGATGTAAGTGATGAGGCCGTCAAGGTTGGCGTAGGGGCTAATGACATTGGGATTAGCTTCACGAGAGCCGTCAGCATGGGGAGCAGAGGGACCTGGGTTGAAGTCCAAATCCAAGGCCTTCTTGTTCTTCTTGGCCGAAGCCACAACAAACTGATAGTTGCGCTTGAAGAGCGAATCATCACAACACCATAGGAGTGAGGTGGGATCTGCGTTCGCTGGCTGTGGCCCACGGACCATGCAAGGGTAGAAGCCTTGTTTAATGGCTTCAGCTCGGCTCTTGGGTTGAAGACCTCGATAGAGGATATCACCCCAAGGTATCTTGATGGCATTCTTCTCTGCATATTCCTTTGTGACAAACTTGTACTTGAACCACTCCTCAGCCCAATAGCGTCGAATCCATTGGATTCGCGTCTTCCTCTGATGATAGTTCTCCTCCGGATCTGTCTTGTACAGTTCTGCTAAATCATCAGGCAGATCCTTAGATGTACCTTCTCTGCGCTGTCTGCCACCCTTCCTTGCTGATTTTTCTGTTGCCATGAACTTTAAGCTGAAAGGCTTCAATACGTTCAAAGGCTCCAGAGATTTGCGCTTGCTGGTCAAGCAGGAACTGGCTTCAGGAGAATTTATATGATGCTGCAAATATTCTGCAAATGAATGACTATGAGAACCAAGGGATTCTCCCATGGACATGTACCTGTGACAGCATTAGAGATGCGAGGGAAGGGGAAGAGGTCATATGCATTCTCAGAAGATTTTGAAGATAAATCAGTTGAATACATTGACCTCATGTTGCGAAGACATTCACTTATATAGGTGAGTTGGTTCCAGATTTGTACCAATCCGTGAATAAGTACAAGTGAGGAATCAAACTAGAAGAGATCTGAGTGAATCGACTAAGCAGTATGAGATGCAGACGGAATAGATCTAGCTTTGAATAGACAGAAACTACTTTCGGAAAATAGGATGAATCTTGAAGATCAAAAAGGTGATAAAAATAGAGTTATAATTACCGCACGAAGAACTGCTAGATGGAGAAGAATAGGAGACCGAGCAGTTCAGCCCACCGTGCCCTAACTTGGCGACGGAGGACACCTACGGCGACGGCGGAGAGGACGATGTCCGCGGCCGGCGTGAGGACGGCGTCGGAGAAGTCGCGGCAGCTAAGCACTTCGTCGCCGGCGTCGTCGCGAGCTAGCGGTGGCGCTAGGGTTTTGATGGAGGTGGAGAGGTGGAAGAAGGATTTCTTTACCGCACTGGGACAGGTATTTATAAGTAGGTCAGAGACACAACGCAATTACACTGGTGCCCCTGGCGGTTCACATCCGAGGGACACGTGGCAAGCATGCAACACACTCAGGGTTGTCCCGCGTTCCCACACCCGCGAGGCATGTCGGAGAGTTGTTCCGGCTTCTCCGGATTTCAACAGTAAAGATAAGCCATTAAAACAGATTTAATGTTTGTCTCTTTGCCTTCTGCTGACTAGGACGCAGAGAAGACATTCGACAGTTTCAACAGAATGCATATGATTTGGACAGATAGATTTTGAGATAGGAAGCATAGAGAGGTTAGGGTCCGATCACATTCACTTAGTTCAAAAGATCCAATCTTGAAGACATAGCTATAAGTGAATGCTGTGGAGGACAGAACACTAGTATATATCCATATATCAGAAAGCAATCAAATCATCACAGTGCAGAAAGTCGTGAAGACAAATTGAAACTGAAGACAAACCAAATGCGAAGTCATTGCAATATAACGCCTTGAGTGAAACACTTCAAACAAGAAAAGTTGGTGGTGGCGTTACCCACCGTATAGGAAGTATTAGACCCAGACAGGGCGCACAATTATCGTGGCACTTCGAAGTCAAATTCCATGTTAATGTATTCACACTCAGAGTGTAAATCTTCATTGATTGAAGATATACGTTACTTTGTGTGTTGCACATCTAAGTCATCAACATGCATAAGTGTTAGGATGTGTGCCTGATCACAGGACATTAGAGGATTCTAAGATATTCAGCTCACACCGTCACTTGCAAAACCTTTTCTCATCCAAGGGCTTTGTGAAGATATCTGCCAGTTGCTCTTCGGTGTTGACGTGAATGATATCAATGTCTTTCTTCATAACATGGTCTCTGAGAAAGTGATGACGAATTTCAATGTGCTTTGTCTTCGAGTGTTGGACTGGATTGTTGGCTATTTTGATGGCACTCTCGTTGTTGCAGAAGAGAGGTACTTGGTTCAGGTTGATGCCATAATCCTTGAGAGTTTGCTTCATCCATAAAAGTTGAGCACAACAGGATCCAGCAGCAATGTATTCTGATTCAGCAGTTGAGAGTGATACACAGTTCTGCTTCTTCGAAGACCAACAGACAAGTGATCAACCAAGAAAATGACATGTGCCAGATGTAGATTTGCGATCCACTTTGTCACCAGCATAATCAGCATCCGAGAATCCAACCAAATCGAATCTTGAGCCCTTGGGATACCATAATCCGAGTGTTGGGGTGTAAGCCAAATATCAAAGAATTCGCTTCACAGCTAAGTGATGTGATTCCTTTGGTGCCGCTTGGTATCGTGCACACATGCAAACACTAAGCATAATATCTGGCCTAGATGCACATAAATAAAGCAAAGAACCAATCATGGAGCGATATACCTTTTGATCAAACTCTTTACCATTGTCGTCGGGACCAAGATGGTGTTTGGCTGGCATTGGCGTCGTGTAGCCTTTGCATTCTTCCATTCCAAACTTCTTCAGGCAATCTTTGAGGTATTTATCTTGAGATATGAAGATGCCATTCCTCTGCTGACGAATTTGAAGTCCAAGGAAGAACTTCAGCTCACCCATCATGGACATTTGATATTGCTCTTGCATAATGTACCCAAACTCATCACTGTACTTCTGGTTGGTGCAGCCGAAGATTATGTCATCCACATATATTTGGCACACAAACAGTTCACCATCATATGTCTTCGTGAAGAGAGTGGGATTGAGGGATCCGGGTTTGAAGCCTTTGCTCTTCAGGAAGTCTTTGATTGTATCATACCAGGCACGAGGGGCTTGTTTGAGGCCATACAGTGCCTTGTTTAGCTTGTACACCATATCAGGATGTTTTGGATCTTCAAAGCCAGGTGGTTGTGCGACATACACTTCTTCTTCAATCTTCCCATTGAGAAATGCACTCTTTACATCCATTTGATATAGCAAGATATTGTGATGATTAGCGTAGGCTAGCAGTATGCGAATAGCTTCAAGCCTAGCAACAGGAGCAAATGTTTCATCGAAGTCAATTCCTTCAACTTTAGTATATCCTTGAGCCACAAGACGTGCTTTGTTTCTGACGACTTGACCATGCTCATCTTGCTTGTTTTGATATATCCATTTTGTTCCAATAATGTTATGCTTGCGTGGATCAGGTCGCTTGACAAGTTCCCAGACATTATTTAGTTTGAACTGTTGAAGTTCTTCTTGCATGGCTTGAATCCATTCAGGTTCCATAAAAGCTTCAGCAACTTTCTTGGGTTCTGATATTGACACAAATGAAAAGTGCCCACAGAAGTTTGCTAGCTATGTTGCTCTTGATCGAGTGAGCGGACCTGGTGCATTGATGCTGTCAATTATCTTCTCTATTTGAACTTCATTTGCAACACGTGGATATATAGGACGAAGATTTTGCTCTGGCTGACCATTGTCATCATTGGGAGGATTGTCTTCGGACTGAGCATTGTCTTCAGGTTGGTTTGGTGCAGAGATGATAAGTTCCTCTTCAGGTTCTGCTTCAGAGGGCATGATTTCACCAGTTCCCATCAGCTTGATTGCCTCGTTTGAAGGGGCTTCATCCAGTGTGCTTGGCAGAATCTCTCTCTATGAACCATTGGTTTCATCAAATTTCACATCCATAGTTTCAACGATTTTGTATAGATAAAGGTTGAAGACTCTGTAGGAGTGTGAATCCTTTCCATAGCCAAGCATGAAGCCTTCATTAGCCTTAGGTGCAAATTTTGATTTGTGATGGGGATCCTTTGTCCAGCATCTTGCTCCAAATACTCTGAAGTAACTGATGTTTGGCTTCTTGCTAGTAAGCAACTCATATGATGTTTTGTTCAGAAGCTTATGAATGTATACACGGTTGATGATGTGACATGCTGTATCAATAGCTTCAGGCCAGAACTTTCTTGGTGTCTTGTACTCATCTAGCATAGCTCGAGCCATCTCAATGAGGGTTCTGTTTTTGCACTCCACAATGCCGTTTTGCTGAGGTGTGTATGGAGCAGAGAACTCATGAGTGATTCCCATTGTATCCAGATACAAATCAAGTCCAGTGTTCTTGAATTCAGTGCCATTGTCACTTCTGATATGTTTGATCTTCACACCATAATTGTTCATTGCTCGATTTGCAAAGCGTCTGAAGACATCTTGCACTTCAGTCTTGTACAGAATTATATGAACCCATGTGTATCTTGATTAGTCATCAACAATGACGAAGCCATAGAGACAGGCAATTGTTGTGAGGGTGGAGTAGTGAGTAGGTCCAAATAAGTCCATGTGTAACGGCTCGAAGGGTTGAGATGTTGTCATGATTGTCTTCGAGGGGTGCTTTGCCCTTGTCATCTTTCCAGCTTCACAAGCACCACATAGATGATCCTTCTTGAACTTGACATCTTCGATGCCAATGACATGCTTCTTCTTGACGAGTGAGTGTAAGTTCCTCACGCCAGCATGTCCCAGCCTTCGATGCCAGAGCCAGCATTCTGAAGGTTTTGTGAGAAGACATACGGCAAGCTGTGGACCTGCTGAGAAATCTACCATGTACAGATCATCTTTTCGATACCCTTCAAAGACTAGATATTTGTCAGATTCCATTAGTACAAGGAACGATATTTTCCAAATATCACAATCATGTTCAAGTCACAAAGCATTGAGACGGACATTAAGTTGAAACCAAGGGACTCAACAAGCATCACTTTATCCTTGTGTTGATCCTTTGAGATTGCAACTTTACCTAGACCCAATACTTTGCTTTTACCAGTGTCAGCAAATGTGATGTGACTCTTGTCGGATGGACGTAAGGTTGAGTCCATGAGAAGACTTCGATCACCAGTCATATGATTTGTGCATCCACTGTCCATAATCCATTCTGAAGCTTTTGGTGATGTACCCTACAGTGCAGTTAGGAGGATAGGCTTCACACAAGTGTTGTGAAGCATATGCATTTGATACATATAGGGACAGTCACAGCTTATATCAAAGTTAGGACATAGTATGACTGATAAGAAATTCAGATGAAGTATATAGAATGACATTTCATTGTGCGTCCTTAGTAAGTTTTAGGTCCCCAGCAATAGTATCAAACGCCATTGATTGCTGGCTGGAGACAATTTTCTGCAAAAGAGAGTTAGTTCTTCTTTGCCACCCACATTTTTAGTGGGGGCTTAGAAGCAATGAGTCTAAGTGCAGCATCTGAGAATTTTGGCTTTGAAGCCCTAGCAAATAGCCTTGCAGGAGATGAATGATACTCATATGAATAAGCAGAAAAGTTCTTAGTCCTATGAACATAGCGGTTCGAAGATACACGCTCATATTCATAAGTCTGAGCATGATTTCCCTGCAAAACATTGGCGTTAGGGTGACTCATGTGAGTCCTGTGTCTGTATGAAGCCTTTGGGCCATATGAAGCTATAGGTCTGGGGTTTGTCTTCTTCCTAGGTGGTGTCATGACGACATTCACAGGAAGATTTTCAATGTACCACTTAGGTACCCAGATCTTCTTCATAGGTGGTCCATTCCTGCAGTTAGTACCAATGTACCTGGCAAACACTTCACCATTCTGATTTTTGAACAGCTTATAGTTTGCATCAAAGGATTCATCAATGATAATAGGATTAGCACAGGTAAAGCCAGATAAGGTAGATGGATCCACTGAAGGTTCCTTTGCAGCAACCCATGTGGTTTTGGGGTACTGCTCAGGCTTCCAGTACGAGCCATCAACATTCATTTTCCTCTCGAACCCAACACCCTCTTTCCTAGGGTTTTGGTTCAGAATCTGCTTTTTGAGGACATTGCAGAGAGTCTGATGTCCCTTCAAACTTTTGTACGTCCCTGTTTCAAGCAATGTCTTCAACATAGCATTTTCATCAGCAACAACAGTGGTATCCTCCGCAGAGGGGTTAGTGACCACATCAGTAGGTGAAGACAATGAAACAGTAGCAGCAGTGGAACATTCAACAACAGATGTAGCACTATCACGCTCAATGCATTTTAGACATGGTGGTTCAAATCCTTCCTGAGCGGAACTGATCTGTTGAGTGCAAAGTGAATCTTGCTCCTTCTGAAGATCTTCATAATCCACTCTTATCTTTTCAAGGTCTAGCTTTCTTTGAAGACATTCAGAAGAAAGCTTCTCATGATTAGATAAGAGAGCATTATGTTGATCTTGAAGGGTGTCAAACTTAGCATGGAGTCTCCGAAGACTATGAGCCAAAGCTTTTGACTGATCCATTTCAGCACCCAACATATCATCGCTCTTACTAAGCATGTCTTGAACCTTTTCCAAGATTCTTTGTTGTTTAGTGGCAAGGGAAGCAAGCTTATCATAACTAGGCCCAAATTCATCACCTGATTCATCATCACTAGATTCAGAGAGATAGCATTCAGTTACCTTATCACCCCTTGCCATGTGGCACGATGAGGATGATGATGATTCAGGTGCAAAGATCATTTCCTTGAGAGATTCCTTGTAGTCCTCAAACCGGGGATCATGACGAGTGCGATGACCTTCGTAAACATCAGAGAGCCGGTCACAGATTAGCTTCGTGTGATTGAGGTGCATAACATTCCTGAACTGATTTCTGGACAAATGATAGCAGATGACATCCTTTGCTGTGAGGTTCAGTAGCGTATAGTTGCGGATGTCATCAGCCTCTGCCATCTTGCATAGATCAGTGAGTCCAATCTCAGTGACGGTCCACAGTTCGCTATCCTTGGACATGAGTAACTTCTTCATCATGGCCTTCCATCGGGGATACTCATGACCGTCAAAGGTGGGACACGATATGTTCCTCAATCCAGCAGTCGACATAGCTGAAACTCCAGGTGGTTAAACCGAATCACACAGAACAAGGGAGTACCTCGCTCTGATACCAATTGAAAGTGCTAGTATCGACTAGAGGGGGGTGAATAGGCGATTTTTATGAAAGTCTTCAAAACTTGTAGGTTTCGAAGACAAACAACAGAAACAACCTAATTGATATGCAGCGGAAGATAAACTACCCTGAACAAGCCATAGTAAAGTATATAATGATGTGAAAGTACATGACTAATAGCAGTAAGGTAGTAAGGATCAGGATGGAAGATAGTCTGAAGCCAATAAACAATAGTAGTCAAGCATTGAAGTCAAACAGATAAACAGATAAGCAATGACTTCATGAAGACAAACTGAAGTAAGGTTGGAAGGGATAGAACCAGTTGCTTGTTGAAGACACAGGATTTGTTGGACCAGTTCCAGTTGCTGTGACAACTGTATGTCTGGTTAGGGAGGCTGAGATTTAACTCAGAAGACCGTGTCTTCACCTTATTCCCCTTGAGCTAAGCACACACAGTCCTCGCCCAATCACTCTGGTAAGTCTTCAAGGGAGACTTCCAAACCTTCACAGACTTCGTTCACCGGCAATCCACAATGACTCTTGGATGCTCAGAACGCGACGCCTAACCGGCTGGAGGATTCACAGTCCTCAAGCGTAATAAGTCTTCAAGTCACACAGACAGAAAGACTTCAGTGATGCCTAACACTCTTTGGCTCTGGGTGTTTGGGCTTTGTCCTCGCAATGATTTCTCTCTCTCAAATGCTTCGAGGTGGGTTGCTCTCAAACGACAAAAGCTATGCACAAACTCTGAGCAGCCACCAATTTATGGTGTAGGGGGTGGGCTATTTATAGCCACTAGGCAACCCAACCTGATTTGTCCAAAATGACCCTAGGTCACTAAGGAATTGACACGTGTTCCAACGGTCAGATTTCAAACACACGCGGCAACTTTACTTGGGCTACAAGCAAAGCTGACTCATCCAGCTCTGGATAAGATTTGCTCTCATTGTCTTCGCTCGAAGACATAGGATTTTGGGTTGAGCATCACTTCAGTCACTCTGACTTAGTTCACTTGGACCCCACTTAACAGTACGGCGGTTCCTATGACTCAACAAAGAAGAAAAGGAAACAACAAAACCACACAGTCTTCACGCTCCAAAGTCTTCACGCAATGTCTTCTCATGTCACAGTCTTCAATATGAATATCTTCTCATACCACCATTGTCTTCATACATTTTTAGGGGTCATCTCCGGTAGGTAAACCGAATCAATGAGGGACACTACCTGCGTTATCCTGCAATTCTCACAAACGCATTAGTCCCTCAACCAACTTTGTCGTCAATACTCCAAAACCAACTAGGGGTGGCACTAGATGCACTTACACGTACAATGCGGGGGTGTTCGCAAAAATATGCATAATCACACTTGATCCAATGTCTTGGTCCATTAAGTGATCGCACGTTGAACTAGGCAACCGGACTATATAGCTTTAACACTTTCACTTAGCCATAGGAGTTTGACGGTGGGGCTACTATGTAGCCCCTGGTACCTTCGCGTGCATCTGAATACGGGCGCATTTGTACCTGACCGGGAAACGGTCCTTCGTTAATGCGGAGGAATCCTAAAGATTTCGATAAGTCTTCGAGTGGTTGAACAGTCTCTCATTGTATCATGACAGTCAGTTTTCGGCTTTCTCTACTGAGGTGCTCGTCCGGAATAACCAGGGCACAATCCTAGTAGTTCTCCTTTGGCCGCCTTAGCCAATAAGAACGGAACTTAAGGCGGCAAACCCAGGAGCCGGGCAAACCCAACATTTGACCAAAGACATGATTCAGAGCTGATGCATATAAGGCCAAACTCGTGACGCCGAGCACTCCCGAAGGTATTCGGACTTTGTAACATAAAATGGGCTGAAGAATGCCCTTTCATTATAAACCCTGTATTTCCAGGTACGTGCGTTAGTCTGTCGTGGCAAAATGCCAATAGAGGCAGTACCCTCTGTGGATATAGTACCCATGGGATTTCTAAACAACAAGAGACAATAAAAAGGTTTACACAGGGGCTTAAGCTAAAGAGAAACCTTTGAGCGGGGCCCTACTGCACGTCTGCGCCTTTATCTCCGTCGTGCCGTGTACTGGAAGGGTATCGCACGAATTGTGTTTGTAAAAAGAAAAACTCATGTAGAAGAGTATAACATAAGCATGCGATGGATAGTAAAAGTGTGAGACATTGGCCTGTTAATAAGGTCAAGCCAACGGTGGGGCTTTATTAAATATCTATAGCCCCTGGTGTCCTCTATCGAATTACATGTATGTTACCCGAGCTACCGGACTCATCTAACCATGTCCGTGGTCTTAACGACCGTTCATGCTTTCTGGTATTGGAGGCCGCTTAGAGTCCGGCTGCTAGAGCCATCGCGTATTCCTCCGTGCCCGAGGAGCACCGTGTATGTCCGTTAACGGGTGATGACGCCACCTGGACCGGGCATCTTGAGTGTAAGGTAGGTGTAATGCGGTACTGCGTTGAAGCGGGCGAAGGCCGTTCTCCCAAGCAATGCATGATAGATGCTTTGGAGGGGAGCGATGGTGAAGAGCATTTCTTCACATCTGGAGTTGCCTGGGGAACCGAATGTTACCTCCAGTATGACGGAGCCTCTGCCATAGGCTTCAACGCCTGTTATCACCCCTTCAAAGGTGGTGTTACTTTGGCTGATTCTGGATGGGTCTATCCCCATCCTGCGGACAGTGTCTTGGTATATTAAATTAAGACTACTGCCGCCGTCCATGAGGACGCGGGTGAGATGGTATCCGTCGATTATTGGGTCGAGCACCAAGGCAGCTGATCCTCCGTGCCGCATACTAGTCGGGTAGTCCCTGTCATCGAAGGTGAAAGGGTAGGCCGACCAGTGGTTAAGTTTGGGGGCGACGGTCTCTACAACGTATGCGTCTCTAACCGCACATTCGCGCCTTCTCGTGGGTGTGTGAGTCGCGTGGATCATGTTTACTGTTTTTACCTCTGGTGGGAATTTTTTTCTGTCCCCCAGTGTTCGGCTGGCGAGGCTCGTCCTCGTCTTCACTTGGTGTTTTCCTTCTCTTGTGTTGGCGTTTAATTTGTTGGCCTGCTTGAAGACCCAGCATTCTCTGTGAGTGTGGTTCGCAGGTTTGTCAGGGGTGCCATGAATTTGGCACAGTCTGTCCAGGACTTTGTTCAGGCCGGACGGTCCCTCTTTGCTACCTTTAAATGGCTTCTTTTGTTGACCGGGTCGAGAGCCCCTGAATCCGGCGTTGACCATTGTGTTGTCCGGACTCTCTTCCTTGCTTTGACGTTTGTTTTTATTGCGCCGTGGCTTCCCGTTGCCATCCCTGATTTTGCATGTACTTGGGTCGCTAGTGCCTTTACGGGCCAACCAGCTATCTTCACCTGCGCAAAAGCGGGTCATAAGGCTTGTTAAGGATGCCATTGTCCTCGACTTTTCTTGGCTGAGGTGTCTGGCGAGCCCCTCGTCTCGGATGCTGTGTTTGAAGGCCGCTAGGGCTTCGGCATCCGGACAATCGATGATTTGATTCTTCTTAGTGAGGAATCTATTCCAAAGCTTGCGGGCGGACTCTCCGGGTTGTTGAATTATGTGACTTAAATCGTCCGCATTCGGAGGACGGACATAGGTCCCTTGAAAATTGGCCCTGAAAGCATCCTCGAGTTCCTCCCAATTTCCAATTGAATTTTCGGGGAGGCTTTTCAACCAGTGTCGAGCTGGTCCCTTCAACTTGAGGGGAAGGTATTTGATGGCGTGGAGGTCGTCCCCACAAGCCATGTGGATATGCAGGATAAAATCCTCAATCCAGACCCCAGGGTCTGTAGTACCGTCGTATGCCTCTATGTTCACAAGTTTAAAACCCTGTGGGAATTCATGGTCCAGCACCTCTTCGGTGAAGCACAGGGGGTGAGCAGTCCCTCTGTATATGGACATGCTGTGGCATGCTGTCGGCTGTTGTTGCGTCCGGTACTGATTCCGAACTAGTATGCCATCGGTTTGATTGTTTTGGTGACCATAATCCTGCGCCGGGGCGTGTCCTTTAGATCCGTAGATGGACCTGGCCGCGCCGGCCTTTTTATCCAGGAGCTCACGCAAATCGTGTGCGGCGTTGGTAGCTGCTTTATTGCGGTTGCGAAGTGGTTTGTCCGGCCTCCTGGCCATATTGTTTTTTGGCAGAACGGCCTCATCGTCGAATTCTTGCAGCAGCTTGCGTTTTGGGTAGCTCTTTGGGTGGCGATCATCGTCGTACTTTTCTTTCGTATCTAGGACTTTATTCCATTTGCGATTGAGCATTTCTTGTGCGGCCTTAAGCCTTTGCTTCTGCTTCTTTAGGCTTCTTGTAGTGGCCATAAGCCTTCTGTGGAGGTTATCTCATTCCACGCGTGTTTCTGGGACGATGAATGCATCATCATCCGGACTGTGCTCCTGTCCCGGGGCGGTTTGATGAGTTTGTCCCTCGGGATCATTATGATCGGGCGTCTGCTCTGAACTGTGTTCGACGTGACCTGACTCATCTTGCTCCATTGCTGGGTCCATGTGGTCATTGTTGCCTTCGGAGTTGACTGGTGTGTCGATCTTTCTAGCGCTGTTATCGCTATTTTTACTGTTGCTGGACTTGGAACGGCGTCTGCACCGTTGTTTTGGCTTTTGTCCGGGGATTTTATCCTCCGGCTTGTCGTCTTCGTCTTCTTTAGGCGTATCCACCATGTATATATCGTATGAGGAGGTGGCAGTCCAGCTCCCCGTCGGTTCTAAATCGTCTCCTGCGCCGACGTCCATACCGTCGGTATCATCGGAGCCGAAGTCAAGCATGTCTGATGAATCGTCGACAGTGGCTATGAAGTGGGTGGTGGGTGGGCAACGAATTCCTTCGTCGCCTGCTTCCAACTCGAGCCAAACATAGTTCGACCAAGAGTCTCATGAAAAAGAGAGAGACTTTAACGAGTTCAGCACGTCGCCAAAGGGCGAGTGCTAGAAGATATCCGCAGCGGTGAACTCCATTACCGGAGCCCAACCAGATTCGGCGGGCTCGGGAGTGCGCGGACTGGAACCTACAGCCGGATACGAGTCCGGGGGTCCGGTGTCACAGGCTTCCTTGGGGCTGAGGCCTATGTTCGGCTCTACCGCCGATGAGTGTGTGGCCTCTAGGGCGGGGTCCATCCACCCGTCCTCGGGCGACTCAATCTGCTCCGGATTTAGGTCCAGGGCTCCTGCAGGGGCGATATCCCGAGCATTGTCCGACAGCAGGTCTAAGCCGTGCTCATCGTGGCTGTCTGGCACTCCTGGCGCAGGCCTGAATCCGTTGAAGATCGAGTCTCCATGGATATCGGCCGTGTGGTTCAAGTTTCTGAACCTGACCTGATGGCCAGGGGCGTAGCTATCGATCTTCTCCAGATGGCCAAGCAAATTGGCCCGCAGTGCAAAGCCGCCGAACACGAAGATCCGTCCGGGGAGAAAAGTCTCACCCTGGACCACGTTGTTGTTGATTGAAGGATCCATCAAGCCTTGCAGCGACGACACAGAGGAACTCTCAATGAAAGCACCAATGTCGGTGTCAAAACCGGCGGATCTCGGGTAGGGGGTCCCGATCTGTGCGTCTTAGTCTAATGGTAACAGGAGGCAAGGGACACAATGTTTACCTAGGTTCGGGCCCTCTCGATGGAGGTAAAACCCTACTTCCTGCTTGAGTGATATTGATGATATGAGTAGTACAAGAGTTGATCTACCACGACATCATAGAGGCTAAACCCTAGAAGCTAGCCTATGATGATTATGATTGTGATCGTCCCCCTAAGGACTAAACTCTCCGGTTTATATAGACACCGGAGAAGGGTAGGGTTTACACGGAGTCGGTTACAAAGAAGGAAATATAATATCCGAATCGCCCAGCTTGTCTTGCACGCAAAGGAGAGTCCCATCCGGACACGGGATGAAGTCTCGAGTCTTGCATCTTCACGCTCCAATAGTCCGGACAAAGTATATAGTCCGGCTATCCGGATACCCCCTAATCCAGGACTCCCTCAGTCGCCCGATGCAGAGGTGCCACACACCCCATGTGCTTTACTGATGAGGTAATGCAGCACCAATTTTCGAAGGGGTTCAAACCCGTGAACATCGACCAATATGATGGAACGACGGATCCCACCGTATGGATCGAATATTTTCTGCTCCACATTCACATGGCTTGCGGAGATGATCTCCACGCCATTAAATACCTCCATCTGAAGCTGAAAAGACCAGCATGACACTGGTTAAACAACCTCATAGAGAACTCATTGGAAGTTGGGAAGACATAGAGGATGCTTTTTGGGACAACTTTCAGGGCACTTATGTCCGGCCACCGGATGCCGATGACCTGAGTCACATAACCCAGCAACCCGGAGAGTCAACTCGCAAACTTTGGAATCAGTTCTTAATTAAAAAGAACCAAATCGTTGACTGTCCGGATGCCGAGCCTTAGCGGCATTTAAGCACAGTGTCTGTGACGAATGGCTCATCCGACAGCTTGGACAGGAAAAGCCGAAGACCATGGCAACTCTTACTGCACTCATGACCCGCTTCTCTGTGGGCGAAGATAGCTGGTTGGGTCATAGAAGCAACAGTACCAGCGACCCCGACACTTCTGAGGTCCGGGATGGCAACGAAAGGCCACGACGTAGGAAAAAAGCATCGGAACAACAACGAAGAAACATAAGATACAACAGTAAAAGCCGGATTCAGTGGCTCTAAACCCGGTCAGCGGAAGAAGCCATTCAAAGGTAATAGGGATGGTCCATCCAACTTGGACAAGATACTGGATCTACCCTGCCAGATTCATGGGACCCCTAACAAGCCTGCCAACCACACCAACAGAAACTGTTGGGTTTTCAAACAGGCCGGTAAATTAAATGCCAAACATAAGGGGAAAGGACCTCCAAGCGAGGACGATGACGAGCCTCGCCCACCACGCACTAGGGGACAGAAACAGTTTCCCCCCAAGGTGAAAATGGTGAATATGATCTATGTCACCCACATCCCCAAGAGGGAGCGCAAACACGCATTAAGGGACATCTACGCCATAGAGCCTGTCGCCCCAAAATTCAACCCATGGTCGGCTTGTCCAATCACCTTTGACCGCAAGGACCACCCAAACAGCATCCGTCACGGAGGTTCGGCGGCCCTGGTATTCGATCCTATCATCGACGGATACCATCTCACTAGAGTCCTTATGGATGGCGGCAGCAGCCTCTACTTGATCTATAAGGATACTGTCGATAAGATGGGTATCAGCCCATCAAGAATCAAGCCTAGCAACACTACCTTTAAAGGAGTGATACCCGGTGTGGAGGTCCGCTGCATGGGCTCCTTTACACTGGAAGTAGTATTCGGCTCTCTAGACAACTTCCGAAGCGAAGACTTGATCTTCGACATCGTCCATTTTCATAGTGGTTATCATGCACTACTCGGCCGAACTACTTTCGCCCACTTTAATGCAGTCCTGCACTACGCTTATTTGAAGCTTAAAATGCCTGGACTGCGTGGCGTCATCACAGTAAATGGGAATATGGAGTGCTCCCTCTGTACCGAGGAGCACACCGCGGCCCTAGCAGCCAAAGTACAGGGCGACCTCATCAAGCCAAATAGTTCATCAATCATCAAGACCCATGACACTGGTAAGCGAGTCCGATCCGCATTACAATGCAATAGCCCGGTGGAGCCGGAGCTTGAATAGGAGTTTAGCCTCCGCCGATCGCCCCATAAGGTTGCAGCATACGTACCACACGTACATAACTACGCACTTAAAATACCTTGGGCAGCGCCGGAGGCACACTGCAGAAAAGGTCCATAGTACGGCTTGACCCTATTCGGACCTCAACTATTTTTTCCACCATAGGTTCATTAAAAAACCTATCTGATCTATAATTGTACGGGGGCTCGTTCCAAGTCCCTCTCTCTTGCAGACGACCATCGAGTCCTCATCTCAAAGGATTTCCTACCAAGGAGAAATGGCGCAGACATGCGGCAGGGCACCATTGGGATTTTCAAACCACTACTTTTAAGCCCTGTGTAAACCTTTCCCTTGTGTAAACTTTTGGCAAGTAAAATGGCCTCGATATTTATGGCATTATCTATAATAACACGGTCCGCCGTATTAATCAGGGTATAAAGTAAGCAATTGATCACCACTATTGTTTGGCACTCATTTATTTTATATTATCATTTGTATTATCTCCCTACTTCAGACTGCCACACGTGCTTTAGTTCGACCTTAACACCGGGAGTTGTATTCGGCCCTGCACAATTTAAGTCCGAACACCTATAGGGTACTCTTCAACGTCTCAGATATTGCATTATATGCATCGGCTCTAAATCATGTCTTACCACCTTAAGTTCCGCTCGTTGGACTAAGGTAGTAAAGGGAGAACTACTGTGATTGTATTTCTGGTTCGTCCAGTCAAGTACCTGAGTAGACAAAGCCAAAAACTGGCTGTCATGATAGGCGAGAGCTGGCTAGCGATTCGGCGACTTAGTCTTATAATACAAATCTTTAGCGATTCACCCCGTGTTATACGAGGGATGGTCTTCGTCCAGCCGCGTGGAAAAGGCACCATAGTCCGGATAGCCGCACGCACCAGGGGCTAGTACTTAGATCCACAGTCAAACTCCTATGGCTAAGTGAAAGTAATAAAGCTGAATAGTCTGATTACCTGGTTCACCTCGGGGACACCTCCTTTACGGACCAAGACGTTGGATAAAGTGTGGTCACGCGTTATGTCCAACACCCTTGTAGTATCTACATGGGGGCTGAAGCGACGACTAGCAACTTTCAGAAATAGAATGTCCGCACAGGAGGAAAAATCGCTTGAAATAAAAGGTGTAAACATAGATATATAACAGCATGGGTTCCTATTAAAGTTTGTACAACCCGAACACATTCAATTAAATATTACGTCCTTAGAACATTGACCCTCTGTCACTCGGGCTCCTTCTAGGACGTCATCAAAGTACCTCCCCGACTTTCGATGATCTTTGCCTTCGGGCGGGCCTGCGGTTGACACTTCAGTGGCCTTCATCTTTGCCCATTGCACATGAACACGGGCGAACGCCATCCGGGCACCCTCTATGCAGGCCGAGCGCTTTACAACATCAATCTGTGGCCGCACATCAACAAGCCGCTTCACCAAACCGAAGTAGCTGCTAGGAATCGGCTCGGCCGGCTAGAGGTTGACTATTAAGTCCTTCATGGCCAAACCTGTCGCACTATGCAGCTCCGTCAGCTGCTTCAGCTGGTCGTTTAGAGGCTTCGGGTGTTCCGGCGCGAGAAATTGCGACTAGAACAACTTCTCGGTCGAGTTCCCCTCTTGGGCTCGAAAGAACTATGCGGCATTGGTAGCACTCTTCAGAAGACCCACAAACGCGCCTAGAGAACTCCACACTCGATTGAGCAAAGCATACATCTGACCTCCAAAGATACTCTGCAAAAGAAAGGCCTTACCAGTCGCTATCTACCTCGCCTGATGGATCTCTCTGCAAACACTTCTTGACTCGATCCGCGCCTCTTTGGCATCATGGAGAGCCTTGGCTAGCTCGGACGACTGGTCCGAAGTCTTCTGCTCCAAGGTTTCGCATTTGCTGATGGCATCCTTTAGCTCCTGCTCGATGTCGTACACCCAAGCTTCATGTTGGCGACAGGCAGCTTGCTCGGCCTTCAGTTCTGTAGCTGCTTTGTCAGCGGCTGCCTTGTTCGCCTCTGCCTCTTTCTTTGCCCGGGCGAGTGCGCCTTTGAGGGTCTCGACCTTGGTTACGCCAACTATGCTCATGATCATAGCATTATGTGAGTTAACCTCTCAATAAACATATCACTTCTGATATAAAAATAAAATTTTAACATTGTACGCATACCTTGCGTCTCGTCAAACCGCTTATTAATGCGGTCGAGTTCCTCATCTGCCACTTGAAGCTTCCGATTGAGTTCGGAAACTTGTGCAACATGGGCAGTTGCCGCCAACATGGAGGCCTGTTACAACAACAACACAGTATGTTACTCTCACGAATGCTATGTGGATCCTCTGTCCGGTTTCTTTTGACACAGAGCCTCAGGGGATATTGTCTGTATACATGATTACTCTTCTATATGAAAGGTTTTGAGAACATTACTTCGCATAGCTCAAAGCCTGTCAGTAGGCTGCAGAAGGCTTCGTTTAGTCTGTTTTTAGTGGACCGAACCTTCTCCATAACCGCACCCATCAGGGTGCGGTGCTCCTCCACAACGAAAGCACTTTGCAGTGCTTCCTCTAGAGCATTGGGCACCTCCGGATTAGTGGAGGCCGCTGATGGAGTTGATGCTCCCCCCCTTTCGAAGGGGGCTGCTTATCTGATCCCAGAGCCATGCTGGTCTCCAAAATGGTGTTTGGCGGGGGCCCAGATGGTTGGGGCTCCGTGCTATGAGTTGTCATGGGGGTCGCCTCCCCCAGGTCTTCGACGATTGAGTTATTAACCTTGGGCACTTTCTCGACAGCTTCGTTCACCCCCTCTCGGCCAGGAGAGGTCCTTCGGGATGACACTTAAGTGTCCTCCATAGAGATAGGCGTGGGGGCCCACATTGGTGTGTCACTCTTTGCCATCTCGAGCAGCAGAGAATTCCCCTCCGATAATGGAGTTTGCGGGAGCTCGCGGGGAGGGCTGAAAGGCAAATAACAAAATAACTATATAATGGAAGTAGGTAGAACGAAGATAAACAAGTAAGTTTCTGAATACTTACGATTCGGCCAGGGGCTTCACCCTGGGAGGTTTCTTGGAGACTAGTTCAGACTCTGAGTCCGAACTGTCCGGGAGGGTCAGCTTCCCTTTCTTGGGCGCCTCCCCCTCCAGGTCCTCGAAGGCCGCCCTCTTCTTCTTCCTTCCCATACGGGGGGGGGGGATCGGTTTCCACCTCCTACTCCTCCTCTTCCTCGTCTCCCTCATGGGAAGAGAGGGCTTTGGTCTCTCCGGACACTGTGTCCGAAGGACCTTTGTGGTGGGGGGCCGCCCTTGGCCTCCTTGCCTTTCCTCTTCTTGGCCTTCTTCTCCGGCGTCTGATAGGGCACCGGGACCAGCATCTCCGTTAGCTGGGGTGTGTCCGGGTTCTCAGGCAGCGGTGCCGGACAGTTGATCCAGTCTGCCTTTGCCGTCCAGCCTTGTACGGAAAGCAGGCAATATAATCTTTATTATATCTGAAATAATGACCGGATAGGTCTTCAGAAAGGTTATGCTTACCGCCGAGGCTGGGTTCTCGATGTCGAGTCTGATGTCCTCGTTCTTCTTTGGCCACGTTTTCTGGCCCTTGAAGAGCTGCTTCCATATATCTTCGTGAGTGGTGCCGAAGAAGTGCTTCAGGGTCCGTGGCTCCTTCAGATTGAACTCCCACAAGGGGGAGGCCCGAAGCTGTCAGGGAAGGGTGCGGCGGAAGAGCATCGCTTGAATCACGTTTGTGAGACTGGTGTTTGCACCCAACATGTTGGAGACGCGTTTCTGTAGCATCTACACCTCCGGTTTGGACTCCCAATCAAGGCCCTTGGCGGTCCATGAGGTGAGTCTCGTGGGGGGTCTGGATCTGAAGTCAGGCGTGGCCTCCCAGTTGGTGCCGCGGGGTTTGGTGATGTAGAACCACTCTTGCCGCCACACCTTGACTGTCTCTACGAATGCCCCTTTAGGACAGATAACATTGGGGAGCTTGCTTACCATAGCCTCGCCACAGTTCGCATGCTATCCATCGACCACCTTCGGCTTCAGATTGAAGACCTTGAGCAATAGGCCGAAGTGTGGGGGGATGCGGAGGAGAGCCTCAGACACAACTATGAAAGCCGATATGTGGAGTAAGGAATTTGGGGCTAGGTCATGGAAATATAGCCCATAGTAAAACATGAGACCCCGGACGAAGGGGTGGAGGGGAAAATCTAGCCCCCGAAGGAAGTGGGGGATGAACACGACTCTCTTACGAGGCTCGTGCGTAGGAATAACCTAATCTTTGTCAGGGATCCTATGCACAATATCCGCGGACAGATAGCTCGCGCTTTGGATATCTTTGACGTCCTTTTCAGTGATGGTGGAGGCCTCCCACTTGCCCTTGGAGCCAGACCCGGCCATTGCTGGGGAAGGTGGAAGTGGTGGAGGAGATCGGAGTTGTGGGCGCTAGTGCTTGGAGGGTTGGTGTCAGAAGCTAGAGGAAGGTGTGAAGAAAAAGGAGGAGTCTTTTTTTTATAGACGGTGAAAATGCCAAACGTCCCCTTCTTAAGCCATAAAACTCATGTGTTTCCAATGAGATCGTGCGTAAGGCACTGTTGGATTACCCAAGCATATTGATGAGAATCCCGTAATGGGCGGGCATGATCTCTGTTTTGATGAGACGTGCCAATGGATGCCAGACCTTGAAATGCGAAACGGGAGGCGTGGAAACGGTTTGAAATGTTAAAGTGTCAAGTGTGACGCTTCACCGAAAAAGTTGTCAGTAAAACACACTGTTCCTATTTTGACATCTTGCCTTCGTGGCTAAGGGTTGTATTGATTATGCAGAGCCGGACATGTGCATAGAACGACAAGTTTGGTGTCTGGGTGTAATGTTTCCTTCCTCTGCAAACCGACTCTATACAACCCTAGGCCCCTCCGGTGTGTATATAAACCGGAGGGTCTAGTCCGTAGAGGCTATCAGAAGAATCATAGGCTAGACAACTAGGCTTTAGCCATTACGATCTCGAGGTAGATCAAACTCTTGTAACCCGTATACTCTTCGAATACAATCAAGCAGGACGTAGGGTTTTACCTCCTTTAAGAGGGCCCGAACCTGGGTAAACATTGTGTCCCTATTGTCCCTTGTTACCATTGATCCTTAGACACACAGCTTGGGACCCCCTACCCGAGATCTGCCAGTTTTGACACCGACAGTCACACCTAACATAGAATATCACCATGTCATGCATTGTGCTGCATATGAGTGCTTTATATTTACTGTTTCTTTCCCCTCTTCTTCTTCGGTAGACCCCGAGACTGACACTGATGCCACTAAGTATGACTACGCTACAGACGTCTAGCCACTTGCTGCAGAGCTTCCAGGCAAGAAAAAACCCCTTGATCATTCCTATATCGCCCATTATTTCTCTCGTGCTTGCATTAGAATTTGATACTGTATTCAGTATCTCCTATTCTGATGCATAGCCTGATTTTGTATCCTTTTGTTGATACTTCACCTGTTTTCCTGCATGCTTAGTATAGGTTGGTTAGTGATCCATCAGAGGCCCTACACCCTTGTCCGTGTTGCCATGCTCTACTACCGGTGATTCGATCAATGTGATCGATGTACAGAGACCAAACACACCACCAACACACCCCTTGGTTGTACGACTCTGCAGAGCTACTATCGAGTGTCGAGGGTGATTCCTCATATCTCACTTCTGATTATTTCTCTGTAGTGTAGCCAATCAGTCATGGATTACAGAGGGTGGTTCCTCATTCACCACTCCCAATGATGACTCTGTCATGCAACATGATGACCCACGAGTATAGGGGATCTATCATAGTCCTTTTGATAAGTAAGAGTGTCAAACCCAACGAGGAGCAGAAGGAAATGACTAGTGGTTTTGAGCAAGGTTTTTTCTACAAGCACTAAAATTATTGGTAACAGATAGTTTTGTGATAAGATAATTCGTAATGGGTAACAAGTAACAAGTGTAACAAAGGTGCAACAACGTGGCCCAATCCTTTTTGTAGCAAAGGAGAAGCCTAGACGAACTCTTATATAAAGCAAAGCACTCCCGAGGACACACGGGAACTGTTGTCAAGTTAGTTTTCATCATGCTCATATGATTCACGTTCGTTACTTTGATAATTTGATATGTGGGTGGACCGGTGCTTGGGTGTTGTCCTTACTTGGACAAGCCTCCCACTTATAATTAACCCCTCTCACAAGCATCCGCAACTACAAAAGAAGAATTAAGATAAATCTAACCATAGCATGAAACATGTGGATCCAAATAAGCCCCTTACCAAGCAACACATAAACTAGCACTACAAAAAAATACACTTTCGTGATGATACGTGTTTGTCATAGTAGTTCATGTTTTCTGTCATGCATGTACATCCATGATGATTTTATGATAGAATCAAGATAGTCATACCTGTGCTGCCGCAGAAGTGTTCCATGAAATTACCAAAATTATCATCACGGAAGTGTCCACTTCCATGACGATAAATGGCGCGTCATGGAAGTGCTTTCATCAAGGGTGACCGACATGTGGCATCCACCGTAACGGGTCGCCGTTAAGCTATCAGGTTCGGTTTTGGATCTGATAACCCATTAACAGCCCGGACCAATGGGAATTTTCCACGTGTAAAATTCTCATTGGCCGGAGGAAACACGTGTTGGCTCACCGTTGGGACAGATGTCATCCATTGATTGGACAGGAGGCGCCTATGATACGTCGAGACGTGGCATGGCCCAACAGAGGCACATTCCGGTGAAAAGGCCGACCCGTTTGACTTGGTCAAAGAGGTAGCGGGTCAGCCCACAGAAAGCCTGTTAACGACATGTTAGCATATAGCCCATTTATAGCCCGCTAGGTCACGGCCCATTACGGCTTACCCGAGTTAGGCCCAGTAGCATGTTTTGGGCCGTCCAGTATGATTCTAGCCCATTGTAACTTTTGGCCCATGTATGGCCCATGACGTCTTTCTGCCCATATGAGGCCCTTTGTAAATCTTGGCCCATTAACGGCCCATGGTGAAACTGGCCTGTAATGAATAGTGTATCGCTTTATACCTGTCGGTGTCAAAACCGGTGGATCTCGGGTAGGGGTCCTTAACTATGTGTCTAAGGTCGATGGTAACAGGAGGCGGGGGACACGATGTTTACCCAGGTTCGGGCACTCTCTATGAAGGTAATACCCTACTTCCTGCTTGATTGATCTTGATGAATATGAGTATTACAAGAGTTGATCTACCATGAGATCGTAATAGCTAAAACCCTAGAAGTCTAGCCTATGTGATTATGATTGTCCTTGCCTCTACGGACTAAACTCTCCGGTTTATATAAACCAGAGGGGACTAGGGTTGTACAAAGTCAGTTACAGAGAAAGGAATCTTCATATCCGAACGCCAAGCTTGCCTTCCACGCCAAGGAGAGTCCCATCCGAAGACAGGAAGAAGTCTTCTGTATTGTATCTTCATAGCCCATCAGTCTGGCCCATGTTAATAGTCCGGCCATCCGAGGACCCCTTAATCCAGGACTCCCTCAGTAGCCCCTGAACCAGACTTCAATGACGAGGTGTCCGGCGCGCAGATTGTCTTCGGCATTGCAAGGCGGGTTCCTTCTTCGAATACTCCAAAATAGTCTTTGAACACATAAAACGTGTTCGACTCTGCAAAACAGATCCCACACACAACTGTAGAGAGTATAACATTTCACGAGTCCCATCTGCTGACAACTTTTTGTAGCGTGACATCACGTCACTGCCCCGCCATTATTTGAACTATTTTTAGCCTGCCACTACATATTTCGAGATGCAGTTTCATTGGCACGTCTTTTCATAGCAGAGATCGTGTCCCCTTATTGCGGGATTCTCATCAATACGGGCATGGGTAACCCAACCGTGCCATCTGCACGGCCCTTGGGGAATGGGTGAGTTTTAAGGCGAGTGGGGAGGCACTTGATATTCACTACCTTTATAAAGAGATAAGGATTTACCCTTTTCACCCACGCCTTCTCTCTCCTTGCCTCCCCCATTCTTGAGCTCCAGCACCCAAGTTATCATCTGTTCTGCCCCAAGAAAGCATTCCCACCATGTCCGGATCCGGAGCGCAGGGCAAGTGGTTAGCCTCCTCCGTCAAGGAGAAGGACATTACGAAGCTTCGGGAGGCGGCGTTTTTGGCCAAAGAAATTGCTCACCGACTCCCGGCCGAGGGGTAGATCATCCCCACTCCGGAGCCCCATGAGAGGGTGGTGTTCATCTCCCACTTCGTCCGCAGGCTGGGGTTTCCTCTCCACCAATTCGCCGCAGACTCATGTTCTACTATGGGTTGGATTTCCACGATCTGGCCCCCAACTCCATCCTCAACATCTCGGCATTCATTGTTGTGTGCGAGGCTTTCCTCAGCATCCCACCCCACTTCAGATTATGGGTAAAATCCTTCAATGTGAAGCCGAAGGTGGTGAGCGGCCAACACACAGAGTGCGGAGGCGCCATGGTGAGCAAGATGCCCAATGCCACATGGCCCGAAGGCTCCTTTGTGGAGACTGCCAAAGGGTGGCAGAAATCGTAGTTCTATATCACGGAGCCGCGCGACACCAACTGGGCCGCGGCTCCCGAATTCTGGTCCAGAGCCTCAATGCGGCTCACCTCCTGGCCAGAGAAAGGGTTGGACTGGTCTTCGCTGGACGAGCTGACAGCGCTTCAGACGCGCATACAAAACATGATAAACAAGAATATCAAGCTCGTCAATGTGATCCAGGTGATGCTTATTCGCCGGATCCTACCGTACCAACGCCGGACTTGCCATTTATGGGAGTACAATCCGGCCAAGCACCATACCTTGCTGTAGTTCTTCGACAGTATGCATGAAGACATTTGGAAGGTGCTTGTCAAGTCCAGTGAGCCGCGACCGGCTACGACTGAGGACCATGGGCACGACTTGGCCCATCCTGCTAGTCTGGCAAGTTTTTTCATGTTTTCAAGGTGTACCCTTTACTTGCATACTTGAGGAGGAAGCCTAAGCCTCCCTATTGATTTTCTCAGGGCTGGACAAAGAAGGCGGAGCGGATCCACTGTCCAGCTCCGCTGCTCGAAGACCCAGAAATCCCACTTCTGACGAAGATGCTGGTTCTGGCGCCCTATCAAGCGCCAAAGAAGAAGGCCAAGAAGAAGGCCAAGAAGAAGGCTAAGGGGACCAGAGGTGGTCTCCGTAAAAAGGGCACTCTGGATATGATGTCTGAGGGAGTCCTGGATTAGGGGGTATCCGGACAGCCAGACTGTATACATCGTCCGGACTATTGAAGCGTGAAGATACAAGACTCAAGACTTCGGCCCGTGTCCGGATGGGACTCTTCTTTGCGTGGAAGACAAGCTTGGTGATCCGGATATTGTGTTTCCTTCCTTGTAACCGACTCCATGTAAACCCTAGCCCCCTCCAGTGTCTATATAAACCAGAGAGGTTGGTCCTTAGAAGGCCGATCACAATTACAATCATACCATCATAGGCTAGCTCTTAGGGTTTAGCCTCTATGATCTCGTGGTAGATCTACTCTTGTACTACTCATATCTTCAATATTAATCAAGCAGGAAGTAGGGTTTTACCTCCATCGAGAGGGCCTGCACTTGGGTAAACATTGTGTCCCTTGCTTCCTGTTACCATCAGCCTAAGACGCACAGATCGGGACCCCCTACCCGAGATCCACCGGTTTTGACACCGACATTGGTGCTTTCATTGAGAGTTCCTCTGTGTCGTTGCTGCAGGGCTTGATGGCGCCTTTAATCGTCAACAACACGGTCCAGGGGGAGACTTTTCTGCCCGGACAGATCTTCGTGTTCGGCGGCTTCGCACTGCGGGCCAATTCGCTTGGCCATCTGGAGCAGATCGATAGCTACGCCCCCGACCATCAGGTCAGGTTCGGAAACTTGAACTACACAGGGGATATTCATGGAGACTTGATCTTCGATGGATTTGGGCCTGCGCCAGGAGCACCGAACAGTCACGATGAGCACGGCATATACCTGTTGTCGGACAAAGCTCGGGATATCACACCTGTAGTAGCCTCGGATCTAAATCTGGAGCAAGTTGCATTGCCTAAGGATGGAGGGGTGGACCCCGCCCTGCAGGCCGCCCACTCGTCGGCGGTGGAGTCAAACGCAGGTCTCACCTCTGCGGAAGCCTGTAACCTCGGGGCCCCAGACTTGTATCCGGTTGTTGGTTCTGGTCCGCACACCCTCGAGCCAGCTGAGCCTGGTTGGGCTTCGGCAATGGAGTTTACCGCTGCGGACATCTTCTAGCACTCGCCCTTTGGCAACATGCTGAACTCATTAAAGTCTCTCTCTTTGTCAGGAGGCTCTGGGCCGAACTATGTCCGGCTTGAGTGGGAAGCGGGCAATGAAGGAATTCGCTGCCCACCCACCACCCACTTCATTGCCACAGTTGATGATTTAACCGACGTTCTTGACTTCGACTCCGAAGACATCGACGGTATGGACGACGATGCAGGAGAAGTACAGGAGCCGCCGCTCATAGGGCGGTGGACGGCCACCTCCTCATACGATATATACATGGCGAACACTCCGAAGGAAACCAATGGCGATGAGGCAACGGAGGATAACCCCTCAGGGAGAAAAACAAAGCATGGGCGTTGTCGGTGCCGCCCCAAGCCCCGCCACAGCGATACTGGCCCAGGAGACGAATACAATACAAATGACGCTAAAGATGAACACGACCCTGATTAGCCTACCTTCAAGCAGTCCGGACTAGCCACGGTGGGGTACTTGGAGAGGGACAACTATACACCCCCCCTCCAAAGATGAGCTAAGCCTTGGCAATGACGAATTCGGTGTGCCTGAAGATCCAGTGGAACAAGTTAGCTTCAACTGACGGCACATGGCCACGGCAAGGATCCTGCAAAGAAAGCAAGAGCAGCTTAAAGCTGACCAAGATTTGCTAGTGGATAGATGGACCAATATCCTGGCCACCGAAAAGTATGGACACAAAGGGCATACGCGGCACAACTGGCTACCTCAACCTAAGCAGGAGAACCCAAGGCACACACCCCGACGTCCACACATCACTACGGTCCAAGACAGTAAGAAGGATACACGAAGAGGCACCCTCAAGCCTCGGCGCAATGGTCACAAACGTCAAGTCAAGGAAGCTGATGCCAAGTCCAGCAACTCCCAGTCCGGTCAACGGACAAAGAGTAGCTTAAGCCTATTCGGCCCGAGCCACACACTCGATCAACCGTGTGAAATTCACGGTACTCCTAGAAGGACGGCAAAGCATACCAACAGAGAATGCCGAATCCTCAAAACAAAACGACCGGTCGTGTGTCGGAAACAATGAGGGGAGGCGTCTATTCAAGAGACCCCCTAGAGCATAAAAGTATGGCCGATCGCCCCCCGATCACACTTACCACAGCAATTCAACTGTCGTACCCCTAGACCTAGTAGTTCGGGGGCTCCATAACACACAAAGCCCCCACGTGTACGAAACCACAAATAACATCTCCTAAAGGATGCCAGGTGCAAAGGCCAAGTTTATTGGCCCACCACCATAACGGTTGTTTTCGAATCACCAAAAAATGCCACACCAAAGAGTAATTCTTCGGCACCTTCCCCTCATACGGTAATTTACTGTATGCTAACGGGATGAACCACGTTAACTAGATTCCACGTGATAAACCATTAGGCCAACACCTTGTGATATAACCACGCCCACGGGCCAGGCCGGACCACGCCGTTAGAGCGGAAATCATATAGCTGCCGGAGTAGCGAGTCGTGCATGCCTATCAAAATTTTGATATGACAACCAACTATTCAGACACCAACTGAGGAGTCCGCGCTACTTCACGGTATAATGGCTGGGTTCACCAGGGTCCGATCAGGAACCCTTAGACCAACCACAAGAGGGCGTTCAGCTGCCTCCAAGCATTTGCCTTTACAAACTAACTTTGATGCGGAATAGGATTGGCGCCGTGGAATCAGCCCGGACACACAATGGCAGGAACATGCAGGTAGAAGGCAGTTCGGATTCACTCTTGATCCCCTCACAACACCCTCCAGTCCGGCCATCACAGGTTCCGCCAAAAAACACCTCTTTTCATAATCATACATCGTACTCATATGCATAGACATATCATCCTACTACAATGCATAGACTTAAATAACACTTACCGGCCGTCGTTTATCGCCGACGCCTCTTTGCCAAAAAATGGCAGCCACGCTTCGTGTTACACCCGGTTATGCCAGGGGCTTCACAGTACGACAATAAAGTCTGACCACCTTTTCGGTCGCTCGGCACCCCGAACTTATAGCATTATATGCATCAGCTCCGAATCATGTCTTGGGTCATTGGTTGGGTTTGCCCGGCTCCCATGGTTTGGTACCTTACGTTCCGTTCTATCGGCTAAGGTAGCACTGGAAGAACTACTGCGATTGTGTCCCGGTTCTGCCCGACGAGCACCTCAGTAGAGAAAGCCGAAAACCGACTGTCATGATGCAGCGAGAGCTGGTCAGCTATTCGAGAGGTTGTAAAATCCTTAAAGATTTATTCCGCATAACGCCATTATAAATGTAGAGTGCGACGGATCGGTCTTCTGATCAGGCGCCAATAGAGCCCCTAGTTCGGTCTTCCGAACACTAGGTGCTGCGCCGACCATACTCGAATTCCTATGGCTAAGTGAGAGTAGTAAAGCCTTATAGTCCGATTGCCTGGTTCGTGGTGAGAAACGCCTCCTTAAAAGGACCCAACCATGGGATAAAGAGTGTTGAGATATATCCTGAACACCCCCGTACTCTTTTTACGTGGGGGTAGAAGCAGACGACTGGCCAACTCTCATGATTTACATACAATAAACAGCCGCACAGGAAGAACATATGTTCAAACAAAACAGACAATATATAATGAAAGTGCCATTATCTCATATTACAAAGAGTGGCACGAATGCCCTCAGGGAAATATAACGTCTTTGGTACACTTATTCGCCGCAAGGCGGGCCCCTTTCAGTACACCTTCATAGTACAGCTCGGGCTTGCGGTGCTCCTTACCCTCCAGTGGCCCCTCAGTCATCAGCTTCTCCGCGTCAAGCTACCTCCAATGCACTTTCGCGCGGGCGAACGCCATGCACGCACCTTCTATACAGACTGATCGCTTGATAGCATCAAGCCGAGGAAAGGCACCCACAATCCGCTTCACGAGTCCGAAGTAACTGCTTGGAATTGGCTCTGCAGGCCACAGCCAGACAACCAAGTCCTTCATGGCTAGTTCGGCCGCCTGGTGCAGTTCGACCAGCTGCTTCAGCTGATCGATAAAAGGCACCGGATAGTTCGGCGCCAAATACTGCGACCAAAAGTTCCTCTCCACAGACTTCTTCTCCTCGGTCCGATAAAATTGGGCGGCATCTGATATGCTGCGAGGCACATCCGCAAACGCCACTGTAAAAACAAGAATTCAGCTTGTCGCTTAGAGTTCTCCCCACTATCATGTAAAAATAGCCATGAATACAACAGGCCTTACCAGCCGCAACTTTCTGGGCCTGCTGAATGTCTCGTACAACACCTCGGGCTTCTTCCCGAGCATCTTCCGCGGCTTAGAGAGCTTGGGCGAGTTCGGATTCTTTCCCTACTAGACTCTGCTCCAGGCCCTCGCTTTTCTTCACAGCCTCATGGAGCTCCCGCTCAGCTATGATGACCCTGGCCTCATGTTTTTCATGAAGCACATGTTCGGCGGCAGCCTTCTCGTTGGCATCAGCCACAGCCTTCTTCAATGCCTCATATTCGGCACTCGCTCCTAGGGCATACAACAAAAATATTTTTCAATAGGCACAATTACTCATTCGTGCCTAAGGCAAGACAATGTTTCAACATACCTTGCTTATCCTCTAATTGCTTCTTCACACGACCAAGTTCTTCCTCGGCCCGTTCCAGGCTCTGCTTCAGTTCGGACACTTCCGCATTATGAGCGGACGTCTCCTCCGCAGATGCCTGTTTTCAAACAAAGAGGCACACGTCATTAACAAAGCTTCCAAAAAAAGGAAAAAGAGGATTTGATCCCCTGCCCGGCTCCCTCTCTTTTGCCGGACAGTGTATCAGGGGCTACTGCTCATATTATGATGATTCCTCAAAGGTTTCTCCGAAACCATACCTCAAAAGCCTTTATAAGGCCAAGGCAGGACTCATTCAGCCCGCTTTCGGCAGACTGAATCTTTCCAACCACCGCACCCATGAGGGTCCGATGTTCATCGACGATAGACGCATTTTTCAACGCTGTTGATAGACCGCCCGACAGCTTTGCATGGACAGAGGTTACAGGCGGCGCAGGCAGGCCTCCCTCCGTTGAAGGTGGCCGCTCGCCCGATCCTGGAGCCTTAGAGGTCTCCAGGACCCTATCCGACTGTGGTCCGAACCTGAGATTGCCCCCATTGTCGACACACCGTGGGGCCGCTGCCCCCATGTGTCTGGCTCCAGAGACATGCCCCCCCTGCTCTGGGCCTCTTTTAGACGACACCTCGGAGTCACGCCTGGACTTCGGAGAAGGAGCCTCCGGAGGCGTCTCGCTTGCCACAACATCCGAGCTCAGCGAATCCTCCGTTGAGGACTGTCCGGCAGGAGACCTTGCCGGGCTGTACGAGATATGGCGACAGTTAAAACTACTGTACCCAGACGACCCTGAATGCATAGGCACATTCGGATTTCGGTTACTTACGATTTTTCAGGGGCTGGGCCCTGGGATCCCACTCCGGGCTGTTATCGGCAGCCGTGGTGGATGCCTCTGGATGGAAACCTCTCCCCCCTTGGGTGATTCGGCCTCCAGGGACGGGGAAGCTGCACGCTTCTTCCCACCTTCAGAGTGAGGCTCGTCCTCCTCTACTTCCTCCTCTTCGTCTTCGAAATAAGGAGCGCCACTGGAGTCTTCGGATTTGATGTCTGAAGCCTCGCGGCGACGGAGGCCACTCCGGGTCTTCTTGACCTTCTAGGAGGCCTCTTTCTTTGGCGCCTCATAAGGCGCGGGGACCAGCATCTTTGTTAGAAGGGATCCGGCCGGTTCCTCCGGCAGCGGGGCCGGACAATGTATCCGCTCCACCTTCTTTATCCATCCCTGGGGTCACGATGAAACGATTAAAATGTCTCCCTCATGACATGCCAACTGAAGCACGGATGGACAGGGCGTGGCTGTAACTTACCGGGCTTGCAGAATGGGATAATTGATACCCACGGTCCTCGGCGGAGTCCGGCCACGATTTGCCGGACTTGAAGAGTGCCTTCCAGATATCCTTGTGGGAGGAATCATAGAGCTCCCGAAGGGTTTGGTGCTCAGTTTGGTCGAACTCCCACAAAGTGCAGGCTCAGCGTTGGCAAGGGAGAACCAGGCAAACTAGCATCACCTGGACTACGTCGACGAGTTTGACATCCCTGTCGACAATGCTCTGAACGCGCGTCTGGAGGAGTGACAGCTCATCGGACGAGGACCAGTTTGGGCCCTTCTTGGGCCAGGACGTGAGCTGCAGTGGGGCTCCGGACCTGAACCCGGGAGCTGCGGCCCACCTTTTGCCGCGTGGTTCGGTGAGGTAGAACCACTGCTGCTGCCATTCCTTGACGGAGTCATTGAAGGCGCCCTTCGGCCAAACAGCCTTGGGCATCTTGCTCACCATGGTGCCGCCACACTCGGCGTGTTCGCCACTCACCACCTTGGGCTTCACATTGAAAATCTTTAGCCACAGGCTGAAGTGAGGCGAGATCCAGAGAAAGGCCTCGCACACGACGATGAACGTCAAGATATTGAGAAAAGAGTTGGGGGAAAGATCGTGAAAATCCATCCCATAGTAATACATGACTCCACGGACAAATGGATGGAGGGGAAACCCGAGCCCACGGACGAAATGGGGAAGGAACACGACTCTCTTGTGAGGCTTCGGAGTGGGGACGACCTGTCCCACCAGTGGGAGACGGTGACCGACCTTCTTGGCTAGATACACGGTTTCCTGGAGCTTCTTGATATCCTTCTCCCGGATGGTAGAGGCCATCCATCTACCTCCTGCTCCGGATCTGGATATCCTTGGAAAACCTCTCTTCGACGGAAAAGAAGAGTACTTGGGCGTTAGGGCTCGAACAGAGGGGAATGAGCTAACGCAAGGAGAAGGCGTGGGTAAAGAGAAAGAGACCTTATCTCTTTGTAGGGCGGTAAATGCTTTGTGCGCCTCCCCACTTGTCTGGTGGAGCCCGTCCGCCTCCCACTCGCCGCGATTAGCGGTGTGGTTGGATTACCCATACCCGTATTGATGAGAATCCCGTGATAAGGGGACACGATCTATACTTCGACCAGACGTGCCAACGAAACCGCCTCGCAATATACGCTGAGGCTGGATGTGGGAAAATGGTTCGAATAATAACCCGACCTTAATGACATGTCACGTTGTCTAAAAAGTTTCCAACATATTGCATTTGTGAAATATCGATCTCTCTCTACAGCGGTATGTGAAGATCATTTTGTGGATCCGGACACGGTCTACGTGTTCGATAATTACTTTGAAGTATTCGGGGAAAGAACCCGCCTTGCAATGCCGAAGACAAGACTGCGCCGGACTCATCGTCATTGAAGCCTGGTTCAGGGGCTACTGAGGGAGTCATGTATTAGGGGGTATCCGGACAGCCGGACTGTATAAATTGTCCGGACTATTGAAGCGTGAAGATACAAGACTCAAGACTTCGGCCCGTGTCCGGATGGGACTCTCCTTTGCGTGGAAGACAAGCTTGGTGATCCGGATATTGTGTTTCCTTCCTTGTAACCGACTCCATGTAAACCCTAGCCCCCTCCGGTGTCTATATAAACCGGAGAGGTTGGTCCTTAGAAGGCCGATCACAATTACAATCGTACAATCATAGGCTAGCTCTTAGGGTTTAGCCTCTACAATCTCGTGGTAAATGTACTCTTGTACTACTCATATCTTCAATATTAATCAAGCAGGACGTAGGGTTTTACCTCCATCGAGAGGGCCCGAACCTGGGTAACCATTGTGTCCCTTGCTTCCTGTTACCATCAGCCTAAGACGCACAGATCGGGACCCCCTACCTGAGATCCGCCGGTTTTGACACTGACAATGTCCGAAGACGCTGAGGCTCGTTCCTCTGCCGCCGAGGACGACGAGGAAGAAGAGGCAGAAGAAGAGAGCCATTCCACCCTTGAGGGGAGAAGAAAGAAAAGGATGGCCTCTACGCATCTGGAGGACGAGGCGTCCAAGAGGGGGAAAACTACCCTTCCGGACAATTCCACAGCAGCCACCGATAGCTGCTCGGAATGGCGCCCCAGGGACAAGCCCCTGGCCAAATCATGAGTACTCAAAAACCCGGACACATTCATATACCCGGTCTTACTACTTCATAGTATTAACGTGTTGAATCATGTATTTGCAGTCCATCTCGGTCCAACCTCGAGCGATCCTGATTGTTAGGGGATTCGCTTGACCCGGAGGCGATGGACAACGGGACCCTTCCTACGGCCTCCTCTCCCCAGGCCATGGATAACACCGAGATGTTGTCCCGAATGATCCCAGGCCAGGGAGAGACTCAGGAGGCCGTTAGGGTGGCGCTGGAGGGTGAAACCTTGATACGGCTCCAACGTATCTATAATTTATGAAGTATTCATCCTATTTTATTATCTATTTTGAATGATTACGGGCTTTATGATACACTTTTATATTACTTTTGGGACTAACCTACTAATCGGAGGCCCAGCCCATATTACTGTTTTATTGCCTGTTTCAGTATTTCGAAGAATATCAAACTGAGTCCAAACGGAATGAAACCTTCGGCAACGTGATTTTTGGAAAGATTATGATCCAGGAGACTTGGAGTTCAAGCCAGGGAAGGTTCAAGGAAGCCAGGAGATAGGAGGGCGCGCCCACCCCCTAGGCGCGTGCCCCTGTCTCCTGGGCCCCTCGAGGCTCCCCGACTGACTTCTTTCGCCTATATAAGTCCACGTACCCTAAAAACATCGAAGGAGATAAATAGATCTAGAGTTCCGCCACCGCAAGCCTCTGTAGCCACCAAAAACCTCTCGGGAGCCCGTTCTGGCACCCTGCCGGAGGGGAACCCATCACCGGTGGCCATCTTCATCATCCCGGCGCTCTCCATGACGAGGAGGGAGTAGTTCACCCTCGGGGTTGAGGGTATGTACCAGTAGCTATGTGTTTGATCTCTCTCTCTCTCTCGTGTTCTCTCTATGGCACGATCTTGATGTATCGCGAGCTTTGCTATTATAGTTGGATCTTATGATGTTTCTCCCCCTCTACTCTCTTGTAATGGATTGAGTTTTCCCTTTGAAGTTATCTTATTGGATTGAGTCTTTAATGATTTGAGAACACTTGATGTATGTCTTGCCGTGCGTATCTATGGTGACAATGGGATATCACGTGCCACTTGATGTATGTTTTGGTGATCAACTTGCGGGTTTCGCCCATGAACCTATGCATAGGGGCTGGCACACGTTTTCGTCTTGACTCTCCGGTAGAAACTTTGGGACACTCTTTGAAGTACTTTTGTGTTGGTTGAATAGATGAATCTGAGATTGTGTGATGCATATTGTATAATCATGCCCACGGATACTTGAGGTGACAATGGAGTATCTAGGTGACATTAGGGTTTTGTTTGATTTGTGTCTTAAGGTGTTATTCTAGTACGAACTCTTGAATAGATCGATCCAAAAGAATAGCTTTGAGGTGGTTTCGTACCCTACCATAATCTCTTCCTTTGTTCTCCACTATTAGTGGCTTTGGAGTGACTCTTTGTTGCATGTTGAGGGATTGTTATATGATCTATCTATGTTATTATTGTTGAGAGAACTTGCACTAGTGAAGGTATGAACCCTAGGCCTTGTTTCCTATCATTGCAATACCGTTTGCGCTCAGTTTTATCATTAGTTACCTTGCTGTTTTTATATTTTCAGATTACAAATACCTTTATCTACTATCCATATTGCACTTGTATCACCATCTCTTCGCGGGACTAGTGTACCTATACAATTTGCCATTGTATTGGGTGTGTTGGGGACACAAGAGACTCTTTGTTATTTGGTTGCAGGATTGTTTGAGAGAGACCATCTTCATCCTACGCCTCCCATGGATTGATAAACCTTAGGTCATCCACTTGAGGGAAATTTGCTACTGTCCTACAAACCTCTGCAGTTGGAGGCCCAACAACGTCTACAAGAAGAAGGTTGTGTAGTTGACATCAAGCTCTTTTCTGGCACCATTGCCGGGGAGGCTAGGTAAGCAGCACTCACACCCCGTCAACTAAGCTCTTTTTTGGCACCGTTGCCGGGGAGGTGAGTGCTTGAAGGTATATCTTTAGATCTTGCAATCGAATATTCTTGTTTCTTGTTTTATCACTAGTTTAGTTTATAAAAGAAAACTACAAAAAAATGGAGTTAGGTTTGTCTCATACGCTTCATCTTTTTAATATCTTTCATGAGTATGATGAAAAGGAAAATTGTGCTCAAGTGCTAGAAGAAGAAATATATAGAATGTTCGATACTAAATCTTTGTATGATGAGCATGATTGCAATGTTGTTAGTATGAACTCCTTGAATATCCATGATGCTAATGATATGCAAAGCCACAAGCTTGGGGAAGCTATGTTTGATGAATATGATATTTTTAGTCCCCCAAGTTTTGATGAGAATATTTATTATGATGAAAGCATGCCTCCTATTTATGATGATTATGTTGATGAAAGTGGGTTTGGAAGAGTGTCAACTTTAGGAAGTAGTGATCCCACTATTTTGGAGGATGTTGAATCTTATTGTGGTGAACATGAAAGTGGATTTGGAAGAGTGTCAACTTTATTTAGTGATGATTCCACTATTTCGGAAGAGGTTCCAATTGATTATGAGAACAAAGTTGCTATCTATGATGATTATTGTGATGACTTGTATGCTATTAGGAATAATGGTAACCATGAAACTTGTCATCATGATTTTAGTTTTCAATTGGATTATTCTTCGCATGAAATTTCTATGCTTGTAGATCATGAAAAGAATGCTTTAGGTGCTGGTTATATTGTTGAATTCATTCATGATGCTACTGAACATTATTACGAGGGAGGAATATATGATTGTAGGAATTGCAATAATGTCAAGTTTCCTCTCTATGTGCTTAAAATCTTGAAGTTATGCTTGTTTTACCTTCCTATGCTCGTTGATTATTGTTCCCATAAGTTGTTTGCTCACAAAATCCATATGCATAGGAAGTGGTGAGGGAGTCCTGGATTAGGGGGTATCCGGATAGCCGGACTATATACATCATCCGGACTATTGAAGCGTGAAGATACAAGACTCAAGACTTCGGCCCGTGTCCGGATGGGACTCTCCTTTGCGTGGAAGACAAGCTTGGCAATCCAGATATTGTGTTTCCTTCCTTGTAAACGACTCCATGTAAACCCTGGCCCTCTCTGGTGTCTATATAAACCTGAGAGGTTGGTCCTTAGAAGGCCAATCACAATTACAATCATACCATCATAGGCTAGCTCTTAGGGTTTAGCCTCTACGATCTCGTGGTAGATCTACTCTTGTACTACTCATATCTTCAATATTAATCAAGCAGGAAGTAGGGTTTTACCTCCATCGAGAGGGCCCGAACCTGGGTAAACATTGCGTCCCTTGCTTCCTGTTACCATCAGCCTAAGATGCACAGATCGGGACCCCCTACCCGAGATCCGCCGGTTTTGACACCGACATTGGTGCTTTCATTGAGAGTTCCTCTGTGTCGTCGCCGCAAGGCTCGATGGCTCGTCTCGTCGTCAAGGACAACATTACCTAGGGGGGAGCTCTGGTTGTAGGCCAAACTCTCTGACTTTGCGGCTTTATCATGGCCGCCCCATCGACGGGTGCGCCGACGATGGCCTCTTGGGTCATCAAGCATAACCTTCGCGTCAGTTCGGAACTCGCCGAACAGATGGATCCGGTGGAGCTCTCCTCCCTTAATGAGCTCTTGGATCGCATCGCTATAGACTATGACCGGATCGGGTTTAAAACTGACCAAAGGGACATCAGATCCCCGCCGGCCACCCATGAGATAGCAGTAGTGGAGGAACCACACACGGATTGCCCCTCAACTTTGAGGACGAATTAGGCCCGGATCACCGAACTCCGTGAGCCGAACACCTGGTCAAAGGAAAACATGACCCGGGTCCCGGACTTAGAATCGAGCATTGGGCCTAAGAGATTGGGCAACACTCCGGATCCCGAACTATCAGACTCGGAACCTCCCATGCCCCTGGGTGCTAGATCGGATCAGAATCTGGATTCAGCTAACAAAACCCACCCGGACTTAAACCGTCTCTCCCGCATCAGGCAAGAGCCCCAGGAGACAGTACATCGCTACTGGGCCAGATTCCTCCTTGTGTTAAACAAGGTCATGGATTGCCGCGAGGAGGACGTAGTCTCAGTCTTCTGCAAAAACTACACGAACAAAGGAATCCTTAATGCTATAACTCACCGTGACATAGTACACTTTGCGGACTTGGCAACCATAGTATAGAAGTATTGTGCGATGGGAAGTGCCTGGAAAACCCGAACAGAATTTTGGGATAGTACGGCTCTCACCAAAACCTTTGTTCGAACTAAGCGGGCAAACTCTCGTGAGTCGGTCGATCCAATTCCCAAGAAACCAAGGCCCGCCCCAGGGCGGGGAACCGTATTGGAAGAATGGCTCAATGGACCATGTAAACTCCACAGCACTCCGAACATAACACCAACTCATAGCCTTAGAGCATGTTGGATACTCCGGCAGGTTGCAAAAAGTGGCGAGGATCTTCTTGCAAACCATAAAGCAGAACAACATCCCGCCAACGAACACAATACGATATTAACAGTCTTCGAGACTTTCGCCTCAAACAATAGGCGCAAGCGAGCTCATCGAAGCTCCACTGAAATTTGCCATGTGGCAAAGATAAACCCCTGGAATGACACTGCTATAACTTTCAAAGCCAATGATGAACCTCGATTCTGGACTGTCCGGGCACCGGCCGCTCTGGTCCTTAGCCCAATCATGGATGACTTTCGGCTCACTAAAGTACTCATGGACGGCGGAAGCGGATTAAACTTGATCTATGAAGAAACGCTCAACAAGATGGAAATTGATAAAGGCCGCATTGAGCAAAGCGGCACCACCTTCAGGGGAATCATTCCTATTCGAGAAGCGCGGTGTGCAGGAAAAATCACACTCGATGTGGTATTCGGCACCCCGGAAAATTATAGGTCCGAAGAAATCACATTCCAAGTGGCTCCTTTTAGCAGCGGATACCATGCCCTTCTAGGGCGGGACGCGTTTACAAGCTTTCAAGCCATACCCCATTACGGGTACATGAAGCTTAAAATGCCCGGGCCCAATGGAATCATCACTCTAGCCAGTGATCCGGACGTCGCACTCCACGCCGAAAACAAAACCGCAGTACTAGCCCTGGAAGCATTATCCGAAGCCCTAGCAGCCGAAGAATTAACAACGCTACGGGCCACCGTGGACAGGGACGACGTGATACTTGACAAGCGACCCAAGTCCACCTCATTTAAACCCGCAACCAAGATAGTCAAATTCCAAGTCCATCCAACGGACCCCACGAAGACAGCTTCCATCGGGACACAGTTGAGCCCTGCAATGGACGCCGCACTATGAGACTTTTTACGCCAGAATTGGGACATTTTCGCCTGGCACCCATCGGACATGTCGGGCATCCCGCGTGGATTGGCTGAACACAGCCTTAACGTACTAAAGGGATACAAACCTGTCAAACAAACCCTAAGGCGATTTTCAGAGCCCAAACGACAAGCAATGGGGGAAGAGCTAGCCAAGCTACTCGAGGCCGGATTCATCAGAGATATTAAACATCCGGATTGGCTGGCAAACTTGGTAATGGTACCAAAGAAGGACAAATCCTGGCGCCTATGCGTCGACTTCAAAGACCTCAACAAGGCTTGCCCCAAGGATCCCTTTCCCCTCCCTCGCATCGATCAAATTATTGATGCCACAGCTGGACAGGACTCGCTGTGCTTTCTCAACGCGTACTCTGGATACCATCAAATAAAGATGGCAGAGTCTGACCAAGCTGCAACAACTTTCATAGCACCATATGGCCCTTTTTGCTTCAACACTATGCCTTTTGGGCTTAAGAATGCCGGTGCAACCTATCAACGCATGATTCAAACATGCCTGGAAAAACAAATCGGCAAAACAGTGGAGGCATATGTGGACGACGTGGTCATAAAAACAAGACATGTATAAACCCTAATAGATGACTTGAGGCTTACATTCGATAACCTCCGGACATACGACATCAAGTTTAATCTAGAAAAATCTGTTTTCGGCGTCCCCTCGGGGAAACTGCTGGACTTCATTGTTTCCAATAGAGGAATTGAAGCGAATCCGGCAAAAATCTGAGCTCTATCGTAGTTGGATATACCAACAGACCTCAAGCACATCCAGAAACTAGCTAGATGCGTGGCCGCTTTGAGCCGCTTTATCTCCAGGTTAGGAGAAAAGGCATTACCTCTTTACCGCCTCCTTCGGTGCACCGAACACTTCGTGTGGACGGATGCAGCCGTGGCCGGACTCGATGAAATAAAGACCTTACTGGCCAGTAATCTAGTCCTAACAGCGCCAAATATCAGCAAGCCCATGCTACTATACATAGCGGCAACAAATCAAGTTGTAAGCGCAGTGCTCGTCGTCGAATCAGAGGTTGATGGATACAAATTCCCGCTCCAAAACCTGGTTTATTACGTATCCACAGTACTCACCCCATGCAAATCACGATACCCACACTATCAAAAAATAGCATACGCGGTCTTCATGGCATCCCGGAAGCTACGACACTACTTTCAAGACTGTTCAATTACGGTGGCCTCTTAAGTTCCACTCAATGACATAATAAATAACCGCGACGCTATGAGCCGGATTGCTAAATGGGCTATCGAGCTCCTTCCGTTCGACATAATATACAAACCACGGCGGGCCATCAAGTCGCAAGTACTGGCTGACTTTGTCACCAAATGGACAGAAGCTGAACTCCCTAAAGAGTACGGCGCATACTCCAACTAGATCATGCACTTCGAATGCTCTAAAATGCTGACCGGATTGGGAGCAGGTGTAGTCCTGACGTCTCCCACCGGAGACATGGTCCAATACATCCTCCAAATATTATACACAGAATCCAACAATGCAGCCGAATATGAGGCTCTATTGCACGGTCTTCGGATGGCAGTCTCTATGGGCATCCAACGCCTGGAAGTGCGCGGGGATTCGAACCTCGCAATATCACAAATAAACAGAGACTTTGATGCCAAGGATCCGAAAATGGCGGCCTACCATAATGTCAGCTCGGTTCGAGGGGCTCGAATTCCACCATGTGGCTCAAGAAAACAATCACGCTGCTGACGTTCTCGCTCGCATCGGTGCTAAACGCGACCCTGTTCCACCTAACATATTCCTGGAAAGGTTGTTCAAGCCATCCATGGTATGGGAAGGGGAGTCCGGCAATACGAGCACGGATCCAAACACACCCCAGATTCCGAACCATCAGACATAATCGGAGGCTCTGCCGCCGAAATAACATCTTCGGCCCACGAAATCATGGCCGTAGTCGCCCCATGGACCGAGCCTTTCTTGGCCTACCTAAATAGGCAGGAGCTCTCAGAAGACCAAAATGAAGCACACTGCATCATCCGATGTTCTAAAGCTTACAAACTCCATGAAGGGGAACTCTACAAGAAAAGTGCCATCGGAGTGCTCCAAAGATGCATCTCCGAGGAGGAAGGGTGGCAGCTCTTGGCTGAAATCCGTGCCGGACTGGGCGGGCACCACGCCGCGGATCGGGCACTAGTCAGCAAGGCTTTCCGTACAGGCTTCTATCGGCCGACGGCCCGAGCAGACGCACGGGACCTTGTCCAACACTGCGTCGGTTGCTAGCTCTTCGCCAATCAGAGGCATATGCCCCCCTACCGCCCTCCAAACAATCCCCATAACCCAACCCTTCGCGGTCTGGGGGCTGGATATGGTCGGACCTCTTAAAGGAGTAAGCCATAAGAAAAAATACTTATTGGTCATGGTGGACAAGTTCACCAAATGGATAGAAGCCAAACCAGTCAAAACGGCCGAATCCGGACCAGTCATAGACTTCATGTCCGGGGTCGTACAACAATATGGCATCCCCCACAGCATCATCACTGATAACGGCTCCAATTTCACAGCCGATGAGGTGAAAACTTGGTGCGGCAAAATGGGCATTAAGCTCTACTACGCTTCCGTCTACCATCCCCAAACAAATGGCCAGGTCGAACAGGAAAACAGTCTCATAATGAGTGGCATCAAACCCAGACTAGTGCGATCTTTGACGGAATCAGATACGCACTGGGTCGAGGAGCTCGACTCCGTACTCTGGGGGCTGCGGACCACGCCGAGTCGCACCACCGGATATACACCATTTTTAATGGTGTACAGAGCGGAAGCAGTTCCACCCTACGACATAATACATGATTCGCCACGCGTACACATGTATGAAGAGAAGGAAGCCGAGCTAGATCGGTAGGATAACTTGGATGCCCTGGTGGAGGAGCGCAACGTCGCAAAGCCTGCTCCGCATTCTATCAACAGCAGGCTCGACGATACCAAAGCAAAGAAGTACGGGCCAAAACTTACAATATTGGCGAACTCGTTCTACGCCTACCGGAGAAGAAGAAGGACAAGCTCAAACCCAAGTGGGAAGGTCCCTTTGTCATCGACAAAGTTCTCACCGGAGGAGCGTACCACTTACATAATGCATCCGATAACAGGCTCGAGCCGAACCCATGGAATGCAGCCAGACTCTGGAGATTCTACGCCTACTGCCGAACTCAATGTCCGTCTCCTTACTCCTTCCCTTTTATTTATGCTCCATCCCTTCTCCTTTCTCGACTTTTTTTTCTTTCCTCTTCACACAAAGTATTTAATACAGTACGGACTTCCAGATTACTTCGACCGCACTATGTGTGTAAGCAATACCTGGGGGCTTCCTATACGGAAGCTAAAAATAAATACTCTAATGGCTTTTCGCCCATCACATATGCATTTCTTTTTCCATATGTGCCTTTTCTTCACCATTTTATGCATCGAAATGACTTAAGATGTGGCCAAGATGGGTTGCATGGCTCTTTTGTTTATGCCCTACGTTCCCGTTAATTCGGCTAGGGCATAAGGGGAGCACCTCTGCGATTATTACTGCCGGTTCAGCCGGATGTGTACCTCAGACTGGGTGAAGCCGAAAGCTAGTTTCCTTAAGAGAATATTCGATCGATGAACACAAGATGTATTCGTTTATTACAACGTAAATCCCTAGAAGTCTTGTATCCTGCGCCATCTTTCACAGTCCGGACATGTGCATCGTCGCATGCGTACCCAGGGAAAGGAACCCCTAACGGAACTATTCTCCCTGGAAGATGTTTCTTACTATCCATGTAATATAACATAACTAGTTGGGTACTTGTCTGTTCAAGCACTTATGACCCCTATGCCTGGTTTCCATGCATACCCTGGTTTTGTATAACTGAGCTGGTATTCGGACACACCTCGGACTGTAGGATCCGGGGGCTGAAGCAAAAAGGTCCGCCATGACAAATGATTTTAATCCGGCTAGGGGCTACTCATGCCCATTGAATTACATAGTCACTTGGACTGACAATATTCCTCATCTATACCATCCAACATGCTATCTAGCTTACAATCCTGTTGAGAATACTTGGCGGATAATACTACCTGGTCATATACCAGACTTACGGGAATTTCTTGCCCATCGGGCCCTGCCGGTCCTACTTCGGCCATATGGTTCGGGTCCAGCTTGGTGTAGCGTGTCTTCACCATAGCCCAGGCTTCCCTTGCACCTTGCCGGCAGGCTGACATCTTCCACAATCGGAAGCGCCACCGAGCTCCTTGGAGCAGATCCACAAGCTCCCCATGCCATTCGGCAGGAAGCTTGATGGCCATAAGGCCTGAGCAACGCCGTGCATCACCCGCCGAGCCCGCTCGTGCAATTGTGAAAGGTCTTGTAGTACATCGCCTGCAGATGAGGGCATCTCCTCCTCGGGGCAACCCGTCAACAGGCCTACATGCAAAATTCTTTCAATACACTTCCTCGCCGAACTGTAATATAGTTCGTCTAGGAACTTACTGTAAATACCGCATCGGAGCCTTTTGTTCTCCTTCACGGAGTCCTCCAGCTGAGCGCGGACGTCTTTTAATTCCACGTCCAGTCGGATATTGGCATCTTGAAGATTGTTCTTCTCCTGCCTAACTTGTGTAAGAATGCGCTCGCCAGCCTTTAGCTGCCTTTTGAGATGCGATTCATCATCCGTTATGCCATCTGGATTCACCCCGGGATTTTCTGCAGAATTTTCTGTTAGACTAGTCATACCAGCCGTTTACTAACTGGTGCATTGTAACGCCCTCGATGCGGCTATATCTCCCACGTGTCGAAGCACGACTTAGAGGCATAACCGCATTGAAAGCAATGTCGCAAGTGAGGTAATCTTCACACAACCCATGTAATACATAAGGAAAAGAGATACATAGTTGGCTTCACACAATTACATGAATAAAGCATTACATCATCCAGATACAATCAAGGTCCGACTACGGAACCAAAATAAAAGAAGAACCCCAAATGCGACAAAGGTCCCCGATCGACCCCAACTGGGCTCCACTACTGATCAACTAGAACGAAACAACACAAAGGGCAAGATCTTCATCGAGCTCCTCCTTGAGCTTGGTTGCGTCACCTGCTCGGTAACATAGGCACCTGCAAACTGGTTTTGGAAGTAACTGTGAGCCACGGGGACTCAGCAATCTCGCACCCGCGAGATCAAGACTATTTAAGCTTATGGGTAAGGTAAAGGTATGAGGTGGAGCTGCAGCAAGCGACTAGCATATATGGTGGCTAACATACGCAAATGAGAGCGAGAAGAGAAGGCAAAGCACGGTCGATAAAGGTATGATCAAGAAGTGATCCTGGACTACCTACGTCAAGCATAACTCCAACAACCGTGTTCACTCTCCGGACTCCGCCGAAAAGAGACCATCACGGTTACACACGCGGTTGATGTATTTTAATTAAGGTCAACTTCGGGTTTTCTACAACCGGACATTAACAAATTCCCATCTGCCCATAACCGCGGGCACGGCTTTCGAAAGATAATACCCTGCAGGGGTGTCCCAACTTAGCCCATCACAAGCTCTCACGGTCAACGAAGGAATAGACCTCCACCCAAGACGTTCCGATCAGACTCGGTATCCCGGTACAACAAGACATTTCGACAGGGTAAAACTAAACCAGCAACACCGCCCGAATGTGCCGACAAATCCCGATAGGAGCTGCACATATCTCTTTCTCAGGGCACACTCAGATGAGCAATCCGTACAACTAAAACCAAACCTCAAGTTTCCCCGAGGGGGCGCTGCACAGGGCTCTAGTTCGGACCAACACTCAGAGGAGCACTGGCCCGGGGGGGGGGGGTTAAAAAAATGATGACCCTTGAGTCTGCAGAACCCAAGGGAAAGAAAAGGCTAGGTGGCAAATGGTAAAACCAATGTTGGGCATTGCTGGAGAAGCTTTACTTAAGGCGAACTGTCAAGGGGTTCCCATTATAGCCCAACCGTGTAAGGAACGCAAAATCCGGGAACATAACACCGATATGACGGAAACTAGGGCGGCAAGAGTGGAACAAAACACCAGGCATAAGGCCGAGCCTTCCACCCTTTACCAAGTATATAGATGCATTAAGTAAATAAGATATATTGTGATATCCCAACAAGTAAACATGTTCCAACAAGGAACAACATCTCCATGTTCCAACAAGGAACAAACTTCAATCTTCACCTGCAACTAACAACGCTATAAGAGGGGCTGAGCAAAGCGGTAACATAGCCAATCAATGGTTTGCTAGGACATGGTGGGTTAGAGGTTTGACATGGCAATTTGGGAGGCTGACAAGCAAATGGTAGGCATCGTAGCGTTGGCATAGCAAAAGAGCGAGAAAACTAGCATAGCAAGGATAGTAGTGATTTCGAGGGTATGATCATCTTGCCTGAGATCCCACAAGGAAGAAGAATGAGTCCAAGAAGAAGACAATCGGTCGTAGACGAACGAATCCTCACAACTCCGGAACGAAACCGAAGCTAACGAGAGAAGCAACCCGGAAAGAAACAAACAACATATTAAACACACAAGCATAAACAAGTCATGATGCACAAACAAGTATGATGCATGTCCGGTTTAATGAGGCATGGCATGGAACAATGAAGCAAACAACACTACAATTTAAGTGGAGCTCAATATGCACGAGTTGCATATTGACGGAACACCACATCAATTATTTAGTTCTCTCTCGGTTAAGCTACCCAACAATATTAACTGTTGTTAAACATGGCAAGAGGTGAAGCATAATATAAACTATACCATCTAAACAATTTAAATGGGGCCGGATATAAAAACAACAAATCCGGTAAATCCCCATATGCATTTAGCAATTTAATGCAACAACAAGTTTAAACATTTTAAATGTTATTATCATGATGCGGATGACATATGCAAGTTTATGCAAATTTTTATGAAAACATTGACATGAGCATGTTATGAAGCATTTGGTCACCATGGCGGAACAAAAAGGGTGCCACGGCGGCGAAACAAAAAATGGTGCCACGGCAACATTCCGGTCCCGGTAACTCATGGAGATACCGGTGCAAAAGGAGGCGTGCGGATGTGCGGAACATGCTAGAGATGGTGGGGTGATCCCGGTTACCGGGTTCCCACGGTTCATCGGCACGACGAACGAGGAGGAACGTGCATGAAGCAAACGTGCACGGTGCAAACATAGGGTGCAACTCATACATGCAAGGGCATCTCATCGCGGTCGTCGTCTCGGGGTTATACCTTGAAGCGTGCATTCGGGGCGGAACGCGTTCGTAGTGGAAGTAGTCGTTCACGGAGCGGTCGTCGTCGGAAGTAGAGGAAGTAGTCGTTCAAGCGTCCGATGGTAATAGTACCCGGTCGTTTCGAAGAGGTACTTGGGGTCATTCGAACTTGCCGATCTCGTCATCTCGAAGGGGTACTTGACGTTCTTAGCGATTCCGAAGACGAGGTAGAGGTACACTTGTTGTAGGGGTACTTGTCGGATCCACGGCGACGGTAGAGGTACAAATGTTCTTGCGGTACTTGTCGGTTCAGTCTTGGTGTAGATGTACATCGCAAACGTAGTGGTACTCGCGGACTTCGGCGCCGGTAGTCGTACACGGTTCGTAGGGGAACTTGAAGCATCCGAGGTCTTCGGGTTCGTAGTTGTACTTGGCGTTCGGAGTCCGGGTCTTGCCGGTGGTGTACTTGGTGCTCGAGGTTCTGATCCGGGGGTGCATGTGTCCACGGTGACACTACATGGTGCGCAGAGGCGACAACTTGGGCGGTGCTGGGCATCGGGAACAGGAGCATGCTCGCTCGGGCATGGAGCTGGTCGCGGTCAACGCGCGAGGCGCGCGTGCAGGTGGATTGAGCAGGTAGCAACGCTGCTCGTCCTCCTGGGTCAAGGCCGAGGCGAAGCTGATGGCCTCGCAGGCCATGGCAGGCGGAGCACGGCGAGGGTGGTGGTGGACGCGGACCGGCTCGATCCGGCCAGATCCGAGGCCAGGGAGGCTGCGGGCTCCTCTGGGCGCAGACGAAGACGGCGGCGGGCACGAGGAGAAGACAGGGGCCGCTGAACGAGCTTGAGGACGACGGCTGGCGAGGCAGAGGAGGGGCACGACCGCAGACGACGGAGGGCCGCCGGAGTTGGCCGTCCCGATGGTGGCACCAAAGACCAGGCGGTTTGGTGACGACAAGGAGAAGCAGGAGGAGAGGCACGGGAGGAGGTGATGCGCTACGGGGATAGCTGCGGGGTGGAGGAGGCGCGACGGGACGGTGGTCTGGTGGCGTTGGCGCTCCAGCGGGCGTACATGGCGGCGGCGGCCTCCTGCGGGATGGGTAGCTAGACTCCCACGACGAGGAGGAGGGAGGCGAGCGAGGAGGCAGAAGGGATCGGGCGGAAGGCGGCGACAGGGGGAGAGATCGAGAGGAGGGAGTGGATCGATCGGGAGAGAGGGCGACGAGGTCGGGCGCTGGCGGCGGAAGGAAAACGAGGAGGAGAGGATCGAGAGGAGGGAGTCGGGCTAGCGGGGCTAGGGTTCGGTCGGTGGGGCGCCGGCTGGGCTGCAGATGGGCCTTGGAGGCTGGGCCTGGGAGGTCCAAGAGGTCGGCTAGAGCCAGCCTCTGTCCCTCTCACTTATTTTCCATAACAGGAAAAAATATGCAAGGAATGAAAAGTTGTGAAGAAAAGGTTAAGGAGTTTGGGCATGGGGTTAATTTCATGGACTCACAAAAATGAGTTTGATCCAAGAAAAATAGAAAGGCCATGATTGCAAGATTTAAATTCAAACTCATTTGAATTTAATTCAAATGGTTTTGAACTAGGACTTGATGAAAGGAAGGTCCAAAAATGTTCGGATTTTTGGTGGAGTTCCGGAAAATGATGAAATAAATATTGGCAAGGTTGGAGACCAAACTTGAAGCAGAAAAGGAACGAAATTATTTTGTAAGTGTGTTTTGGTGATTCCAAAATAGTGGAATATTTAAGATAGCTCCCTAATATTGGAGGATATGTTATAAAGAGAAGTCACCATGTGAGTCCCTCGATTTAAATGGATCGAAAAATCCATACAATTTATTTAGTTGAGGTTTTAAAAATTAATGATATGATGGCATGATGACATGATGCAAGGATGAATGCAACAACTAAAACAAATCACACGACGAAACTCGAAATAGCTGGAAGTCTTCTGGAGCGTCGGTCTCGGGGCGTTACAACACTCCACCACTACAAGAGGATCTCGTCCCGAGATCTAGGATGGCACCGGAGAGAAACGGAAGAGGAAGAGAAGAGATAAAACTAAGTTGCTTCTCTGACAAACGAGTGAAACCACGAACCTTGAGGGGTTGAACAAATTCGAGAAAAGAATAGAACGAAGGAGAACAAAGTCGAAAACACTCCGTTAGAAACTAGGGACAGAGAGCATTGCGAAACCTTGAGGTTGAAGGGAAGATATATATTGAAAATGCGCCGGTTAAGGAAGGGGATCAAGGAATACCAAATTCGAACAGCACTCCGGTTGAAAAGTGATACAAGACTAGATAAGATGAAAAGAACTTGAGCAGAGGACACGACACTCTGGTTAAATGGATAAGCACGAAAAGAACATGATCTTTGACAAACGAGATGATGGGTTGAAAAGAGCAACATCACAATGACTCCGGAACGAAGGGAAACAAGATCTTGAGAGATCACAGATACAACAAATGCTAGAATGGAGTTGTTGAAAACCAACAACGAAAAGAATAATCTTGATATGGGCTTATGGAAACATCTCAACATTATGAGGTGACCGGCCACTAACGGAACAATTACTTGCTTGAGATTAACGAAGAGATGAAAACTTGTTCCATCCAGATGGAAAAGAGATAACTTGGGTCATTAATAAGCACCAAATAGCAACATTCCTTAGGGAAGGCTTTAGGTGAAATCTATACCAAGATAACTCCAATGAAGAGATTGACGGTTGAAAAGATCTCTTGAACAAAGAGAAAAAGATGGATTTAAATATGTCACTCTTGAAAACTTGTGAATCACGAAGCAACGAAGGGGAATTATCAAGGACATAATACCACCTCCAAAGATACGGTAGAAAGAAATTGCACTCTGGATAGCAAGATGAAGAATGCTTGAACTCCTCAAAACAAAACATGTGTTGAGCACCATGTTTATTTTTGAGTATAGCTTGGCTGATCTTAACTTCAAGAGAAATCTTGAAGAACAATTGAAGAATGAAAAGAATCCTTTACGAACCACCATGTAGAGCCTCCATGAAGAACTCCGGTAATAAAAGGATGATAAAAAGAAAGAGAAGTTGAAAACACAAGGTGAAGCCTTGCGATGATTTAGATGGAGCTTCGCGACGAGATAATGCGGAAAACTTAGAACTGCGGAAGAAAGATGAACAACAAGCAGCCAAGAATTTTTATTCCTCCTGGACAAACTCTGAAGGAAAGGATTAATCACTTGGATGAAACCAGAATAAGAATTATGTTATGCGTATCCTTCACCAATTAAATTGATGACAATCAACGGATTTGGCATACTACTTATTCTCGTAGAAAGGATTAAAAGAGATATATCAAAACTTGAGAAGGTCTTCAACGAACCACCGGTAGGATTGGAACAACAAATGAATTGATATGATGAACAAGGAAGAGAGATCTTGAAAGAACCACCGTAAGAATTGAAAATGATCGAAGTAGGGGTGCATCACCGGTAAGAATTAGCAAATGAACGAAGGAGTTTGAGACAAACTAGATACATGAGAACAAAGAGATCAAGAACTGATTAGAGGATATTCGATAGATGCACCGGCAAGATAGGAGAATGATAACTAACGGCTGAGAATGAATAAACCTGAATTGATGGACTCCGGATGACAAACTAAGAAGACTCTTGAATATCTCCTGATGGGTGAAAAAGATTCTCACAATCGAAAACAATTATGAGAGGACGACAACAAGCTAGCACCATGAATCTTGAAGAGAATAGAGCAAGATTAAAGAGAAACTCTTCTTCGGTCTTCAAATGATGAGAATGACAACGAGAAACACCACCAAGAATTATTGAGGCACACCGGAAGAATCAAAAGCGAAGAGGTTGAGCCAACTATGAAAAGAATTTGAAAGATCTTGGAGAAAAGCATTTGACTGATGAGAACTCATTCTTACGTCAAACTTGGAGAAGAATTTAGGATAGCTCTGGGAAAATAGAAGAGTCAGGTAAGATCCTGGGAAAAGACCTGTGGGTTAGGGCCCACTCAAAAGAACACCGTTGAAAAGATTTAAAAGAGATGTTGCACCGGTTGAATTAAATGACTTGAATGAGATACCAATCTCGAAAGAGCTTGAACGAATGCAGAGTGGAAACACGAATCTTCGAGATATCTTGAGCACTCCGAATAAGAATAGAGAGAGATGAACAATTATGAGAGGCACCGGCATGGGATAGCATTTGAACGAGGATAAGGATATGATCAACACCGAAAGCTTGAGGTAAATCCACCGGAGAAGAAAACGAGAATGAAGAGTGACGAACTTGAAGCTCCATTAGAATCTTCATGAGAATCACCGGATAAGAACATTGACGGAAAAGAATGGAGAAACTTCCCATCAATAAAATGGATACTTGAAGAAGAAATCTTAGTCCTTGAAGAAAAACAAAAGGGAGGGAGGGTGGGAAAACAAAGGCAACTTGGAGACGGATGAAACAAACACCGTTGAGAAGAAGTGATAAATGATCTTGCAAATGTTGACGTGAACGGATCCACTTGAGGAGAGACACACCGGTTTAAAAAAAGGATTGACAAGACAGACTCGATGATCAAGAAGGATTAGTATTCACATAGGAATATGAGAACACCATTTGGAAAAGGTATGGAATCAACATTTGACTTCGAAGCAACTCGAATACCACAACTCAAAACAAAACAAAGGATTGGCTTGCAAAATAAGCCAGAACAAACATATGATAGAGATTTCGTCCGAAGTTTTCGTGGTGGGGCCTACACGGGCTCGATCGTACAGCACCATCATGTACAAGGCAGTGCACATGACATACGAAGCGTCCCCGAGTCGGCATAGCCAAGGACTCTTTAAGACACAATGAGAGCACTGTAAAACCAACCGTGAATAGGCGGACCACTAGACGTCAAACCCCAATTTCATATCATACATCCGTCAGAAAGATATCCTAAGAGCTACTTGAATTCCCACCTATGAAACTCCCGAAATTTTCAGGTTATGCAATCAGGTGTTGGGGATACAGGGGAAGCATAATATCTCACCCAAAACTAACAAATCCTACATCCAGCTGTATCCATCCTTCAACACATAACCAAGAAACCTTCGGAAATCGTCTACCTCAACCTTCGAAAAGCATCCGTTATACAAGTCATGGCAATACTCCCGTACTCACCTCAGTACTGGGTTATCGGGGTTATCTCACCAACAACTGCATAAAAGAGATTTTCGATGTCGGCGTACTAAACTCAGGTATTCCAGAACTGCAACGATAAAATTATGACGACAACACCTCAGAGCTCAACTCCCCGGGACACTTCCACTAAACCCCTGACAGGAGGCACCAAGACAATGTTCTCATCATAAAACCATCGGAACGATTCCAAGATACCCGCGTGATCCTAAAAAAATTTAGTGAAATTCGAGAAGAGAAGAGTCAAAACTCTACGTCAGGATGCCTCGCAAGAGTGACGAAGGGACTGAGGATTAAAAAGAATTCCTAAACTCTCCGATATATAATTCCTAAATGACTCAAAACATTTTTCTAGACACAACTCGGCCGCTAAAAACGATCAAGCAATGGGGCTCCTAACGTCGGGGAAGGCTCTGATACCAACTTGTAACGCCCTCGATGCGGCTATATCTCCCACGTGTCGAAGCACGACTTAGAGGCATAACCGCATTGAAAGCAATGTCGCAAGTGAGGTAATCTTCACACAACCCATGTAATACATAAGGAAAAGAGATACATAGTTGGCTTACAATCGCCACTTCACACAATTACATGAATAAAGCATTACATCATCCAGATACAATCAAGGTCCGACTACGGAACCAAAATAAAAGAAGAACCCCAAATGCGACAAAGGTCCCCGATCGACCCCAACTGGGCTCCACTACTGATCAACTAGAACGAAACAACACAAAGGGCAAGATCTTCATCGAGCTCCTCCTTGAGCTTGGTTGCGTCACCTGCTCGGTAACATAGGCACCTGCAAACTGGTTTTGGAAGTAACTGTGAGCCACGGGGACTCAGCAATCTCGCACCCGCGAGATCAAGACTATTTAAGCTTATGGGTAAGGTAAAGGTATGAGGTGGAGCTGCAGCAAGCGACTAGCATATATGGTGGCTAACATACGCAAATGAGAGCGAGAAGAGAAGGCAAAGCACGGTCGATAAAGGTATGATCAAGAAGTGATCCTGGACTACCTACGTCAAGCATAACTCCAACAACCGTGTTCACTCTCCGGACTCCGCCGGAAAGAGACCATCACGGTTACACACGCGGTTGATGTATTTTAATTAAGGTCAACTTTGGGTTTTCTACAACCGGACATTAACAAATTCCCATCTGCCCATAACCGCGGGCACGACTTTCGAAAGATAATACCCTGCAGGGGTGTCCCAACTTAGCCCATCACAAGCTCTCACGGTCAACGAAGGAATAGACCTCCACCCGAGACGTTCCGATCAGACTCGGTATCCCGGTACAACAAGACATTTCAACAGGGTAAAACTAAACCAGCAACACCACCCGAATGTGCCGACAAATCCCGATAGGAGCTGCACATATCTCTTTCTCAGGGCACACTCAGATGAGCAATCCGTACAACTAAAACCAAACCTCGAGTTTCCCCGAGGGGGCGCTGCACAGGGCTCTAGTTCGGACCAACACTCAGAGGAGCACTGGCCCGGGGGGGGGGGGTTAAAAAAATGATGACCCTTGAGTCTGCAGAACCCAAGGGAAAGAAAAGGCTAGGTGGCAAATGGTAAAACCAATGTTGGGCATTGCTGGAGAAGCTTTACTTAAGGCGAACTGTCAAGGGGTTCCCATTATAGCCCAACCGTGTAAGGAACGCAAAATCCGGGAACATAACACCGATATGACGGAAACTAGGGCGGCAAGAGTGGAACAAAACACCAGGCATAAGGCCGAGCCTTCCACCCTTTACCAAGTATATAGATGCATTAATTAAATAAGATATATTGTGATATCCCAACAAGTAAACATGTTCCAACAAGGAACAACATCTCCATGTTCCAACAAGGAACAAACTTCAATCTTCACCTGCAACTAACAACGCTATAAGAGGGGCTGAGCAAAGCGGTAACATAGCCAATCAACGGTTTGCTAGGACATGGTGGGTTAGAGGTTTGACATGGCAATTTGGGAGGCTGACAAGCAAATGGTAGGCATCGTAGCGTTGGCATAGCAAAAGAGCGAGCAAACTAGCATAGCAAAGATAGTAGTGATTTCGAGGGTATGATCATCTTGCCTGAGATCCCGCAAGGAAGAAGAACGAGTCCAAGAAGAAGACAATCGGTCGTAGACGAACGAATCCTCACAACTCCGGAACGAAACCGAAGCTAACGAGAGAAGCAACCCGGAAAGAAACAAACAACATAGTAAACACACAAGCATAAACAAGTCATGATGCACAAACAAGTATGATGCATGTCCGGTTTAATGAGGCATGGCATGGAACAATGAAGCAAACAACACTACAATTTAAGTGGAGCTCAATATGCACGAGTTGCATATTGACGGAACACCACATCAATTATTTAGTTCTCTCTCGGTTAAGCTACCCAACAATATTAACTGTTGTTAAACATGGCAAGAGGTGAAGCATAATATAAACTATACCATCTAAACAATTTAAATGGGGCCGGATATAAAAACAACAAATCCGGTAAATCCCCATATGCATTTAGCAATTTAATGCAACAACAAGTTTAAACATTTTAAATGTTATTATCATGATGCGGATGACATATGCAAGTTTATGCAAATTTTTATGAAAACATTGACATGAGCATGTTATGAAGCATTTGGTCACCATGGCGGAACAAAAAGGGTGCCACGGCGGCGAAACAAAAAATGGTGCCACGGCAACATTCCGGTCCCGGTAACTCATGGAGACACCGGTGCAAAAGGAGGCGTGCGGATGTGCGGAACATGCTAGAGATGGTGGGGTGATCCCGGTTACCGGGTTCCCACGGTTCATCGGCACGACGAACGAGGAGGAACGTGCATGAAGCAAACGGGCACGGTGCAAACATAGGGTGCAACTCATACATGCAAGGGCATCTCATCGCGGTCGTCGTCTCGGGGTTATACCTTGAAGCGTGCATTCGGGGCGGAACGCGTTCGTAGTGGAAGTAGTCGTTCACGGAGCGGTCGTCGTCAGAAGTAGAGGAAGTAGTCGTTCAAGCGTCCGATGGTAATAGTACTCGGTCGTTTCGAAGAGGTACTTGGGGTCATTCGAACTTGCCGATCTCGTCATCTCGAAGGGGTACTTGACGTTCTTAGCGATTCCGAAGACGAGGTAGAGGTACACTTGTTGTAGGGGTACTTGTCGGATCCACGGCGACGGTAGAGGTACAAATGTTCTCGCGGTACTTGTCGGTCCAGTCTTGGTGTAGATGTACATCGCAAACGTAGTGGTACTCGCGGACCTCGGCGCCGGTAGTCGTACACGGTTCGTAGGGGAACTTGAAGCATCCGAGGTCTTCGGGTTCGTAGTTGTACTTGGCGTTCGGAGTCCGGGTCTTGCCGGTGGTGTACTTGGTGCTCGAGGTTCTGATCCGGGGGTGCATGCGTCCACGGTGACACTACATGGTGCGCAGAGGCGACAACTTGGGCGGTGCTGGGCATCGGGAACAGGAGCATGCTCGCTCGGGCATGGAGCTGGTCGCGGTCAATGCGCGAGGTGCGCGTGCAGGTGGATCGAGCAGGTAGCAACGCTGCTCGTCCTCCTGGGTCAAGGCCGAGGCGAAGCTGATGGCCTCGCAGGCCATGGCAGGCGGAGCACGGCGAGGGTGGTGGTGGACGCGGACCGGCTCGATCCGGCCAGATCCGAGGCCAGGGAGGCTGCGGGCTCCTCTGGGCGCAGACGAAGACGGCAGCGGGCACGAGGAGAAGACAGGGGCCGCTAAACGAGCTTGAGGACGACGGCTGGCGAGGCAGAGGAGGGGCACGACCGCAGACGATGGAGGGCCGCCGGAGTTGGCCGTCCCGATGGTGGCACAAAAGACCAGGCGGTTTGGTGACGACGAGGAGAAGCAGGAGGAGAGGCACGGGAGGAGGTGATGCGCTACAGGGATGGCTGCGGGGTGGAGGAGGCGCGACGGGACGGTGGTCTGGTGGCGTTGGCGCTCCTACGGGAGTACATGGCGGCGGCGGCCTCCTGCGGGATGGGTAGCTAGACTCCCACGACGAGGAGGAGGGAGGCGAGCGAGGAGGCAGAAGGGATCGGGCGGAAGGCGGCGACAGGGGGAGAGATCGAGAGGAGGGAGTGGATCGATCGGGAGAGAGGGCGACGAGGTCGGGCGCTGGCGGCGGAAGGAAAACGAGGAGGAGAGGATCGAGAGGAGGGAGTCGGGCTAGCGGGGCTAGGGTTCGGTCGGTGGGGCGCCGGCTGGGCTGCAGATGGGCCTTGGAGGCTGGGCCTGGGAGGTCCAAGAGGTCGGCTAGAGCCAGCCTCTGTCCCTCTCACTTATTTTCCATAACAGGAAAAAATATGCAAGGAATGAAAAGTTGTGAAGAAAAGGTTAAGGAGTTTGGGCATGGGGTTAATTTCATGGACTCACAAAAATGAGTTTGATCCAAGAAAAATAGAAAGGCCATGATTGCAAGATTTAAATTCAAACTCATTTGAATTTAATTCAAATGGTTTTGAACTAGGACTTGATGAAAGGAAGGTCCAAAAATGTTCGGATTTTTGGTGGAGTTCCGGAAAATGATGAAATAAATATTGGCAAGGTTGGAGACCAAACTTGAAGCAGAAAAGGAACGAAATTATTTAGTAAGTGTGTTTTGGTGATTCCAGAATAGTGGAATATTTAATATAGCTCCCTAATATTGGAGGATATGTTATAAAGAGAAGTCACCATGTGAGTCCCTCGATTTAAATGGATCGAAAAATCCATACAATTTATTTAGTTGAGGTTTTAAAAATTAATGATATGATGGCATGATGACATGATGCAAGGATGAATGCAACAACTAAAACAAATCACACGACGAAACTCGAAATAGCTGGAAGTCTTCTGGAGCGTCGGTCTCAGGGCGTTACATGCATCTTCGTACAATTGAGACATATTTTACCAGATGAGGCCTTCTGGGATTCCTCTAACTTGGCAACTGTGTCCCTCAGCTGGGCCTTGCATTCCTCCAGCTCCCGAGCCAATTGTTCATTCTTCTCTACAAGGACCTGCACATAAATTGATGCTTAAAATAGTTGTTTCAACCATTTCAAGTCTCAGGAGCTACTGCTATACATGCTTATAAAAATTTCTTACCCGTATATCTTTGGTATACTGGTCCGTCGCTCGGGCAAGCCCGCCTTGAGCTGCTCAGATGCATGCATCCCCCGAATTGAAGGCATTAAATGCCTCTTCGGAAAAGATGTTGTTCCGAACCACGGCCCTCCGGTGCCGGTGATTCATGGCGCTCTCCACTTCGAAGTTTGTGGCGGAAAGCATATCCGCGTCCTCTATCGGAGAACTATGCGGTACTAGCCCTGTGTCCGCCTCCGCCCTCGAAGCCAGTTCTGGAACCCGACTGGTGGAGGCGTGATTGGCGGGATCCCCGGATATAGTCCGGCTGCTCCTCTTCCTTCTAGACACAAAGGGCGCTGTTGTATTTCAAATACCATATCGCAGGATAGGGTTTTACTTTACCTCTACAGCGGTGTGTCGAACCTCACCGCCTTCATCTTGAGCCTGCTCGATTCGGACGCCCGTGGTCGATGAGTCCCTAGGGGCTCGGCCCCGCGCTCCGACCGTCGTCTCTGCAAACAGCACGACGCCTCAAGGGTAAGGCATGATATTTGAGGGGAGTCCTCTTCGGAGGATAGGGTTTTTAGTTTGGCTTACATGCGAGACAGGGAGCAGTCCGGGATAGTCGGCAATAATGGCCACTGAGGCACCATCACAGCTCGCTTGATAAAATACCCCGTTGATAAGCTCCACGGTAATATCCGGATCTTCTCCGAGTCCAGGATCTAGGGCCTTTCCGGGGTCCTCTGGCTGCGGGGAGGGGCTGAAGATTCCTTCTACGGCCCTCCTCAGTTCCTACTTGGAAACATCGATGCGGGTAATCATAGCAGAGAACGCTAAAGTAAGTGAAGCAGGGAAAGGAATGATGACTTACCCACCTTGGGGGGTTGTACATGGAGAATCGTCTCGCGGTTTAATGCGAAGGAATTCTTCCTCTTCACCTTTGTATAAACCGGACAGTATCCTTGCCAGAGCAGTGGCGGAGTCCGGACCCTTACGACCACAACGGGTGGCGTCGTCTTCCCCGTTGAAGTGCCACATGGGCTTCCCCCGATATTGAAGCGGTTGCACACCCCGCATTATGCATATTGCCATGACCTCGACTATCGTCAGTCTGGATTTGGCCAGTAACTTTATCCTGCTCATCAGGAAATGTATTTCCCTGGTATCCTCCTCTTGGGGGCCCTGGGGGCGCCAGCTTAGACGTGCCCTCGGCGGGGCGTTACTGAACTTGGGGAGACCTGTTTGGACTGGATCCAGAAGGGGAACGTCATCAATGTAAAAACACTCTGAAGGCCAGTTCTCTGGTGCCTTCTTGGGAGTGCCGGATAGGTATCCGGTCTCGGTAATGCGCCATACTTCGGCCCCGCCCACTTGACATAGGGATTCTCCCTGGGTGCGGGGGACAAGGCAGAACAGCTTCTTCCATAACCCGAAGTGAGGTTCGCAGCCTAAAAATAGCTCGCAAAGGGAAACGTACCCTGCTATGTGTAGTACGGAGGCAGGGGTAAGGTTGTGCAACTGGAGACTGTAGAACTCCAGGAGCCCACGAAGAAAAGGGTGGATAGGAAACCCGACGCCCCTTAGCAGATGCAGGATAAGGCATATTCACTTCTCTGGAGATCGATTAGGGGATCCCTCCGCTTGTTCCCCTCCGTTATAAGTGGCTATTCCGGCTTGAACGAGGACCATAAACGCCGGTGGAAGAAACCCTTGGGTTTGTAATTTTATCAAACGGATATGAGGAACTGAGAACTCTTCCCAATCCCCCGACTTGGAGCGACGAGAGCAAGCAGAAGAGCCGCGACGACCGGCCATGTTGGAATGGTTTTTTCCGGAGCGCTCTGTGGGATGCTTGCTTGAGGGGGGAGAGTGAGGTTTGGATCTGAGGATTCCCGTCTCTTCAAATGGACGGCCAGCCTGAAGGATCGGGGGTGGCAAATGCAAAAATACCTCGGCTCCTCGCATTCGCTTGACACGTGGAGATGGTCATTATTGAGGCACTGGAGCCGAGGAGTGCGACATTGATGGGAAGCAGGACACTATTCGTCGTAGTGGGTACATTGGAGTATTTGAAAAAGGAACCCGGCTTACAATGCCGAAGACAAGACTGCGCGCCGGACTCATCGTCATTGAAGCCTGGTTCAGGGGCTACTGAGGGAGTCCCGGATTAGGGGGTATCCGGACAGCCGGACTATATACATCATCCGGACTATTGAAGCGTGAAGATACAAGACTCAAGACTTTGGCCCGTGTCCGGATGGGACTCTCCTTTGCGTGGAAGACAAGCTTGGCGATCCAGATATTGTGTTTCCTTCCTTGTAACCGACTCCATGTAAACCCTAGCCCTCTCTGGTGTCTATATAAACCGGAGAGGTTGGTCCTTAGAAGGACGATCACAATTACAATCATACCATCATAGGCTAGCTCTTAGGGTTTAGGCTCTATGATCTCGTGGTATATCTACTCTTGTACTACTCATATCTTCAATATTAATCAAGCAGGAAGTAGGGTTTTACCTCCATCGAGAGGGCCCGAACCTGGGTAAACATTGTGTCCCTTGCTTCCTGTTACCATGAGCCTAAGACGCACAGATCGGGACCCCCTACCCGAGATCCGCCGGTTTTGACACCGACAAGTGGGTTAGGCTTAAATGTGCTAGTCATGTGCTTAATGATGCTCCCGTTATGTTTCAATTCTTATCTTTTTTGCGAGCATCATTGTCATCATCATGCCTAGCTAGAAAGGCATTAAAGAAAAGCGCTTGTTGGGAGACAACCCAATATTTATCCTTACTGTTTTTGTGTGTTCACATGATTATGCTACTGTAGTAATCATGTTTTATGCTACTGTAGTGCCAAGTAAGACCTTTAGGATAGCTTACGGTGATAGTTGTGTTGATCCTGCCGAAAATCAGAAACTTTTGTACCCAGTAAATTAGTTTTGTTAATTCACAGAAACGTGCTCTGGATCTGATTCTTTTTGATCTGGATTGGTACACAAATTTCTTAGGACTTCCTAATTTTTTAGAAATTTTGGAGTTCCAGAAGTATACGTTTGATATAGATTACTACAGACTGTTCTGTTTTTGATAGATTCTGTTTTCTATGTGTTGTTTGCTTATTTTGATGAATCTATGAGTAGTATCGGAGTGCATGAACCATAGAGAAGTTAGAATATAGTATATATTACACAAATATGAATTTAGAATGAGTTCATTACAGTACCTAAGTGGTGGTTTTATTTTCCTATACTAACGGATCCTACGAGTTTTCTGTTGAGTTTTGTGTTGTGGAGTTTTCATGTTTTGGGTAAAGATTCAATGGACTATGGAATAAGGAGTGGTAAGAGCCTAAGCTTGGGGATTCCCAAGGTACCCCAAGGTAATATTCAAGGACAACCAAGAGCCTAAGCTTGGGGATGCCCCGGAAGGCATCCCCTCTTTCGTCTTCGTTCATCGGTAACTTTACTTGGAGCTATATTTTTATTCACCACATGATATTTGTTTTGCTCGGGGCGTCATTTTATTTTGTTAGTATTTGCTTGATGTTATTTAGAATAGTGTTTTTCATCTTTAGTTTCAATAAAAATGTCAAGGATAGACTTTACCATGCTTATTTTGCTAGTATACATGTTGCTGTTTGAAAACAGAAAGTTTACCGCTGTTGCAAAAATTCCATAGAAAAGTAAGAGAATGGTATAATGTTGAAACTTTTTGCATTTTAAGCCCTGATAAATTTAATACAGTTGGAATTTTATTTCATAATTTTTGGAGTTAGGTAAGTATGCTGAATCTTGCATTCTTTACAGACTATACTGTTTTGACAGATTGCTGTTATGTTTGCATTGTTTGCATATGTTTGCTTGTTTAATGATTCTATTTGAGGATAGGAGTGTTAAATATGCAGAGGCATTTAGTATTCAATGTTGAATAATAATGTTAGTGATTTGTTACAGTAGAAAATGATAAGGTTTTGCATTGGTTTATACTAACCTATCTCACGAGTTCTTGTTGAGTTTGGTGTGGATGAAGCTTTTGATAAAAAGAGAAACCTTGATATGAGCGGAATTAAAGAGACATAAAAGCTCAATATTGGGGATGCCCAAGGCACCCCAAGATAATATTTCAAGAAGTCTCAAGCATTTAAGCTTGGGGATACCCCAGTAGGCATCCCACCTTTCTTCTTCAACAACTATCGGTTAATATCGGTTGAGCCTAAGTTTTTGCTTCTTCACATGAGTTGTGATATCCTTGCAATGTCATTTTATATTATTTTTATTGCTGTTTGAATAAAATACCAAGATCTGAAATTCTTAAATGAGAGAGAGTCTTCACATAGTTACATAATTATTTAGCTACTCATTGATCTTCACTTATATCTTTTTGGAGTAGTTTGTCATCTACTCTTGTGCTTCACTTATATCCTATGAGTAAATTGTTGAATGAGTTGATTGTCATAGATCTGAAATTATATATGTCTCATTTGCTTATCCCATGGGGAGTTATTACTTCACATCTAAGAAGTAGAGGTTGAAAATTTATTGAAGGTTAGCAAGCGTTGTATTGGTCATTTGAACAATTCCTGAAAGAATATTGAAGGAAGAGAGATTTCATATATAAATACACTATCCTAGACATCTTTCATAATTGGGAGCACTCATTAAGTATGACATGCTAAAGAGTTAATGTTGGACAAGGAAGACAACGTAATGGGTTATGTTTTCGCACATCTCAGTTAAAGTATATTGTCATGCATCATTCAAACATGTTGAGCTTGCCTTTCCCCCTCATGCTAGCCAAAATTCCTTGCACCAAGTAGAGATACTACTTGTGCTTCCAAATATCCTTAAACCCAGTTTTGCCATGAGAGTCCACTATACCTACCTATGGATTGAGTAAGATCCTTCAAGTAAGTTGTCATCGGTGCAAGCAATAAAAATTGCTCTTTAAATATGTATGATCTTTTGGTGTGAAGAAAATAGCTTTATACGATCTTGTTATGGAAGCAATAAAAGCGACGGACTGCATAATAAAGGTCCATATACAAGTGGCAATATAAAGTGACGTTCATTCGCATTAAGATTTTGTGCATCCAACCCTAAAAGCGCATGACAACCTCTGCTTCCCTCTGCGAAGGGCCTATCTTTTACTTTATGTCTTTTACTTTTATGCAAGAGTCAAGGCGATCTTCACCTTTCCCTTTTTCATTTTATGCTTTGGCAAGCACCTCGTGTTGGGAAGATCCTGATATATATATCCAATTGGATGTAAGTTAGCATGAACTATTATTGTTGACATCACCCAAAGGTGAATACATTGGGAAGCAACACTATAAGCCCCTATCTTTCTAAGTGTCCGATTGAAACTCCATAACCATCAGTATTGCATGAGTGTTAGCAATTGTAGAAGACTATATGATAGTTGAGTATGTGGAGTTTGCTATTCCTGAAAGTAAGATGAATTGCAATTGTTTGATGACTGAGAATGAAGTTTGCTAGTTTTCAAGAAAGTTTATGGTCTATGCTTTGACATGTGAATTGCTTGTTACTTTATCGTGAGAAGTTTTATGAGATGAACTACTGTTATGACATATTATTATGCTAGAAAAGGTGATTAAAATTATCATTGATCAATCTTGTGCACCTTCTAGCATTCACACTTCATAAATTATTTCTTTTATCATTTACCTACTCGAGGACGAGTAGGAATTAAGCTTGGGGATGCTGATACGTCTCCAACGTATCTATAATTTATGAAGTATTCATGCTATTTTATTATCTGTTTTGAATGATTACGGGCTTTATTATACACTTCTATATTACTTTTGGGACTAACCTACTAACCGGAGGCCCACCCCATATTGTTGTTTTATTGCCTATTTTGGTATTTCGAAGAAAAGGAATATCAAACGGAGTCCAGACGGAATGAAACCTTCGGCAGCGTGATTTTTGGAAACATTATGATCCAGGAGACTTGGAGTGCAAGCCAGGGGAGCATCGAGGAAGCCATGAGACAGGAGGGCATGCCCACCCCCTTGGGCGCGCCCTACCCTCTCGTGGGCCCCTCGAGGCTCCCCCGACCGACTTCTTTCGCCTATATATTCCCTTATACCCTAAAAATATCGAAGAAGAAGATAGATCGGTAGTTCCGCCGCCGCAAGCCTCTGTAGCCATCAAAAACCTCTCGGGAGCCCATTCCGGCACCCTGCTGGAGGGGGAATCTCCCACCGGTGGCCATCTTCATCATCCCGGCGCTATCCATGATGATGAAGGAGTAGTTCACCCTCGGGGCTGAGGGTATGTACCAGTAGCTATGTGTTTGATCTCTCTCTCTCTCTCGTGTTCTCTCTATGGCACGATCTTGATGTATCGCGAGCTTTGCTATTATAGTTGGATCTTATGATGTTTCTCCCCCTCTACTCTCTTGTGATGAATTGAGTTTTCCCCTTGAAGTTGTCTTGTCGGATTGAGTCTTTAATGATTTGAGAACACTTGATGTATGTCTTGTTGTGCGTATCTGTGGTGACAATGGGATATCACGTGCCACTTGATGTATGGTTTGGTGATTAACTTGTGGGTTCCGCCCATGAACCTATGCATAGGGGTTGGCACACGTTTTCGTCTTGACTCTCCGGTAGAAACTTTGGGACACTCTTTGAAGTACTTTTGTGTTGGTTGAATAGATGAATCTGAGATTGTGTGATGCATATCGTATAATCATGCCCACGAATACTTGAGGTGACAATGGAGTATCTAGGTGACATTAGGGTATTGGTTGATTTGTGTCTTAAGGTGTTATTCTAGTACGAACTCTTGAATAGATCAATCCGAAAGAATAACTTTGAGGTGATTTCATACCCTACCATAATCTCTTCATTTGTTCTCCACTATTAGTGGCTTTGGAGTGACTCTTTGTTGCATGTTGAGGGATTGTTATATGATCTATCTATGTTATTATTGTCGAGAGAACTTGCACTAGTGAAAGCATGAACCCTTGGCCTTGTTTCCTATCATTGCAATACCGTTTACGCTCACTTTTACCATTAGTTACCTTGCTGTTTTTATATTTTCAGATTACAAATACCTTTATCTACTATCCATATTGCACTTGTATCACCATCTCTTCGCCGAACTAGTGCACCTATAAAATTTTCCATTGTATTGGGTGTGTTGGGGACACAAGAGACTCTTTGTTATTTTGTTGCAGGGTTGTTTGAGAGAGACCATCTTCATCCTACGCCTCCCAAGGATTGATAAACCTTAGGTTATCCACTTGAGGGAAATTTTTTACTGTCCTACAAACCTCTGCACTTGGAGGCCCAACAACGTCTACAAGAAGAAGGTTGTGTAGTAGACATCAAACCTCAGCTGCCGGACACATGGGGGAACAAACCCCCATAGATACTGACGATGGGGGCCATATCCAATTCGCCCCCCAGCCGAATATAATTCCGGAGACCCATACGGCTCCGGAATCAGGCAAGCCGCTTCTTTCGAATGAAGGTGGTGCGCCTATTCCAGCGGTGACCTCTGTCCATCCAGAGGCACCGGATAATTTGCTGGAAGCATTGCGAGGCACTTCCATTGTTGAGGAACACCGTACCCTTATGGGTACGGTGATTGAGAGGATCCAGTCCGCGAAGAGCGGACTGACCGAAGCCTGCACAATCCTTCTAACAAGCTTTGAGGTAAGCAACGCAACTATGCAAAAAGAATGTCACAGTATAGACAGCAGCCCCTAAGACTCTTCCGGTGTTCAGAAAGAAAAGCCGAATAGAGGATAAAATAATTTCCACAGGAGACTAACCTGACATGTCTATGTGGAAAAGTAGGCGTCTCTGCTGGCTGCGACCTCTCATACTGCTGAGGTCTCTGGACTAAAGCAGAGTCTGGAGCGGACCAAGGAGGAGCTTGGCCGTGTGAAGAAACAACTGGAAAACAGCCAAGGTACGCAGTAACCTTGTATATATTCAGGAAGGATGAAATGATTTGTTCTAACTAAAGCACCATTTTATTTGCAGGGGCGATGACCGAGGTGGAGACCCTCAAGAAGGCGCTGGCCGAGGCCAAGGAGAGAGTAGCCAAAGAACAAACCGCCCGCGAAAAGCACGAGGCCAGGGTTAGTGGGGTCCAGCAGGAGCTCCAGGATGCCGTGAAGAAATGCGAGTCCTTGGAGAGCAACCTTGTGGATCAAGAGTCCGAACTTGACAAGGCCCGCCAAAGCGCACACAATGCCCGGGTTGAAGCCTGGTGCGCCCTCCAGGAAATCCAGGAGGCCAGAAAAATTGCGGCGGGTAAGTCCTTCATTATGCAAAGCAAATATGTGAAGAAAAGCTTCCTCTTACTGACCCGGATTTGGAGTTCTCTAGGGGTGTTTGTAGATCTGCTGCACGACGTTTCAGATGCTGCAGAGTTCTTCCGATCCAAAGAGGGGAGCTCTATGGAGAAGCTATTTTCGTCACAATACCTTGCGCCAGAACATCCGGTGCTCTTTAGCGATCAGCTAAAACAGCTAGTCGAACTTCATAGGGCGTCTGAACTAGCCATGAAGGATTTAATAATCCGTCTATGGCCTGCCGAAGCCATACCCAGCAGCTACTTCGGGCTCGTGAAGCGGCTGGTCAATGCCTGCCCTCGGCTTGATGCCATCAAGCGGTCGGTCTGCATCGAGGGCACGTGAATGGCCTTCGCTCGAGACAAGATGCATTGGGTGAAGATGGACGCCGTGAAGCTTGTGACCGAGGGGCCGCCCGCGAGCAAGGAACACCGCACGCTTGAGCTGTATTTTGACAATGTCCCGGACAGATCCCGCCTTGTGGTGGAGCAATGTGCTAAGGATGTTATCTTTGAATGAATACATTCATGTTATCCTGTCATGTACTACGAAACAAGATCGTGATGTAATATAATGCTTGTTATTTAATATTTTACCTCCTGTGCGTCTGTTTTGTTAAATCTGAGAGTTGGCCAGTCATCGGCTTCCGCCCCCACGTAGGTAGTATGGGGGTGTTCGGGATGAATCTAAACACTCTTTATTCCAAAGTTTGGTCCTTGAAGGAGGTGTTCAGTGATAACCCACAAGTATAGGGGATCGCAACAGTTTTCGAGGGTAGAGTATTCAAACCAAATTTATTGATTCGACACAAGGGGAGCCAAAGAATATTCTCAAATATTAGCAGTTGAGTTGTCAATTCAACCACACCTGGATAACTTAGTATCTGCAGCAAAGTATTTAGTAGCAATGTAATGTAGGCATGTATTCCGAATATAGTCATACGTGCTTATGGAAAAGAACTTGCATGACATCTTTTGTCCTACCCTCCCGTGGCAGTGGGGTCCTAATGGAAACTAATGGATATTAAGGCCTCCTTTTAATAGAGTACCGGACCAAAGCATTAACACATAGTGAATACATGAACTCCTCAAACTACGGTCATCACCGGGAAGTATCCCGATTATTGTCACTTCGGGGTTGTCGGATCATAACACATAATAGTTGACTATAGACTTGCAAGATAGGATCAAGAACTCACATATATTCATGAAAACATAATAGGTTCAGATCGGAAATCATGGCACTCGGGCCCTAGTGACAAGAACTAAGCATAGCAAAGTCATAGCAACATCAATCTCAGAACATAGTGGATACTAGGGATCAAACCCTAACAAAACTAACTTGATTACATGGTAAATCTCATCCAACCCATCACCGTCCAGCAAGCCTACGATGGAATTACTCACGCACGTCGGTGAGCATCATGAAATTGGTGATGGAGGATGGTTGATGATGACGACCGCGACGAATCCCTCTCTCCGTAGCCCCGAACGGACTCCAGATCAGCCCTCCCGAGAGAGAATAGGGCTTGGCGGTGGCTTCGTATCGTAAAACGCGATGAAACTTTCTCTCTGATTTTTTTCTCCGCGAAAGAAAATATATGGAGTTGGAGTTGAGGTCGATGGACGTTCAGGGGGCCCACGAGGCAGGGGGCGCGCCCAGGGGGGCCCACCCCCACCCTCGTGGATAGGGTGTGGGCCCCTTGATGCTATTTCTTTCGCCAGTATTTTTTTATTAATTCTAGAAAGTTGCTCCGTGGATTTTCAGGTCATTCTGAGAACTTTTATTTCTGCACGAAAATAACACCATGGCAGCTCTGCTGAAAACAACATCGGTCCGGGTTAGTTTCATTCAAATCATGCAAGTTAGAGTCCAAAACAAGGGCAAAAATGTTTGGAAAAGTAGATACGACAGAGACGTATCATTCAGCGCAGCGAACCATGCAATCGGACTATGTGGCTTTATCACCCTCACTTAGCCATAGGAGTTTGACAATAGAAATTTAGGCGCAGCCCCTTGTGTTCGTAAGTCCGAACTTGGGGTGCTGTAAACACCTAGTCGGATAAAAACTGATTCATTGCATAATGCGGAAAAAATCGCTAAAGATTTTTAACCTCTCGAACAGCTGACCGGCTCGCGCCGCATCATGACAGTCAGTTTTGAGCTTTCTCTACTGAGGTGCTCACCCGGATGAACCAGGACACAATCGCAGTAGTTCTCCCTTTACTATGCTAGCTGATATAGCGGAACGTAAGGTAGTAAACCCAACTATTGACCAAAGACATGATTCGGAGCCGATGCATATAATGTTATAAGTTCTGGGTGCCGAACTACACTATAAAAAAGTGTTCGGACTTTGTTGTCGTATTATGGGGCGTAATGAATCCCCTGGCGAATTAAAGGCATACCAGACTATACGGGTGCAAGTGATAAGAATATCAAGAAAAAGAAAAATGAAGTAATAGGCTAATGTCACAGAAATTTAGCCGCAAACCTTTTTCCGTTGTAGTTTGATTAATATGTCAAAGCGTATTTTGTACAAATAGTGTGATACGCAAAAGGGCTATTTAAGATGCCACGACCAAGGGGGAGCTATGTGCGGGTCCTTAAAGCAGGCATAACGATCATTTAAAGGGACCACCTGGAAATTCCCTTATACGTCAATGCTTCTTGCCGTCTTGGTGTATCCGTCCCTTGATAGGTCGGACAATCAGGTCACCAGGAAAGGCCTGGGGAAAAAAGAAAACTGGAAAGAAAAAGAAAAAGTGAAAGTACGTGGGTCCAGGACTAGTTGAGTTGTATTATGGACCATGATCTAGTCGTGCCTCCGTCTATGCCCATGGTATTTTGAGTGTGTAGTTATGTACGCGCGGTACGAATGCCGCCGTTTGGTCGGGACTGGGACGGAGGCAGAATTGCTAGTCAAGCTCTTGACGAGCTGGAACATCCTGCTGTAGAGTAGTTCAGACTTGTTTGACAGTGTCCGGGAGCTTGGCCGCCGAATTAATGTTCTTCCCAAAAAGGCCGCACTGTGCTTCTGCTGCGAGGGCAGCGGTGTGCTCCTCGGTACGGAGGGAGCGTTCTGTGTTTCCATTGACTGTTATGACACCGTGTGGTCCGGGCATCTTGAGCTTGAGATAAGCATAGTGTGGCACCATGTTGAATGGAGCGAATGCGGTTCGTTCGAGTAGTGCATGATAGCCACTGCGGAAGGGGACAATATCGAAGATCAACTCTTCGCTTCGGAAGTTGTCCGGAGATCCGAAGAGCACCTCCAGTGTGATCGACCCCGTACAGCGGGCCTATACACCTGGTATGACACCTTTAAAGGTGGTTTTTGTGGGCTTGATACTTGAGGGATCGATACCCATTTTGCGCACTGTATCCTGATAGAGCAGGTTCAGGCTGCTGCCACCGTCCATGAGGACTCGCGTCAGGTGGAACCTAGCAATGATTGGGTCGAGGACCAGTGCGGCTGAACCGCCATGACGGATACTGGTTAGATGGTCCCTGCGATCAAAGGTTATCGAGCAGGACGACCATGGGTTGAACTTTGGGGCGATTGGCTCTATCGCGTAGACGTCCCTGAGCGCGTGCTTGCGCTCCCTCTTGGGGATATGGGTAGCGTATATCATGTACACTGTTTTAACTTGGGGGGGGGGGCTTCTTCTGTCCTCCTGTGTTTGGCAGTCGGGCCTCCTCGTCATCGTCCTTGCTTTGTGACCCCTTCTCCTTGTTCTCGGCATTTAACTTGCCGACGTGTTTAAAAACCCAACAATCTCTGTTGGTATGATTGGTTGGTTTATTAGGAGTACCATGGATTTGACATGGACGATCGAGTATGCGGTCCAAGCTGGACGGGCCCGTATTGTTTCTTTTATATGGCTTCTTCCGCTGACCGGACTTAGAGCCACTGAATCCGGCGTTGACCGCCGTGTCCTTGGTGTTGTCACCGTTGTTTCGACACTTGTGTCTATTGCGTTGGGGCTTGCCGTTGTTGTTTCTGGCTTCAGAAGTGCCAGGTTCGCTTGCATTGTTATTACTATGGGCTAGCCTGCTATCCTCACCCGCGCAGAAGCGGGTCATAAGCATCGTGAGGGCTGCCATAGAATTTGATTTTCTTGGCCGAGGTGTCGGGTGAGCCATTTGTCACGGATGCTATGTTTAAAGGCCGCTAGGGCTTCGGCATCCGGACAATCGATGATCTGGTTCTTTTTAATTAAGAACCTAGTCCAAAATTTCCTGGCTAACTCTCCGGGCTGTTGAACTATGTGACTTAAGTCGTCAGCATCCGGAGGTCGGACATATGTACCCTGGATGTTGTCGAGGAAGGCGTCTTCCAAGTCCTCCCAGCTGCCAATTGAGTTTTCGGGCAAACTGTTCAACCAGTGCCGAGCAGGTCCCTTGAGTTTTAGCGGGAGGTATTTGATGGCGTGAAGATCATCACCGCGGGCCATATGAATATGGAGAAGAAAATCCTCAATCCATACCGCGGGGTCTGTTGTCCCATCTTATGATTCAATGTTCACGGGTTTAAACCCTTCTGGGAATTCATGTTCCATTACATCATTAGTGAAGCAAAGGGGGTGTGCGGCGCCTCTATATTAGGCCAAGTGGCAACATAGCTCGGATGGAGTTTGTCTGCGGTCTTCGGCTCGGGCGTGGTTATGTTTTTCATGTCCGGCCGGATGGCCATCTTCGCGCATCAAGGCACGCCCCCGTGATCCATAGATCGATCTGGTCTGACCTACTTTGTTTTCCAGGTCATGCCACAGGTCATATGTGTGTCCCCGAGCTATTGTATTTCTGTTTTTATGGTGAGTTAGTGCGGGTTGGTGTTCGGCTTGAGTTGCCGCTTAGTCCTGGCCACGTGGTGGTCGGTCAGCCGCAGTATGCACTAGTAGGATGGGCTCCAGTGCCTCGTCATTGAATTTGGGTAACAATTTGCGCTTCAGGTAACTTTTGGTTGGGCGCCCGAGGCCGTATTCTTCGGCTGCTAGGACATTAGTCCATCTATGATTGAGCAGATCTTGATCAACTTGAAGCTGCTGCTGCTTCTTTTTCAGGCTCCTTGCACTGGCTATTAGCCGACGCTTAAAGCGCTCCTGATCGACGGGCTCCTCAGGCACGATAAAGTCTTCGTCGCCGAGGCTCACCTCGTCCTCGGAGAGCTGAAGGTAGTTACTGTCCTCCGAGTCTTCATTCATGGCCTGTTCATCAAGGCTAACTCGCCCATCTTCCCGTTCATCCTGTTAGGAGTTGGCTCAATGGGGTCTTCATTGTCTTCGGCATCGTCTGGAGTATTATTTTCTCCTGTGCCGGTATTGTTGCTTTTTCAATGGCGTGGTTTAGAGCGGCGCCGCTGATGTCGGTGCTTTGGTTGTATCTCAGGAGGTTTATCCTCGACTAGATCCTTCTAATTGTTGCCGTTGTTCTCTTTGGGTGTATCCACCATGTATACATCATACAAGGAGGTGGCTGTCCAGGGCCCTATAAGTGGTGGTTTCTGTGCCTGCTCCTCTCCGGCATCGTCGGCCATACCGTCGATGTCTTCGGAGTCGTAATCGAGCATGTCCGTTAAGTCTTCAACAGTGGCTATGCAGTGGGTGGTGGGTGGGAAACGGAATTCTCCGTCATCAGCCTCCAATCCAAACTGGATGTAGTTTGGCTGAAAGTCTCCTGACAAGGAGAGGGATTTTAATGAGTTTAGCATATCGCCTAAAGGTGAGTGCCGGAAGATGTCCGCGGAGCTTGAACTCAACGATCGACGCCGGATCAGGTTCGACGGGTGCAGATGCACGCGGTTCGGAACCTATGGCCGGAGACGAATCTGAGGTCCCGGTGACACGGGCCCCGCTCGAGGTTGGATCTGTGTGCGGCTCTAACGCCGCTAAGCCTGCAGCTTCCCCGACGGGGTTGAGCTTCCCATCCTCGGACAATGCATTCTGCTCTGGATCTAGGGCCAGGGCAGTTACAGGCGCTATCTCCTGGGCACGGTCGGATGACAGATTTAGGTCATGTTCATCGCGGTGGTAGGGAGCGGCTGTCGTCGGCTCGAATCCGGCAAAGATCAAGTCTCCACGGATACCAGCAACATAATTCAAGCTTCCAAACCTGACCTGATGGCCAGGGGCGTAGCTGTAGATCTTCTCTAGATGGCTAAGCGAGTTGGCCCGCAGTGTGAAGCCGCCGAATATGAAGATCTGTTTGGGAAGAAAAACCTCCCCCTGGACTGCATTGTTGTAGATGATTGATGGAGTCATCAAACCTTTTGGTGACAACACAGCAGAACTCTCAATGAAAGCACCGATGTAGGTGTCAAAATCGGCGCATCTCGGGTAGGGGGTCCCGAACTGCGCGACTAAGGTCGATGGTAACAGGAGGCGGGGGACATGATGTTTACCCAGGTTCAGGCCCTCTCTATGGAGGTAATACCCTACTTCCTGCTTGATTGATCTTGATGAATATGAGTATTACAAGAGTTGATCTACCAAGAGATCATAATGGATAAATCCCTAGAAGTCTACCCTATGTGATTATGATTGTCCTTGCCTCTACGGTTGTAATGCCCCAGATACAACTTTCCATATTCGTAACTCCAACTCTTGCCTTTTTCGGAGATGCGATATGTTATTTCCTTCGTGGTTGGATTTTTGTCTTTTGTTTTGCATTTTGTTCATGTCTTGCATTTCATCTCATGTCATCATTTGCATTGCATCGGCACTCTGTTGTCGTCATGTTTTAAAACTTGCATTCGTTCGTCGTTGCCATTTCTCCCTTGGCCTTCATCACCTTCCCTCGGATCGCCTTGTCCGTGCTGACCGTTCTAGACCAATCTGGTTTTTGCTTCCCTCTTGACCGTGACAACCAAACCCCCCTTGCGTGCGTGTCCGAAACCGCTCCAAACCCGAACCGGGCTGTCATGACGGATGAGTCCGGATCATCCCCAAACATCTATAAAACATTTTCTTTTATTTATTGGACTCCCTAACCTATTTTTCCCGACCGTCCGATTTCGATCGGAGGGACGAGATAGCCCCAAACCAAAAACCTGTGCTATATATATAGACCAATCCCCTAGGCAGCAACCCTAAAATCTAGCCCCGTGTCCCATCGCGCCGCCGCCAGTTATCCACTCCCCTCCTCATCGGGATCCCTCCCGATCCAATTCCACCAACCGAAGCAGCCTCCTCCTTCCTTGTTTTTCCCATCGAGCCAACCACCTTCCCTGATCCACCCATCTATCCAGCCCCGTCGAGCTCCTCTGCTCGACTTCCAGGCACCCGCAGCCTCCTCTGCCTCGCCACCCGTGTGCTTTCGACCACGCCTGACCACCAAGCCACCGTCCGTCGTCCTCTGCTTCATGCTGCCTCCGGCGAGTAGAAGCCCCGCGCCGCATCCTCGCGTCCCGCAGCTCGCCCATCCTCGGAGCTCCCTGCCGCGGTGCTCCCCTTCCCCGTCGCATCGCCAACCTCCAGCGCCCGGCCCAGCTTCCCTCCAAAGCCCAGCGCGCCAGCCTCCCGGCCTCAAGGCCCGATGTGAGCAGCTCCCCCACGCCCTGGGCCAGATCTCAGATTCGGCCCAGCTCCTGTTTTTTTACTGCTGCGAATTTAACATTATCCAGTGTATTATAGTTTTGCAGAAAACCCCTCCATGATCATGCATATAATAACTAAATAACCATGCATCATATTAAAATGTTTTCAACATGTAAAATGCTTAGAATTTCATCTAGTTTCTTAATATGCTGCTTTCATCCATGTTTGAAATGTTTAAAATGCTGTTTGTTTAATTTTGCTCAAATGCCATGCTAAAATGATTTATTTCATAACTAAATAACCGTAGCTCGGTTTTAAATAAACTTTATATGTAAATGGGGTGGAAAAATGCCTAGTTTAACATGGTCCACTTTATTTTCCTGTTTAACAACCTTAAAATAGGGTTTAGGTCAGAACAGTACCGAATCTAAAATATGCATATGAGGATTTTCCGGAATTGTTGTTTGTTGTTCCGGCCTCATTTAAACTTGCCTAGGTGGGTAGTTTAATTATGCTTCACCTCTTGCCATATTTAACAACATTTAATATTGTTGAGTAGCTTATAACGAGATCAAACTAAATAACTCGAATGTGGTGTTTCGTTAATATGCAACTCGTTGCATATCAAGCTCTACTTAACTTGTAGTATTGTTTGTTGCACTTTGCCATGCCATGCCTTATTAAACCAGACATGCATCATACCTGATTGTGCATCATGCCATGTTTATGCTTGTGCGTTTACCATGTTGTTTGTTTGTTTCTGTTCTTAGTTCCGGTAATGTTGCGATTGTGAGGATTCGTTCGACTACTCCCGTTCGTCTTCTTCATGGACTCGTTCTTCTTCCTAGCGGGATTTCAGGCAAGATGACCGCTACCCTGGATCTCACTACTATCATTGCTATGCTAGTTGTTTCGTTCTATCGTTATGCTGCGCTTCCTATCACTTGTTCTTCAAGCCTCCCAAATTGCCATGAACCTCTAACCTTTGACACCCTTCCTAGCAAACCGTTGCTTGGATATGTTACCGCTTTGCTCAGCCCCTCTTATAGCATTGTTAGTTGCAGGTGAAGTTGAAGATTGCTCCATGGTGGGCAAGATTTTGTTGGGATATCACAATATCTCTTATATTATTAATGCATCTATATACTTGGTAAAGGGTGGAAGGCTCGGCCTTATGCTTGGTGTTTTGTTCCACTCTTGTCGCCCTAGTTTCCGTCATACTGGTGTTATGTTCCCGGATTTTGCGTTCCTACGCGGTCGGGTGATTTATGGGACCCCCTTGACAGTTCGCTTTGAATAAAACTCCTCCAGCAAGGCCCAACCTTGGTTTTACCATTTGCGTCACCACCACCTATACCTTTCCCTTGGGTCGGCCAACCCGAGGGTCATCTTTATTTCAGCCCCCAGGGCCAGTGCTTGTCTAAGTGCTGGTCCGAACCGAGTAGACTGCAGGGCCCCCTCGGGGAAACTCGAGGTCTGGTTTTACTCATAGGATGTCTCATCCGGTGTTGCCCTGAGAACGAGATATGTGCAGCTCCTATCGGGATTGTCGGCGCATCGGGTGGCTTTGCTGGTCTTGTTTTACCATTGTCGAAATGTCTTGTAAACTGGGATTCCGAGACTGATCGAGTCTTCCTGGGAGAAGGAATATCCTTCATTGATCGCGAGAGCTTTTCATGGGCTAAGTTGGGACACCACTGCAGGGTATAAACTTTCGAGAGCCGTGCCCGTGGTTATGTGGCAGATGGGAATTTGTTAATGTCCGGTTGTAGATAACTTGACACCAGATCCGAATTAAAACGCATCAACCGCGTGTGTAGCCGTGATGGTCTCTTCTCGGCGGAGTCCGGGAAGTGAACACGGTTTCTGTGTTATGATTGACGTAAGTAGGAGCTCAGGATCACCTCTTGATCATTACTTGTTGACGACCGTTCCTTTGTTTCTCTTCTCGCTCTCATTTGCGTATGTTAGCCACCATATATGCTTAGTCGCTGCTGAAACCTCACCACTTTACCCCTTCCTTTCCCATTAAGCTTTGCTAGTCTTGATACCCATGGTAATGGGATTGCTGAGTCCTCGTGGATCACAGATTACTACAACAACAGTTGCAGGTACAGGTTTGCGATGGTCATGACGCAAGAGCGATGTTTGCTTGTTTTGGAGTTCTTCTTCTGCTTCTTCTTCGATCAGGGGATAGGTTCGAGGTCGGCAGCCTGGGCTAGCAGGGTGGATGTCGTTTGAGTTTCTGTTTGTGTTTTATCCGTAGTCGGATGGTGCTCTTATATAAGATGATGTTGTATTCGTGTGGCATTGTATGCCTCTTGTATGTATCCCTATCTATTATGTAATGTTGATGTAATGATATCCACCTTGCAAAAGCGTCTTCAAGATGCGCTTCTATCCTTGGTGGGACCTTCGAGTTCCTTTAGGATAGGGTCACATCTTGGGCGTGACAAGTTGGTATCAGAGCCTCGACCGACCATAGGAGCCCCCTTGATTGTTGGGCGTTGTTGAGTCTAGGAAAAAACTATTTTGAGTCTTAGGATTATATATATCGGAGAGTAGGATTCTTTTTACTTCTGAGCCCCCTTCGTCGCTCTGGTGAGGACTCCTGACGTAGATGTTTTGTCATTCCTCTCCTCAAATTTCACTAAAAAAATTTTTAGGATCACGTGGGTATCTTGGGATCGTTCCGATATTCTTATGACTAGAACATTGTTCTTGGTGCCTCCTGACATTTAGGGGTTGTGGAAGTGTCCCGGGGAGTTGAGCTCCGAGGTGTTGTCATTATAATTTTATCGTTGCAGTTCTAGAATACCTGAGTATTGCCGACATCGAAAATCTCTTTTATGCAGTTGTTGGTGAGATAACCTGGACGCCACCCAGTACTGGGGAGTTCGGGAGTATTGCCATAGCTCGTATAACGGATGCTTTTCGAAGGTTGAGGTACACGATTTCCGGAGTTTTCTTGGTTATGTGTTGGCGGATGGATACAGCTTGGATGTAGGTATTGTTAGTTTGGGTGAGATATATTGCTTCCCCTGTATCCCCAACACCAGATTGCATAACCAGAAAGTTTCGGGAGTTTATACGTGGGAATTCAAGTAGCTCCTAGAATATCTTTCCGACAGATGCATGATATGAGATTGGGTAAATCTCTATCATATGTATTTGTTCCGGCTTATTCTGCAAGCCAAATCCTTTGTTTTGTTTTATTTGTGGTATTCGAGTTGCTTCGAAGTCAAATGTTGAATCCATACCTTTCCTAAATGGTGTTCTCATATTGCTATGTGAATACTAATCCTTTTTGATCATTGAGGTTGTCATGTTAATTCTTTTCCAACCGGTGCGCTTCTCTTCGAGATGATCCCATCATTCTCCCCATCCGCAAGATCAATTCTAAGTTTTCCCAATGGTGTTTGTTTTGTTCATCCCAAGTTGTCTTTGTTTTTCCCCACCCTCCCACCCTTATCTTCAAGGACTCATTTATTTTAATCAAGTATCCATTTATTCATGTGAAGTCACTTCACCCTTTTCCGTCAATGTTCTTATCCGGTGAGCCCTCGTGAAGATACTAACGGAGCTTTGAGTTCATCATTCTTCATTATTTTTCTTCTCTGGTGGATTTAATTTAAGCTTTCGGTGTTGATCATATCTCTTCCTTTTGTTTCACATGTCTTCCCATGTGAATTTCTTATCCAAGGCTCTCTTATTTATTCACCTCTCCCAATTCATATCCGGAGTGTTGAAGACATCTTACAAGACTTGTGCTTCCATTCTCTATCCGTTCAAGCTATTTCGAGATTGTTATCTCATTCAAGCCATTTAATTCAACCGGTGCAATCTCTCTTTAAAATCCTTCAACGATGGTTCTTTCGAGTGGGCCCTAACCCACAGGTCTTTTCCCAGGATCTTACCTGACTCTTCTAATTTTCCTGGAGCCATTCCCAAATTCATTTCCATGTTTGGCGTAAGAATGAATATCATCAGTCAGCTGTTTTCCAAGATCGATCTCAAAATTATTATTTTTCAATGTTGGCTCAACCTCTTTGTTTTTCATTCTCCCGGAGTATCTCAACAATTCATGGTGGTTCTCGTCATCATTCTCAACATTTGAAGACCGAAGAAGGATTTCTCTTGAATCTTGCTCCATTCTCTTCAAGATTCATGGTTTTAGCTTCATTCCATCCTCATAATTGTTTTTGATTATGAGAATTCTTTTCTTACCATCCGGAGCATTTCATGAGTTGTTTCCATTTCTTTCCTCCGAAGGCCATCATGTCATAATTCTTCATTCTCAGCGTGTAGCTATCGTTCTCCAAATCTTACCGGTGCATCGTTCAAATAACCTCTAACCAGTTCATGATCTCTTTGTTCTCATGTATTTAAATCCCCTCAAGTATCATAATTTGTTTTCCAATTCTTCCCGGTGAATCGTGCCTTTGCTACGTTCATTCCCAATTCTTATGGTGGTTCGTTCAAGATTTCACTTCCTTCGTTATCATATTAATTCATTCGTTGTTTCCAAATCTCACCGGTGGTTCCATCAATACCTTCTCAAGTTCGTGCTATATCTCTTTTAATCCTTTCTACGGGAATAAGTAGTATGCCAAATCCGTTGCTTGTCATCAATTAAATTTGATGAAGGATAAGTATACAATAAATCTTATTCTTATTTCCTCGAGGTGATTCAATTATTTTCTTCTGAAGATTGTTCATGATGAAGTAATTCTCGGTTCTAGTGTTTCATCTTTTCCTTTTCCAGAGTTCCAAGTTTTCTCGGTTATCTCGTCACGAAGCTCCATCTATATCATCTGAAGGCTTCACCTTGTGTTTTCAACTTCTATTTCTTTCTATCATCCTTTTATTACCGGAGTTCATCATGAAGGCTCTACATGGTGGTTCATCAAGGATTCTTTTCATTCTTCAATTGTTCTTCAAGATTTCTCTCGAAGTTATGACCCGCCAAGCTATACTCTAAAAATAAACATGGTTCTCAACACATGTTGTTTTTGAGGAGTTCAAGTATTCTTCTTCTTGTATTTCGAAGTGTAATTCTTTCTACCTTATCTTTTGAGATGGTGATATGTCATTCTTGATAATTTCCGTTCATGTTTCGTGATTCACATGTTGTCAAGAATGAGGTATTTTAAATCCATCAATCTCTTCGTTGGAGTTATCTTGGTAAAGATTTCACCTAAAGCCTTCCCTAAGGAATTGCTATTATGGTGTTTATCAATGATCCAAGTTATCCCTCTATCATCTTGGTGGAAGAAGTTTTTCATCTCTTCGGTGCTCTCAATCAAATCAATGGTTTTCATTTGTGGCCGGTTGTCACCTCATAGTCTTGAGATGTTTTCCATAAGCCCACTACAAGCTTATTATTTTCGTTGTTGGTTTTGAAACAACTCCGTTATAACCTTCTTGGAAGGGTGCTTTCCAAGCTCATTTGTGGCAGAAGTTGGCATTTTCTCCTACATTATGTTATTCCAATGATCTATCTTCTATTCTTTCTTCCGGAGGCATTGTGATGTTGCTCTTTTCACTCATCATCTCGAATTGTGAGGATCATGTTTTTCGTGCTTATCCATTTAACCGGTGTGTTGTGTCTTCTCTTCAAGTTTTTTTTTCATCTTATCAAGTTTTCCTTCATCTATCAGTCGGAGTGCTGCCCAAATTATATCAATCTTATTCCTTCTCTATCTAGTTTTAACCGGAGTGGTTTCAATATCTATCTTATCACTAAACCACTTGGTTCTCACCGTATCCCTTGTTCCTCTTTTCTAACGGAGTGTTTTCAACTCTGTTCATCTTCGTTGTTTTCATTCATTCATTTTGCTCAACCTCTCAAGGTTCATGGTTTCACTCATTTGTCGAAGAAGAAACTTAGTTTTACCTCTTCTCTTCCTCGTCCGTTTCTCTCCGGTGCCATCCTAGATCTCGGGACGAGATCCTCTCGTAATGGTGGAGTGTTGTAACGCCCCGGATATAACTTTCCATATTCGTAACTCCAACTCTTGCCTTTTCCAGAGATGTGATATGTTATTTCCTTCATGGTTGGATTTTTGTCTTTTGTTTTGCATTTTGTTCATGTCTTGCATTTCATCTCATGTCATCATTTGCATTGCATCGGCACTCTGTTGCCGTCATGTTTTAAAACTTGCATTCGTTCGTCGTTGCCATTTCTCCCTTTGCCTTCATCACCTTCCCTCGGATCGCCTTGCCCGAGCTAACCGTTCTAGACCAATCGGGTTTTTGCTTCCCTCTTGACCGTGACAACCAAACCCCCCTTGCGTGCGCGTCCGAAACCGGTCCGAACCCGAACCGGGCTGTCATGACCGATGAGTCCGGATCATCCCAAAACATCTATAAAACATCTTCGTTTTATTTATTGGACTCCCTAACCTATTTTTCCCAACCGTCCGATTTCGATCGGAGGGACGAGATAGCCCCAAACCAAAAACCTGTGCTATATATATAGACCAATCCCCTAGGCAGCAACCCTAAAATCTAGCCCCTTGTCCCATCGCGCCGCCGCCAGTTATCCACTCCCCTCCTCATCGGGATCTCTCCCGATCCAATTCCACCAACCGAAGCCGCCTCCTCCTTCCTTGTTTTTTCCATCGAGCCAACCACCTTCCTTGATCCACCCATCGATCCAGCCCCGTCGAGCTCCTCTGCTCGACTTCCAGGCACCCGCAGCCTCCTCTGCCTCGCCACCCGTGCGCTTTCAACGACGCCTGACCACCAAGCCGCCGTCCGTCGTCCTTTGCTTCACGCTGCCTCCCGCGAGCAGAAGCCCCGCGCCTGCAGCCTCGCGTCCCGCAGCTCGCCCGTCCTCGGAGCTCCCTGCCACGGTGCTCCCCTTCTCCGTCGCGTCGCCAACCTCTCCGGCCAGACCGTCCCAGGCGAGCCCCCGTCGTGCCCTCTCCTTCCTCCATTTCCCTTCTCTATGTACCTCATCTCTCTCTCTCTCTGAATCAGGAATCCCATCGTTATGGTCACGTCCTCATCGTGCGCGTCGTCGCCCGTTCGTCCCTGCCGGCAGCCGCGCTGCTCCCCTTCCTCGTCGTCCCTCCAACCGGAGCCCTGTTGTCGCCCCGTTCTTCTGCAAGCCGTGCCCGTGCTGCCGCAGCAGCGCCGCCATGGACGCCGAGCCACCGCCTGCCTCCACGGCCCTCGTCCACGAGCACCGGCAACTCGAGCCTCCTCTGCTTCCCCTCGTGCACGAGATGCAGCGCGCCGAGCTGTCCCCGGCCTCCTCGTCAGACCGGCCCCCCTGTCAAGTCCCCGCGTCGCCATCGAGGTAAAGGCTGTCGTTCCCCTGTTTCCTCCCCAATTTATTTCCCTCTCTGAAACTTTCTCTGTCCTTTGAACAGAGAACATGCGCCGCCTCGCCCTGCCTTGCAGCGAGCCCCTGCTCGCGTTGACCACCTGCAGCTCGTCTCGAGAACCCGCGCCAAGTTGCCCGCGTGAGGCCTTCTCCTCTGCTCCCGTCGCAGCCCAGCTCCGTCGCCTCCCCTCGCTCCAGCTCCGCTGCTGCTTGCGTCCTCTGCTTCTTCCAGAACGAGCAGCTCGCCCGCTTACCCCGTTGACCGCAGTCGTGCATGGCCTCCAGCGCCCTGCCCAGCTTCCCCCCAAAGCCCAGCGCGCCAGCCTCCCGGCCTCAAGGCCCGGTGTGAGCAGCTCCCCCACGCCCTGGGCCAGATCTCAGATTCGGCCCAGCTCCTGTTTTTTTACTGCTGCGAATTTAACATTATCCAGTGTATTATAGTTTTGCAGAAAACCCCTCCACGATCATGCATATAATAACTAAATAACCATGCATCATATTAAAATGTTTTCAACATGTAAAATGCTTAGAATTTCATCTAGTTTCTTAATATGCTGCTTTCATCCATGTTTGAAATGTTTAAAATGCTGTTTGTTTAATTTTGCTCAAATGCCATGCTAAAATGATTTATTTCATAACTAAATAACCGTACATCGGTTTTAAATAAACTTTATATGTAAATGGGGTGGAAAAATGCCTAGTTTAACATGGTCCACTTTATTTTCCTGTTTAACAACCTTAAAATATGGTTTAGGTCAGAACAGTACCGAATCTAAAATATGCATATGAGGATTTTCCGGAATTATTGTTTGTTGTTCCGGCCACATTTAAACTTGCCTAGGTAGGTAGTTTAATTATGCTTCACCTCTTGCCATGTTTAACAACATTTAATATTGTTGAGTAGCTTATAACGAGATCAAACTAAATAACTCGAATGTGCTGTTTTGTTAATATGCAACTCGTTGCATATCGAGCTCCACTTAACTTGTAGTATTGTTTGTTGCACTTTGCCATGCCATGCCTTATTAAATCGGACATGCATCATACCTGATTGTGCATCATGCCATGTTTATGCTTGTGCGTTTACCATGTTGTTTGTTTGTTTTCGGTGTTGCTTCTTAGTTCCGGTAATGTTGCGATTGTGAGGATTCGTTCGACTACTCCCGTTCGTCTTGTTCATGGACTCGTTCTTCTTCCTAGCGGGATTTCAGGCAAGATGACCGCTACCCTGGATCTCACTACTATCATTGCTATGCTAGTTGTTTCGTTCTATCGTTATGTTGCGCTTCCTATCTCTTGTTCTTCAAGCCTCCCAAATTGCCATGAACCTCTAACCTTTGACACCCTTCCTAGCAAACCGTTGCTTGGCTATGTTACCTCTTTGCTCAGCCCCTCTTATAGCGTTGTTAGTTGCAGGTGAAGTTGAAGATTGCTCCATGGTGGGCAGGATTTTGTTGGGATATCACAATATCTCTTATATTATTAATGCATCTATATACTTGGTAAAGGGTGGAAGGCTCGGCCTTATGCCTGGTGTTTTGTTCCACTCTTGCCGCCCTAGTTTCCGTCATACCGGTGTTATGTTCCCGGATTTTGCGTTCCTTACACGGTCGGGTGATTTATGGGACCCCCTTGACAGTTCGCTTTGAATAAAACTCCTCCAGCAAGGCCCAACCTTGGTTTTACCATTTGCCTCACCACCACCTATACCTTTCCCTTGGGTCAGCCAACCCGAGGGTCATCTTTATTTCAGCCCCCCCCGGGCCAGTGCTTGTCTAAGTGCTGGTCCGAATCGAGTAGACTGCGGGGCCCCCTCGGGGAAACTCGAGGTCTGGTTTTACTCGTAGGATGTCTCATCCGGTGTTGCCCTGAGAACGAGATATGTGCAGCTCCTATCGGGATTGTCGGCGCATCGGGCGGCTTTGCTGGTCTTGTTTTACCATTGTCGAAATGTCTTGTAAAACGGGATTCCGAGACTGATCGGGTCTTCCTGGGAGAAGGAATATCCTTCGTTGATCGCGAGAGCTTTTCATGGGCTAAGTTGGGACACCCCTACAGGGTATAAACTTTCGAGAGCTGTGCGCGCGGTTATGTGGCAGATGGGAATTTGTTAATGTCTGGTTGTAGATAACTTGACACCAGATCCGAATTAAAACACATCAACTGCATGTGTAGCCGTGATGATCTCTTCTCGGTGGAGTCTGGGAAGTGAACACGGTTTCTGTGTTATGATTGACATAAGTAGGAGCTCAGGATCACCTCTTGATCATTACTAGTTGACGACCGTTCCTTTGTTTCTCTTCTCGCTCTCATTTGCGTATGTTAGCCACCATATATGCTTAGTCGCTGCTGCAACCTCACCACTTTACCCCTTCCTTTCCCATTAAGCTTTGCTAGTCTTGATACCCATGGTAATGGGATTGCTGAGTCCTCGTGGCTCACAGATTACTACAACAACAGTTGCAGGTACAGGTTTGCGATGGTCATGATGCGAGAGCGATGTTTGCTTGTTTTGGAGTTCTTCTTCTGCTTCTTCTTTGATCAGGGGATAGGTTCGAGGTCGGCAGCCTGGGCTAGCAGGGTAGATGTCATTTGAGTTTCTGTTTGTGTTTCATCCATAGTCGGATGGTGCTCTTATGTAAGATGATGTTGTATTTGTGTGGCATTGTATGCCTCTTTTATGTATCCCTATCTATTATGTAATGTTGATGTAATGATATCCACCTTGCAAAAGCGTCTTCAAGATGCGCTTCTATCCTTGGTGGGACCTTCGAGTTCCTTTAGGATAGGGTCACATCTTGGGCGTGACAACGGTCTAAACCCTCCCGTTTATATATACACCGGAGGGGACTAGGGTTGTACAAAGTCGGTTACAGAGAAAAGAATCTATATATCTGAACGCCAAGCTTGCCTTCCACGCCAAGGAGAGTCCCATCCGGACACGGGAAGAAGTCTTCTGTCTTGTATCTTCATAGCCCATCAGTCCGGCCCATCTTAATAGTCTGGCCGTCCGAGGACCCCTTAATCCAGGACTCCCTCAATACCCATTAGCGGCCCATTAGTCCGTCGGCTTTCCAGCCCATGTTAACTTTCGGCCTTCTAAGGGCCCATTTATTCTTGGGCTCATTTCCAGAATTCGATTACTTACGGTACGTTATTGGCCTATTCGGCTTGTGGGCCAAATTCAGCCCGTGGTTACAGTCGGCCTGCTTGAGGCCCGATAACATGTTGGGTTGTTTTCATAGCGTCATCAATTACGGCCTATTAATGGCCCGTTATGGTTGGGCCATAAAACAGACGGTTTCCACTCTAGCCCATTTACGACCCATTTTGCGGTCCGTCATTGGTCCACGAATAGTACGACCCATGTTTGGCCAAACGATTATACGGCCCGTAGAAGGCCCATGGATCCTATGGCCTGTGGAAGGCCCATGGATCGTACAGCCCGTGGAGGGCCATGGTAACTTTAGCAGGCAACGGGACAATGGTCACAACAGTCCGTGTGTTGCCATGGTTATTGTGGCCTAGTTTATTATGGCCACTAGAAAAATGGGGAAAAAGAATTACAGTGACTACAAGCAAACAACTAAAAAAGACAATAAGGAAATAAATACGCAAGGAACTAACGCTAGGCTATTAAGGCTATTACACATATTACATCCACTGGGCATCAAAGTTTTCCACCAGTGCAAATATAGGGAACAAAGCAGCATATTACACACACTGGCCGTCAAAATTGGCCACCAGTGCAAATAAATGTGGCAGCAAAACAAGTCCATAAGTGAAACAACTTCAGAAGAGCTCAAGAAACGTTATCCTGGGTATCCAACATGTTGGCAATAAGCTTAGCATTCTTATTAGCTTTGTCCTGTTTGGTGCTAAAATCCTCCAACACTTGTTGTTGCACCAAAAAGTATGCATCTGAATGCTCCAAGGACTTCCGCAGTCCTTCTGCTTCTTGTCGCAGCATAGCTGATCGATGTCTTTCAGCTTTTAGTTGAGACTCAAGAAACCGAACTGATTCAGACAATGAGTTTGAATAGCTTGTGCAAGCGGCAGTGGCCTGTAACTCCAACACTAAACCAAGACAGGACTTTGGGGTTGTCTCACTGTCTTCAAGATAGTTTTCCTTAGCTGTTTTATCAGCTTTGTTGGAGACCAGCAAGGATGTCTCACTATCCTGAACCTTATCTGCATTACTTCCTTTACCATTTCTTAATAAGGCATTCTTCCCCAATATTCTGTCAACATTCTAAAAGAAGGAACAAGCAGACACATAACAGGTTTAGCATGTAACAGTATATGAAACTCATTTCGGTGAACCAGTTCATTAGTAAGGTGGACATGATTAAACTACCAAGTCTTCTATTGTCAAGTAGTACATATTAAAAGCATCAAACAAACATATATCTATGTCCTATGGTCACTACATTGTCTTGCCAAATCAAAATAGAGACACGGTTCAAATCATATTTGTTCAAGACAAAGCAGCACTGAAAGAATACAAAGTGTGGGAAGCTACACAGCACAACAAGATTTCAGATGGGTACCATGGGTCTACATGTACAATAACACTATTGGCTCTATTGTGATGCTAGTAATGTGCATGATATGAGAAGTCAACTATATACACAATTGAAATTGAAATCAATAGAGCTATTGATAAGAGCAAACCTGTTAAAGAAACATGCGTGAACATACCTGCTGTGCCATTGGAGTTTGATTGGATCCTTCAATTTAAAAATAAGTTTGTATGAGTAAATACAGTGATACGAGAGCAAAGCAGTATGCATGATAGCAATGGAATCTTAAATGAGAACAGTTGTTCTACAGGTTTAAGCACTTGTTCTACATGAACATAGTACAGTAAGATGCAAGAATATAGTACTTAAAAATAGAAAATGAGCTCATAGACCTTACCACATTCTTGGTTCGGGACTAGTACAGAACAAGGCATTCCCTGTCATCATCCAGTAAATGTGTCTCAGGAGAACGTAAGGGAATTTGATGAGTTTCTTTGCCAGTGAAGTACGTTTTCTTCAGGTAATTCCGATACTGCCACCAAGCATTCTTGAAGATAGCAGAGGTATTAGCACCAGTTATCTCATCCCAAGTTTCCAAATCGGTCCTCCTCTGTAGAGAAAAATGGGAAAATTTGCTGTATTATAACCATTATGGAGGTAGAATGTATGGGACAAAGCAAAGTAATTGCCATGAATAACATTACTTACACATAACTCCTGGACAAACACCTGCAACTGGCATTTTCCTTCATCTTCAGTATAATATTTCCATGATGGGAAGATAGGCACATAGGATTTAACAACATCAAATGCGATAGATGCTAAACTACGACTAGCTGGTTGTGCTTCCTCCACATGAATAGGTGTACTAACTGGTGGAGTTGGTATTCACCGTGGTAGTACTAGCGCTTTGGGCATTGGAGCTGCCTTACTAATTGGTCTTGTTTGGGAGCTCTGTGGTGAAGATGGTGCTATGTCAATAGGAACTGGGTTACTATCACTAGGGTTGGGGTTAGATTGGGTGAAGCTGGTTCTCTGTCCATCACAGTAGGGGTACAATCCGCGAGAGTTTGGGTTATGTTTGGTAGGGCTGGTTATCGTGCATGTACAACCGGGGTGCTATCTCCACCAAGAGGTAGCACCGCTTTATTTGAGGACCGTGTTTTTACTCTGCTAGATACTGGCATCACCCGCTCCAATTCAAATGGCTGATAAACATGAAACATAGTTGAATGTATAGACATTGTATGAGAGACAGATGCAATAGATAGTGTGGAAAAAAGAGGGCATGAAATAGTTGACATGTATATTGTTTAACTAAAAGGGATAGCATGACATAACTTCACATATATGATGTCTATCTAAACTGGATAGCATAGCATAATATAATTCAAAGATATGATGAATAACTAAACAGGATCGCATGACATAATTCACATACATGTTATCTAAGTAATCATGATCGCATGATTTAATTCACATATGTGATTTATATGCTAAGCAGAGGGCATTCGCATATATGTTTTCTGAATTAAGAACATGGTGTTGAATATTGTGTATATCTTTCCCTAATAATAAAGCACGGATTGACTCCGTGGGTTCACCGTCACAATACGTTTCTTCCCGTGAAATTTACGCTTTCCCTTTTTTCAACACGTCTATTTATTTTCTATATACAAGGTGGTACTAATCTCTCTATATATCTGTGATTTTTTTGTCGTTCTTGTTTTACTTCTGTTAATTGTTCGTTTCGATCATATGTAGCAACAACTGCAAATCATAAGTTGCATTGTATACAAATAGGAAACTAATCCCGTCTTGTAAGGAGGACAAGACGTAAGTTAATCTCTCCTCTCTCCCCGATCCAGCACTCCGGCCTCCCCCCATCTCCCTTGATCTAGCACTACGTTTTGGTTCGAAGCAACCCACGTGGTTGGGCGCCTGGTATGTCGCAGTTGAGGTCGGATCGGTGGCCTGCCGGGATGCAGCAGCGATAAAGTCCGGTGAGGTTCCGCTGGATTGGGCTATGGCCGACATGCTCGAGGTCGAGTGGATGGCAAAGCGCACGCCAGGTCCAGCTACGCATGGTGGCGCGGCAACGGAGGCCTAGAGTGGCGGGGCAAGGGCGTGCACCCGAGGCGGCCGATGGAGGTTGACGACGCTGGGAGAGGAGGAGGTCGGCCGACTTACCCGGCCAGCGGTCGCGCCCACAGCCACCTCGCTGGTCTCTACCTCCGACAAATAGTAAGGCTGCCTACTCTATTTTCTACGACGTACATGACTACTCCACTGGCATCATCGATGAGCACACCCACAACCACGACGATGAACTGCTCTGTTGGACACGAGCGGCACCAAGACATGGACTCTCAGCTCAGGCGACTAGCATGGATGCATGGGTCACACGATTGCCATTTAGGACGCACGGCTCCAAGCATGGACACAGGTCCCTGCTGTGCAGCAGCACCATTGGCTGACGACCTCCATATGCAATGCAAGACACCATATGCATGATATGAGTAGTATAACTGTGCCAAGTTAGAGCATACACCTCGGTGGGGGAATAGGACTGGTCATCTGTCTCTGAATCCATCTATGAGGAGCTATCGGGACCCAACAAGAGATCTGCTTCAACAGGTAGCACTTTCTGCTCTGAAGGTCTTGTTTTCACTCCAGATTTTTCCATCTCCCACCCAAATGCTGATTCACAGGAAGAGTAGTTTAATGTACAAACATTGTCTACAAATGGAAATGTAATGAAGAAAAGGATGGGCAAGATACCATTCAAATATATGATGTCTGGTTAAACAGGAAGGCGTTGCACATTTCACATATAATATGGCTAGCTAAAAGACACGAGACTGGACAATTCCCATATATGATATAGAAACTAAACAGGTGGCATTACAGAACATGTCTAAACTAAGCAGATGACATATATGATGTCGAAAGTAGGCACTACGAGGCAACATATGCATGATATGACTCACATCATCATGCCAAGGTAGAGCAAACACCTTGGGGGGTAAATAGGAGTGGTCAGCTGCGTCCGAATCCGCCTAAGAACATATATCTTCCTCTGGATTACAATCTGGAGAGGGGGGAGGGATTGCCATTGAACCCACCATTGAGCGATGTCTGCATGACATTGTATTGCCGGGCAAAACTCTTCTCTTTTTCTCTACATGTTCAGCATGACCGTGTACAATATCTGACATGCATATGAAAACAATATGGTGAGATTATGTAAGGAGAGCATGCAGAAATCTAGAGTGATGGTAACAACCAATGGATGGATCCAAAAATAATGATAGGAGGCTGATGATTGCATTAATTTAATAAAAAGACAGATGATGATTGCTTTACTATTTCTTTCCCACCCAAGATGAACAACATAGGCATACCCTAGGTGAACCAGATATTAGACAGAGATACTATTCATTCCTGCCTCGATATGTGCCCCACAACTAATTTAGAACTCAAGTTTGAACATTAATTTGGACTTGACTTGGAGGCTAAGAGGTGAACATGACGGTAAAGTAGCAGCTAATTTTAAGCAATGCATAACACAAGCAGAAACAAAAGAGTGTGACCTCTCTTGTGGACTCGTGTACTCCTCAGGTTCATCTGCTGAGTCGATGATGGTGATGCCATTGCGGTGGGTGCCGGCGGCAGGGAAGGAGATCTGAGGCGGAGAAAGATGGTCGAGAGTCGTGATGTCTAGTTTGGTGGATGCTTCTATCGAGGGAGCAGCTCAGGTGAGGTGGAGGACATCGCGGCAAGAGCAGGACAAACCACACAAGGTTTTCTTTGACACCTACCTGTAACTGAAGTAATTCTGTAAGGGCTCATTTGGCTTGCATGATTCTAAAAACACGGGGATAGGAAAAACACCAGAATAGGATAGGAATGCAAATGGTAAACAGAGCATTTGTAAACATAGGATTTCTGTCAACTTTGGTCTTTGGTTCACAGGAATTGGAAGAGCAGAGAAATGCAAAGAAACATGGCCAAAATAAAGTGAAACCATATGAAAGCGTGTACAGTTAGAATGTTATTCTGCCACTAATGTACTGGGTCTTGTTTTCATTCATAGGATTTTGAAAAGTAGGTCCAGGTGGATCTTTTGCTCCATTCCTTTCAACAAAATGCATGAATAATTGAATTGTAGAGTGCCATAGGAAAATTTCCTATTGCTATGTTTTTCCATTGAACCAAAATAGCCCTAATGGATTGACATGAATGTAGAGTAATAAGTGATGCGACAAGTGTACAACCTCTTTGCCGTAGCCATGTCGACCTCAACATCATTGGGTTGGTCGCTGAAGAAGTTGAGGCAGAGGTGGCTGTCGGAGGTGTGGAGGAAGATCTGAGGAATCTGTAGACGACGTCCAGGGCACTGCTCTGTTGTGATGGATCGTTCCATCGTTGGAGCAGCTCCAGTGAGCCGTAAGACGTCGAGGCTGAAGGAGCACAAGACATACATCTTTAATCTCAAGTGGGATTCTGATAGCATCTCCAAGAGATGATGTAAAATACATTACCAAAAAGTGATAGATGTAAAATTTACATCACCAAAAACCACCTGACTACAACAGATGAGGTAAAAACTGTTGACTCTGAACTTAACTGTCGAAACTAAAATTTACTATGGAATCTGAATGTTACCGTCGAAACTAAACGCAATAGTAGCAAAGAGGCATTTCACATGTTGTTTAGGGAGGGCCTATAGTTCATCTTCAACCTACACCCTCTTGAGCCGGCAGCCACCACCGGCCGAGCAGCCGGCCGCTGCCGCCCGTGGCCAGCAGCACCCCTGCGCCGCCTCACCGCCCTGAAACAATTCCCCACTGTCGGTCCGTCGCCGCCCGGCCAGCCCTCTTGCCCCCCCCCCCCGCTCCGAGCTTTTTCTCCGGTGATCCCCATGCCACCGCCCCACCATCGCGCCCCACCGCCGGTGACCACCATCTCCACCCTGAAACCATAGATAGATAGTGGGGTACCTCTCCGGCGAGCCCCCCTCCCCTCTACGGGTGGTTCTTCCTTAACTCCGGCGATCCACCCCCACCCCCTGAAAATTGACTGACCGAAAAGTCGATTCACTCGACTGAAGTGTATCTAAATCGGAGCATAGCAGCAGCAGCAGCAGTGCGAGCGAGAGCCGAAGCAGCGGCAGCAGATCTGGTTGGTATGGACGCCACCGCCAAAGGGGCCTCGCACTGGGGGAGAGCCGCCGTGGAGATGTCGCCCGCGGCATCGGATATGAGGTAGCCTCTCCATGGGGGTGCGGGATGGAGCACCGTCGGTGCCGAGAGGTCGGGTTAAGGAGAAGGTGCGATGCGATGAGTGTACAACCTCTTTGGTGGCACCGGGTAGGCCTCAACTTCGTCCGAGGAGTCGGTGAGGATACTGCGGTTCCAGTGGGGCAGGTTAAGGCGGCGCTGTGGGGATGGAGCAGCCGCGATAGACGAGGCGATCACCGGAGCAGCTCCTTGGAGGTGGAGGACGGGGTGGCTGAACCGGTAGGACGACGAGATGGACGACAGATCCTCATCCGGGGAGGTGGATGAGGGACATCAAGCTGTTGCGGTGGACGACATCATCGGGGAAGAGGCTCCGACTGGGCAGCGATAGGGTGGCGGACGGAGGAGGGTGGGGTTTCACGGCTGGAGCGGAGAGGTTATGGAGGCCTGGGATTTTGAATGGCAAAAAGGAGATGATGGGAGGGGGAACCATGACTTAGGGACGCGCTTGTCCAAAATGTAGGGTGTGTTACAAAAGTACCCCCATCAATTTGAACAAGCAGCCCTTTCGGCTTAGGGTTAGAAGGGGGATTTCGCGTGCCGGGATTTGGCAGATCGAGGGAGTTTTCGCGCGCATTGTAATTTCGGGATAGCAAGGCACGGGTTGTGAAGGTGCGAGTTTTGGGAGCATGATATCTAAATTTTTGAGATATAACTAGGCGTGGGTTGAATTTTAGGGACAAGCCTGATGTGTAATATTGTACTTGTACGTACCAAATCAATTCGTAGTTCCCTCAATGAAAAAAACAAAAGAAATAAAACTATTCACACCACACAAAGAGAGAGTCTTGTCCCGTTTTACTATACAAATGCTATTCAAAGCTATGAATCCATGTTATGTCCAATTAAAAAAATTCGCTGGCTGTATAATGCATGTAACCTACTCATACCAACATTTTAGTGCATTCCAAATGTCTATACTACCGCTGCTATTCGAACAAAATTTGAATTCATTTCTCTATTTGAATAAGAAGCTACAATCATGATTGTTGCCAACTTCAACCATCATTCATGTATTACCTCAACACACCACATGATTACTATAGAGATAGATATGAACTATGTGTACTATATGAACTCGAATTCAATTTTTTGAATACACTTGATGTTGATTCCAAATAATAGTACATTTGATGTACTAACTAGATATTCATAATCTAAGCCATGTTCCATACATACACCATGTTTATCACACAAAGTATAGTGCCCCGCCCCTACATTATGACAAGTATTTAGCCCTGAGCTGCAAAAGCCACACATTAGCCCAAATTATAATCAATGTTCTATATTATGATATCTTATTCAAGTATCTGTATCCACTTTTTTATAATGAATTATGATCTCTATTCGTCTTTTACACCTTCACGATCCTCTTCTCTTTGTAGCTAGCTGGTGCTAACTTTCTATCGTGCATGCACACGCCCTCCCCCTCTCACCCTCCCTAAGCGTCCCCTCCATCATGCATGTTTCTTTATTTCTCTTTAGGTCGTTCACCCGCGGTGTGTGCAGGCCGCCCAGCTCCTTCTTTCCGGCACACATCGGTCGATATACCTCTCTAGCCAAGTGTGGCTACCACAAACACACACTTCCCCTCTTCTCTTCTCACCGTCCATGGCCCCCTATGTCCAATACGGTTCCATGCAGGTGCACACTCCCGCCCCTCTTTTCATCGATCTCATACTCACACACTCCTCCCCCCTCGACATAGTAGGCCTCTCGCACCACCTCCTAGGCACACCACTCTCCCCCTGTCTGTCTCTCTGGACCTTATTTGCTTCTAACACATGCATGCATGTATACATACCGATCTCCCTACATATGGCTAGGTCGACTATAGATCTTTTTCCCCACACACCGATAGACTTACCTCACTAGTTATGTCTCTCCCTTTCTCAAACACACGATGGTTGATCTTCCTATGTAGTTACGTATGCTTACCACAACCATATCGTCTCCCCTCATCATCCTTGCATACCTCCTGACCCGTCTCTCACACGCACGTGCATAGACAGACAGACATCCCCGGCCCTCTCTTATTGATATTGCACTCGTACCCTCAATTTGTCTAGCAGGCCTCTCCCACCATTTGTGAGACGCCACTCCACCACCAACCCTCTGACACTCTATATTTGTCTTTCTCCCAACCTTATTCCTCTGCTACACATATGGATGCCGATTGATCTCCCTCAATGCATAGCTAGGTCTCTCTCCTTCTCGACACATATACTAGTCGATCTACCTATCAATAGTTAGGTCTCTTCTCCTCCCCCACGCACACTGATAGTCGAACATTGTAGGTAGGTATCCATGCCATAGAGAAAAACTGCACCTCTGCCCTCTCAAATTGCAGTAGGCTAGCCGCCATGTATCTTTGACGTGGGCAAACACAAATTCGATGGCACTCTTTATCGATTGTGCAGCCACACACTTCATCCCTGTTTTCGATTCTATAGATATCTCATGCCGATGATCCCTCCACTCTCTTCTCTTGGATTTCTCCCTCTATATATGATATATCCATGACTCTATTTCACACACATTGCATATGTTACTTTTTTTGTTTGAGATATCGTCAACACATTGCCTCTGTTTCGCACAAACCATCTCTCTCACAGCCACCCACATACGTACCTGCGCCTAAAGAAGTGGTGCACACAAGACACACGTACTCACGTCTCATTCCTGGCCACACCCACGCGGGTACACGGTGGAGTTCGTTTCTGTAAGAAAAGGCAGCCCGCATGATAATTTGACGCGTGTAGCGGTTGTTTACTGGAAACAGGGTCATGTACCGCGTGTAGACAGAACAAATTTCGACTTGACACATTAGTATTAAATAAAGTTATATATTCCTCAATGGCACGTGCAGAATATAAAACGATTGTCATGGGGAAAATGGAAAAATCCGCTCCACTATATACAACGGAGCCTGCCTGCCGCGGTTTGTCTCTCGTCACACCATCTCACACAAGGCGGCGGTGGCATCTCTCTCTCACCGTTGGTCAGTGATCCGACCGCATCCCGTCCGCCTACAGAAAGGGAAGATGTGCATTGTTTCTCTATTCAACGGCGTTGAGACAGCACGTCCCGATCTGCGGTACCTGTCGTTCTCTCTGACCAAACTCCGGCGCGGCAGGGCCTTCGCCACTTGCTCGCTGCCACAGCATGGGCAGATCCCGGCCGCTGGCGCCCTCCTAGTTTCATCCCGATGACCCTCAGGTACAGCTTCCTCCAGCCTTGCTCCACTGCCCATCTTCCCATGTTGTTGCATGTGGAAAATCCTGCATGTTCATCTTCTTTAGTTGTTTGCTTAAAACGTATCTCGGCCGGCGTACTTTCCATCTTGCAATCTCGTCCTCAAACCATTTTTGATAAACCACCATGCTGCTATGTTTCCCTTATTACATGGAATATGCTTCTTTTTTGTCAGTGTATGTGTCTTCAACTCGTGTTACTGGGCAGTAATTGTTTCCTTTCTACCTCCTTCTGCAAACAGGGCTACCCATTTCACCTCGTTGCTATTGCGACCTTTTGGTGAACTACACAAATCACTTTTTTCTTAAGAGTGTTTTGCGCAGTTCTGCGAAAATGTCACACGGGCAACATTTTTTACATTTCTGTGGGGACTGCAGAAAGGGAGATTGGTTTTGCTATCCTCCTCATCCAACTCCATGCCTAATCTTCTCCAACAAGTAGTTAGTCCTAAAGAGAGATCGCAGAGGTGATCGGCTTTTATTTATGTGTGTTATGTTTCATCATCTAGTTCCACTATTATTGTAATCACCCTGACTAGATATCTTTGCAAACAGGGATTGTCAGCTCGATTTTAGTGGAGCTACACAAAATGATCGGATTGTCCTCCATACACCTATTTTTTGGCTACAGAGCTGGGTGAAACTAGCTGCCAACCAATGAACACTGTGCCCAGGAAATGGAGCCATGCCTACGAACAACATCGATCAATTATATATTTTTCTTTATTTGTACACCTTCTCACAACTTTGTCTTCAGTTGTGATGTGAATATTGGCACTGATCCGTGAACCATTGAGATGCATTAGCAGCCATGGTAGTTTCATTTGTATTTGATGGAATGTTGTAACAAGATAATATTTAGGCAAGAGGATATATGAATCCTAAGTTGAAACCTTTTTTTCCTGCGGGAACCAAAGTTGAAACCTTCATAGCATCATAGTACAAATTCAGTAAAATTATGCATACATATAAACAAATCCCGAAGGATTGATAGCAGTTCCAGAAACAATTCAACTTTGTTTCACCGACATGTGGGACATCCTTCATCCGGCTCCACCTGCCATGCAACAATATTGAGTGCACAACTGCAGGGAAAGATTCACCCCATTTGTTGCACCGCAGTAGTGATGACTAGTGAGCAGTCAAATCACAGAGCACCACCTTTGCCACAGTAAGTTTCTCGGACGAAGCAACCATCATTTCTCTGTTCGTTGAATCCGCTGGTACTCCCATATTCCCATAGTAATAAGTTGCTCGGGCGAAGCAACCATCACTTCACCTTTCCCACAGTAAGTACTACTCCCCCCTTTCCGATTTATAGGGATTAATTTGAAAATCTCTTCAGCCAAGGTAGATGATGAATGGTGGAACTAATTCTGTAGTTTGCAAAAGTACTACTCTCATTTTTCTCAAAAATTTGTGTAAACCGATGCATTAATTACACCACATGCATGCATGACCACTTAATGACCAAGAACTTCTACATGCATTAGTGAGTTTTTTCTTCATCCTTGCATGCAGTGATTTAATACACCTTGAAATCTGAACATGTGATGGTATGTAGTAGAATTGAGAGTTATAAAATAGAAAAACCAACTTTTTGAGATGAGCCCTATAAAACGGAAAGGAGGGAGTACCTCTTTTTCTTATTCTAGAAAAAACCACACGCGAATATTGGACGGTAGCAGCACAACAACTGAATCAAAAATCTAAACCAACCAATGAACTACTACTAATGGTGAGAGTTTGCTAGTATCATGTACTCCACCTGTCCATGTATATAGGGCTTAACGCGTTTTCTGAGACTAACTTTGGCCCTGTTTGGATCCATGGGCTAGAGTTATTTTGAGCTATTTGGGGCTCAAATAGCCCTAAAGTATCCAAACACGAGGGTTAAATTCGAGCAAGTTGCACCGAACCCACCAAAAAAAACTATCCCACCCAAGAGGTGCTAATTGGAGATAGTTCTCATTGGGCCCACTGAAAAAGCACTTTTCTCTCTCCATCAAGTGCATTTATAGTCAATCTAACCCTGTCATCCAAACACCTCTTTGGCTACAGTTAGTTCAGGGCTAGTCTAACCTCTAGCTAAGTTAGAGTATCCAAACAGGAGCAATATAGGACATGAAAGTTGCTCAAAGCATACAGTCAAATTCGTACGTGAAAGGATCTTTTTTTTAAACGGAACGTGAAAGGATCTTCAAATGATATAATTTTCAAATTATATAAAATCTTATCAATAGTCAAAGGCATCCAAAGATTACATTAGGCCCTATATAAAATCTTATCAATAGTCAAAACCAAGTGTTATTACTACTCCAAACAAGTTCAAAACGAGAAACTGAACCCACTCACGGCACGACACGCCTGTCTCGTTTGGTCCGTCGGTCAAAGCACTTCCTCTTCTTCGCATAACAATAGAGTACATTAACTTTTTTAGAATGCTCTTGGCATGTCGCTAACATGTGATGAGTTAACAGACCTCAATAGATGGCAAAAACGCCAGCCCGCCGCACTTTGAGAGACACGAGGCTTAAGAAGCGATACGGGCTAGTGGATTACTAGAGATAGGTGTCGCACGGAGGCCAAGAAATATGGTGATAGCGTGGGTTGGCCATGTATAGTATGATGTAACTACATTGGGTTGCCGTGTTTCGTACTCTTCTGGTCTACTATGGAGATGATTGGTTGATTTTATATCGCTGGATAATATAAAATATTATGAGTGCAGATGCTCCACCACGAGGTTCCTTGCTCCTTCTCGGTCATCGGGCGTGCATGTAATGCTATTAATTAGCAAATAAACATTCTTGTTTCTTGACATATCAACCAATAACGGATGTGGGCATGCATGTTTTCAATGACTCGAGACTACCAAACACAACATGCAGTGGTTAGTTCATTGCATGCAATGCTATTAATTAGCGAATAAACATTAAGTTCTGTTGTTTTTCCCTCCTTGGTGATGGTGCACAACCAAAGATGACTTATTCACCTGGACGGAGGGAGTAATATAAAATATTATGATTGCAGATGCTCTACAGTGAGATTCCTTGCTCCTTCTCGGTCGTCAGGAATCTATGAGGATGTTTGGTTCATGGCCACACCACGTAGAATCTATGAGGTGAGTGTTTGGTTCAAGCCACACCTTAGTCAAGCCACACTTGGACCCCACATGGCATACACACAAAAAATAAGGCAAGATTCCCTTAGGCTTGCCAACTTGTGGCTCTCATTTTTATGAATTAACCTTAGGCAAGCTTGGCAAAAATGTGTGAAAGTGTGGCGATGCTAGGACTAGAACCAAACAGCCCCCTTGCCACAACTAACCTTAGGCAAAGTGTGGCTGACACAAAAAGTGTGGCTATGACCACCCAAAGTGTAGCAAGATTTGGCAAAAAATTGAGCCTATGACATGTGGACCATATAACTGGAGAAGTGTGGCAAGCCACAAGTGTGGCAATGAAACAAACACATGTCTAAGATGTTGTGGCATGACTAAGGTTAGACGTGGCAACCTTAGGCTGGGAACCAAACAGGCCCTATGTTCTTCTACTCTTTTTTATGTGAGCTTTGTTCATCGTTTTGCCAACACACGGGACATCTAGCATCAAGGTGCACTTGTCATGCAAGAAAATGGAGATAAGCAGTGCGTAAGTGAGTCATGCACTTCGATGGCACCTAGTACTATGCAATATTTTTTGTCCTTGATGGCACGTGAATAGTGCATGTACTCAATGACGGAGCACGAGTTGGTAGCCATGGACATGGTCGGCCCTTTTTGGAGAGAGTACTAAATAACTTTGATGTGTCCCGTCAACTCATAGAACAACGAGCTCCCTCACCAACGCGTGCGTGGTGGCTCGCAGTACGAGGAGAAACTTTTTCTTACAAGCGATGGACGTGCATCAGTTCATTTGGTGTCAGATTTCCAGAAGTACTACTGTAGTACCATCATTATTGTTCGACTTCTGGGAGAGGAGAAGAGCCAAGCGCAAGGTCACCTACTTTGATGTACATTTAAAAAAAACTACTACTTTGATGTGTCATGTCAACTCGTAGAACGATGATAAGCTTTCTTACTACGCCCTCTACATAGCCCACACTTTGTATGACTAGTTATAGTGGGAGTAACTTATCGCACTCCAAGAAATTTTGCTTATGTGGCAAGTAGTTAATGAGAAGTGGTAACATAATATGTTACTGTAACATATCGTTTCCCAAGACAAGATGAGTCTACAAGCTAATAAATGAAGCCATCTATAACATTACTATAACATTACTACTAGTATGTTACTTTGCACTATGAAGGTAGTAACATAGACTAGTGTCATATGCATGAAACTAGTGAGTATGGGAGCACATGATATTTCCCCGTCCGGATCGATCCCGAGTTGGCTTCTCACCTTCTTGGACCACCAAAAACCCTCCCCCCTCCCGTGCGCACTTCCCGCCCGGCGCCAGCTCAGCCCGCCGCTCCACATTGATGGAAAGTCAGGGTGATGCGACCTCTTACTGCTTCCGTCGTTGAAGCAATGCACTGACCGGGGGCACCGCCCACTGCATGCCTGGCATTTCAGACTACACAGGGAGTAACTTTAGAGCAAGTACTACAATTAGGTGACATAAGCAGGCTATAAGGATTTAAATATAATATTTGTGCTTAGTTGGAGGAGAGAGAAGAGGAGAGAGAAGAGAAGCGGGTTGTAAACTTGTAGCCGGTTGTAGCACGAGCTCCAACATACTTTGTGAGACAAAAGGTAGGGCCATTATTAATGATATATTATTATACTAAAGGGACTAACTATTGTACTAGCAGGCTATTAGGTTGGTTCTAGATGATGTGTCAACTTCATATAGCCGGATGTTGGCTATACTATTAACCATGCTCTAAGTGTGGTGTGAGTGGGACTAAAGTTTAGTCCCATACTGCTAGGTGAGTATGAGTTGCACCACTTTATAATGTGATCTATTCTAGCATTTGCATGAGCATGATTATAGGAAACCTACACGCGCGCTCTTCGGGAATGAGCCTGTCCAAGGACAAAAGCTATGCACGTGGTCTATATTTTTGTTGGTCGGAAAATTTATTAAGTCATTAACTAATAATTAACGAACGCCTTAATTATTCAGCCGTTTCTGATTCTTTTGGATAGTGGGGCTATTATTGACTTGGACGTGGGGTTTAGGCCAAAGGCCTACTATTATACTTGGTCTTATTCGCACGACCGACCTGACAGACTCTACCCTAGCCGCCGCTGTATCATATGGTTTCGCACCATTCCAGATCTTAGCGGCGGCATGCAATTCTTCTCCATCCCTCCTTTCGACGTGCACCACGAGAAGGGACAACAGTCCTCCGAACCCTGCCTTTCGTGATCCTGTACGTGAGAGGGGCGATCAAGTTTTTGGGGAGCAGACTCCTGTGACTGCTGCCAGCGACGACTTCCTCAATGACAACTGTAGGACCTTGAAGTATGTCTAGAGGGGGGGGTGATTAGACTACTTGACCAATTAAAAACTTAAAATTTTCCCAATTTTAGGCTTTGGTAGATTTTAGCTATCTTTGGACAAGTCAAGCAATCTTCACACAATTCAGGCAAGCATGCAAAGAGTATATGAGCAGCGGAAATTAAAGCATGCAACTTGCAAGAATGTAAAGGGAAGGGTTTGAAGGATTCAAACGCAATTGGAGACACGGATGTTTTTGTCGTGGTTCTGATAGGTGGTGCTATCGTACATCCACGTTGACGGAGACTTCAACCCACGAAGGCTAACGGTTGCACGAGTCCATGGAGGGCTCCACCCACGAAGGGTCCACGAAGAAGCAACCTTGTCTATCCCACCATGGTCGTCGCCCACGAAGGACTTGCCTCACTAGCGGTAGATCTTCACGAAGTAGGCGATCTCCTTGCCCTTACAAACTCCTTGGTTCAACTCCACAATCTTGTCGGAGGCTCCCAAGTGACACCTAGCCAATCTAGGAGACACCACTCTCCAAGAAGTAACAAATGGTCCATTGATGATGAACTCCTTGCTCTTGTCCTTCAAATGATAGTCTCCCCAACACTCAACTCTCTCTCATGGGATTTGGATCTGGTGGAAAGAAGATTTGAGTGGAAAGCAACTTGGGGAAGGCTAGAGATCAAGATTCATATGGTAGGAATGGAATATCTTGGCCTCAACACATGAGTAGGTGGTTCTCTCTCAGAAACGGTAAGTTGGAAGTGTAGGTTCTTTCTGATGGCTCTCTCCACGAATGAAGAGGAGGTGGAGGGGTATATATAGCCTCCACACAAAATCTAACTGTTACACAGAATTTACCAAACTCGGTGGGACCGAATCAACAAACTCGGTCGGACCGATTTAGTAAACCTAGTGACCGTTAGGATTTTCGGTGGGACCGACATGCTTCTCGGTAAGACCGATATGGTTAGGGTTAGGGCATAATGTAATATCGGTGAGACCGATTACACAATCTCGGTGAGACCGATTTTGGTAATAAGCTAACCAGAGAGTTGGTCAGGTAAACTCGGTGGGACCGATTCGCTCATTTTGGTGAGACAGAAATGTTACAAAAGGGAAACAGAGAGTTTACATTGCAATCTCGGTGGGACCGATCGCTCACTTCGGTTAGACCGAAACGTTACGATGGGAAACAGAGAGATTACAATCCCATCTCGGTGAGACCGAGATCCCTATCGGTATGACCGATTTGCCTAGGGTTTGTGGCAGCGGCTATGACATTTGAACTCGGTGGTGCCGGATAGAAAGAATCGGTGGGGCCGAGTTTGACTTTGGGTTTAGGTCATATGTGGATGTGAGAAAGTAGTTGAGGGTTTTTGGAGCATATCACTAAGCACTTGAAGCAAGAGGCTTGTTAAGCAACACCTCATCCCTCATTGATAGTATTGGCTTTTCCTATAGACTCAATGTGATCTTGGATCACTAAAATGTAAAATGAAGAGTCTTGAGCTTTTGAGCTTGAGCCAATCCTTTGTCCTTGATATTTTGAGGGATCCACTTTCATCATCCATGCCATGCCATTCATTGAGCTTTCCTGAAATATTGTCTTGGAATAGCATTAGCTCAATGAGCTATATGTTGTTATGAATTACCAAAACCACCTAGGGATAGTTGCACTTTCAATCTCCCCCTTTTTGGTAATTAATGACAACATATAGATCAAAGCTTCGACAAATGATAATAAGATTGAAAAACATCGTCACTTTGAGAAGTATGTGATAAGCAGGAGCTCCCCCTAAATTTGTGCATAGTTTAAGATTTGCTTTGGACAGCAAATGCACAAGGAATTAGGCTCATGGGTTACTCTTCCATGTCACATACATCTTGGTGGAGCGCAAAATAATAAATATTGAATACATGCACTCATCACCAAGGAAAGTGAATGATCATATAAGGATAGGTAAGATAATATCATCTAACAAGCATAAGTGTAGCTTATGATCAAACACATGATTATCAATGTCTCACAGATAATAGCATAATATCTCAAGCAATCAAAAGCAAACAAAGTTTAACCACCAAAGCAAGAGAGAACAAAAGGCAACACTCTCTCTCTCGAAGCCTATGATCTATACATTTTTCTCCCCCTTTGGCAACAAGTTACCAAAAAGTTCATAGAAAATGCATAGTGCTAGATCGACTCTCAGGCTTGATCTTCAGGTGGTGGTGTACATATGGCTCCTTGGACGAAGGCTTTAGTTGATGTGGATGGAGCTGGAGGAGTTGGTGCTGGAGCTGGTTGCACTAGAGCTGTAGGAGCTATAGCTGGTGCAGATGATGTGGCTCTGGTGTCTGTCACAGGCACTGCAGCTGATCTCTGAGCTCTAGGCACTCTGGCAAATGCATCAGTGGTTGTCTTGCCCTTCCTCTCCTGCATGTCATCCTGTAGCTGCTCCACAACTAACTGAATCTCAGTTACTTTGAAATCTAGATCATAGAATTTTTGTTCCATGATTCTTTCCAGGCTCTCCTGGTTTTGAGTTAGGGTGGCCAACCCCTTCTCAATCCTCAGAGTTGATTCTATCAAGTAACCAAGATGCTCCTTCTTGTTCTTCAAAAAGTACTCAGATGCCTCCTCTTGAGTTGGCATCTTGGCAGCCTTCTCTTTCTTTGCTTGCTCCTTCTCTTGAGCTTGTACTGATGATGGTTCATTCTCATGTATCACAACTTGATTGTCCTCAAATTATGGATAGATAGCAAAATGTTCCTTGTCCAGCAAGTATGTGCCTGTGCCCATCTTAGAGTTAATCAGCTCCGGAATCTGTGTGGCATACCACAACTTCTCTTCTGGTCTGCTGCTGTCCTCTTGATGGTCTCAACAATGAGGCTCATGACCTTGAATTTCTGTGGCACAACAAACAAGTGTAGCATGTTTATAGCATGCCCTCTGATGATGTTGTGGTCACCTGACTTGGGCAAAAGGGTATGCCTTAGGATCCAGTTGATTGTTGGGAGTCCTGACAGAAGATAATGAACTGGCCCAAACTTATGTGTCTCAACTGCGGCATCTGGGATCTCCTTGTACATATGAGCCATAGTATTGTGATCCATCTTCTTCTTGGCATAGACATCCAAGTCATCTTCACTCTCCTTTGGGGCATTGATCATATTGGCACATTCCTCAATGGTTGACTGGTACCTTGTACCTTCAGACATCCAAACTATCCTGCCATCTGGATAGAAATGTGTTGTGGAGTAGAATTGCATAATGAGCTCATCATTCCACTTTGTGAGCTTCTGCCCAACAAAGTCTGCAAATCCACAAGCAATGAAACTGTCTTGCACTCCAGGATAGTGTTCTTCATTCTCCTTCATGTAGGTCCAGTCGACCCATCTAATATCACACACTATAGGCTTCTTGTCCAGCAACACTGCCTCATAGAAATCCTGTTGTTCCTTTGTGTGGAACCTGTAATCAACAACAGTCCTTCTCCTGATAGCATATGGATCTGACAACCTCCACAGTCTGAGTCCTGCATCCTTTCTTAACTTCATGTTCTCAGCCACAGGATGAGCATCATTGTGGTATGGAATCTTTGGCTTTAGCTTTCTCAGGACTTGTCCTTCATCATCTTCCTCATCAGCAACTTCTGGCACTCGGGCCTTGTTTTTCTCAGCAGCTGGAATACTCCTAGTATTCCTCTTTGGTGCAATCTTGGGCTTGGGGGCAGCTTTGGGTGCTTCCTTGGGCTTTGATGTTGCAGCCCCTGACTTTATAGCATCACCCATCAGCTTTTGTGCCTTGGGTGCTGGTGCAACAACCTCTTCTTCCTCTTCCTTAGAGTCTCTCCTCATAGAGGGGTTGCCAAGAACCTTGGTAGTAGTAGTTCTGGCTCTCTTCTTCTTCTTATCTTGACCAGCAGCTTCATCTTCTGACTCAATAGTAAACTTCATGGTTTCTCTAGTGGGAACCTTCTTGGGTTTGGAAGTGGTAATTCTTCTTGCAGGTGCCTTTTTGGGATCAGGCTTTTCAAGTACTTGTGTTGATCCTCTGACCTTCAGCATAGGTGTCCTGTTGGCAGGGACCTTCCTATTGAGTCTAGGCTTCGTGTTCTTTGCTGAGCCATACTCCTTTTTGAGCACTACCTTCTTGGAAGTAGCCTCATCTTCTTCTGCCATATAATCCTCATCTTCAGATTCTGAGGTTCTCTTCTTCCTTGTCCTAGTGGCAGCTTTAGGGAAATTGCTTGGGGTGCTCCTGCTGCCATCATCTGAAGTGCTAGAGGGACTAGTGCCCTCAATCATGTGATTGTGCTCTTCTGACCTGTTCTGACTATCACTTTGGTCTACATGCTGAAATCACTGACTGCTGACCCTGTGAATAGTTATAGATGAGATAGAATGGATGAGCATCACAAAATGCAGAGATTTTTGCAAAAGAATGATTCAAAAACTTAGTTTTAGTTTTCCACAGAAAGCATACCAAAGCAGTTTTGGAACCTAAACTGGTGAACTCGATCAGACCGAGTCACAGTTCGGTGGCACCGAGACCTCTAGGGTTTCACAAAGTTATAAAATCGGTCACACTGATTAGCAATTCTCAGTCAGACCGAGAGTTACTAGTGCAATGGCGTTAGCCGAATCGGTGGGACCGAGTTTTTCAACTCGGTGGGTCCGAGATGGTTTCGGCGGAAACCTAACCCTAAATTTTCAAATCGCGACTTTTGTAAGGATTGTTTTGACTGGATAGGAGTGTCTCAATCATGGAAAGAATGATAATGAACACAATGTGCTGAGAATCAGACGAGGATGGCACTGTGATTGAGTTCATACCCTAGTTTGGCGATGAACTCGCTACGGCGGCAACGGCGGAGAAGAAATCCGTTGACGGCGGCGGAGACCAGCGATAGGAGGCGGCTGGCGACAAAGTCGACGATCCAGAGACCTAGTAGGCAGAGCGAGCTATGTGGGGGCGAAGAGGTTTCAAGAAGGTTTTCCAAATTTTGCCCGTGTGTATATATAGCCTGACACTGTCGGTGTGACCTAGTGGAACGACTCGGTGGCACCGAGATGCATAACTGTTGACAGTTACAGCAACTCGGTGTGACCGAAAAGTTCAAATCGGTTGCACCGAGATTGAAAACCTAGATCGACTTAGTGATTTCGGTGGGACCAAAATGGAGGAATCGGTCAGACCAAGAATGTAACACCCACGATGCGGCTATATCTCCCACGTGTTGAAGCACGACTTAGAGGCATAACCGCATTGTGGTTTTGTCGCAAGAAGGGTCATCTTCACACAATCCCATGTAATGAACAAGAATGGGATAAAGAGTTGGCTTATAATCGCCACTTCACACAATGAACATAAATAAATCATACATCAATCAGAGTACACACATAGTACGACTACGGACGAAGCCAAAAGAAAAGAAGATAACCCAACTGCTAGATCCCCGATCGTCCCAACTGGGCTCCACTACTGATCAACATGAACGAAACATAGCAACAACTAAGATCTTCGTTGAGCTCCCATCTGAGCTCCGTTGCATCACCTGCACTGGTAGCATCGGCACCTGCAACTGTTGTGATAGTATCTGGTGAGTCACGAGGACTCAGCAATCTCAAAACCCGCGTGATCAAGACTATTTAAGCTTAATGGGTAAGGAAGGGGTAAAGTGGTGAGGTTGCAACAGCAACTAAGCATATATGGTGGCTAACATACGCAAATAAGAGCGAGAAGAGAAGCAAAGGAACGGTCGTGAAGCTAGCAATGATCAAGAAGTGATCCTGAACTCCTACTTACATCAAACATAACCCAAAACCGTGTTCACTTCCCGGACTCCGCCGAGAAGAGACCATCATGGCTACACATGCGGTTGATGCGTTTTAAATCAGATCTGGTGTCAAGTTATCTACAACCGGACATTAACAAATTCCCATCTGCCTATAACCGCAGGCACGACCTTCGAAAGATTATACCCTGCAGGGGTGTCCCAACTTATCCCATGATAAGCTCTCGCGATCAACGAAGGATATACCTTCTCCCAGGAAGACCCGATCAGACTCGGAATCCCGGTTTACAAGACATTTCGACAATGGTAAAACAAGACCAGCAAAGCCGCCCGATGTGCCGACAAATCCCGATAGGAGCTGCACATATCTCGTTCTCAGGGCAACACCGGATGAGACTAGCTACGAGTAAAACCAACCCTCAAGTTGCCCCAAGGTGGCCCCGCAGGCGGCTCAGTTCGGACCAACACTCGAAGGAGCACTGGCCCGGGGTGGTTAAAATAAAGATGACCCTTGAGTCTGCAGAACCCAAGGGAAAAAGGCTTAGGTGGCAAATGGTAAAACCAAGGTTGGGCCTTGCTGGAGTAGTTTTATTCAAAGCGAACTGTCAAGGGGGTCCCATAAATCACCCAACCGCGTAAGGAACGCAAAATCCGGGAACATAACACCGGTATGAAGGAAACTAGGGCGGCAAGAGTGGAACAAAACACCAGGCATAAGGCCGAGTCTTCCACCCTTTACCAAATATATAGATGCATTAATAATATAAGAGATATTGTGATACCCCAACATAATCCTGTCCATCATGGAGCAATCTTCAACTTCACCTGCAACTAACAATGCTATAAGAGGGGCTGAGCAAAGCGGTAACATAGCCAAACAACGGTTTGCTAGGAAGGGTGAAAAGGTTAGAGGCTGACATGGCAATATGGGAGGCATGGTAAACAAGTGTTAGGTAGCGCAGCATAGCGATAGAATGAAGCAACTAGCAAGCAAAGATAGAAGTGATATCGAGGGTAAAGGTCATCTTTCCTGAGATCCCGCAAGGAAGAAGAACGAGTCCATGAAGAAGACAAACGGACGTAGACGAACGAATCCTCACAACTCCAGAACGAAACTGAAGCTAACGAGAAAAGCAAACCGGAAAGAAGCAAACAACATGGTAAACAACCATCACATAAGCATAGCATGATGCACAAACAAGTATGATGCATGTCCGGTTTAATGAGGCATGGCATGGCAATATGCAACAAACAATACTACAAGTTAAGTGGAGCTCAATATGCAACGAGTTGCATATTGACGAAACACCACATCAATTATTTAGTTCTCTCTCGGTTATGAACACAACAATATTAAATGTTGTTAAGCATGGCAAGAGGTGAAGCATAAATAAACTAACTATTTAGGCAAGTTTAAGTGAGGCCGGAACAACAAACAACAATTCCAGAAAATCCTCATGTCATTTAGCAATTTAATACAAACACAATTTTAAGCGTTTAAATGTTGTTATCATAATGCGGATGACATATGCAAGTTTTAGGCAATTTATGAAAACGTTAACATGAGCATGATACGAGGCATTTGATCACCATGGTGGAACAAAAAAAAGGTGCCACGGCGGTGAAACAGAAATGGTGCCACGGCAACATTCCGGTCCCGGTAACTCACCGAGATACCGGTGCAAAAGGAGGCGTGACATGAGCGAGTCATGCAAGATGGTGGGGTGATCCCGGATTCCGGGTTCCCACGGGACGGCGGCATGGTAAACGAGGAACGTGGAAAGACCTCTCTCGGACACGGTGCAAACACGAGCATCTCATACAACATGCATTCGTACACGGGCGGTCATCTCGGGGTTATACCTTTGAAGCGTGCATTTTCGGGGCGGATCGAGTTCAAAGCGGTGTAGAGGAAGTAGTTGTTCACGGGCCGTAGTGGAGGTAGACGTTCACGTGGCGACGGTAGTTGTAAACGTTTTCGTAGATGTTCAGGTCGATGGTAGTGGTACACGCGACGTCGGGGTACTTGTCGCATCATCGGGTGTAGTTGTGCATGAGAGTCTTGACGAATCCGCAGGGTACTTGACGGGTCCGGTCTTGGCGAAATCCAGAACAACACAAAGGCCTCGGGTTTCGATCTTCAGGAGCAGCGGAGAGCACGCACACAGGGCACGGCAGAGGTTGTGCACGGCAGCAACGGGTTGGCCAAAAGAGGCAGAGGCCATGGCGTCATGGATGAGCGGCAGCGACGGATCCGGGTCATGCGAGGACGGATCCGGCGGGACCTGATCCGGCCGGAGTCGGGACGAAGGCGAGGTCCAGCGGCGGGACTTGGTGGCGGCCAGAGGCAAGCTGTAGGTGAGGCGCATGGAGACGGACAGAGCTGCTGGTCTTCGGCGCCAAGTCCACAGCGGAGATGGAGGCAAGAGTCGGCGAGGTTGAGGCGCAGTGCGGCGGAGCACGGCGTGCCGTCCATGGACGGGCGACGGCTCGGGTGCACAGGAGATGAAGGAGGCGGGAGGCAAGCCGCGCGTAGACGGAAGCAGAGGCCGGAGCGAGGCAGGGGGCGCCGGAGAGGATGGGACCGTGCGCGGGGTGGCCCTCCTGGTGGTCGCCGATGGCGGCGGGTGGCGATGGGTCACCGGAGCGGGCGGTGGCCGGACGGGTCACAACAAGATGGTCTGGAGGTGTGGGATGAGGTGCAGGGCGCGGCGAGCTGCGGGCGGCCGGCGAGGAGGTGGTGGAGCGAGGTGGAGACCGAGGGGACGGGACGAGGGCGCGGTGCTCCTCTCTCTCTCTCTCTCTTTGCGACGGCACAACGAGGGAGGAGGGGATCGAGTGAGTGGCTCTCCCTGGCGATGCGTGTTGCGTGAGTGTGGCGGCGGAAGGGGAACGAGGGGAGAGGTCGATGGAGAGAGTCGGGGCCTAGGGTTAACAGCGGGGTGCGGCTGGGCCTTGGGCCGACTTAGATGGGCTGGCCTGTTCTAGCTGGTTAGGTAGTGGGCTGCGGCTGGTCTGCTTCTCTCCCTCTACTCTTATTTTCCCAAAACAGTAATGAATAGGAAGAAGGAAAAGAGAGAAAGGAAAAACGTTAGAGAAGGGACTTTGGCATGCGGATAATTTTCCCGAGCTCACAAAAATGAGTTTGATCCAAGAAAATAGGAATGGCCAAGATTGCAAGATGTAAATTCAAACTCATTTGAATTTAATTCAAATGGGTTTGAACTAGGACTTGATAGAAGGAAGGTCCAAAAATGTTCGGATTTTTGGTGGAGCTCCGGAATATGATGAAAGAAATTATGAGCAAAGGTTGGAGACCAAGAATTGAGATAACAACGGCATGGGATATTTTGCAAGTGGGTTATGGTTAATTCCAAATAAATGGAATAATTTTATTATAGCTCCCTAATAATATTGAGAGGCTTTAATATGTTATAAAGAGAAATCACAAGTGAATTCCCTCGATTTAAATGGATCGAAAAATCCATACGAGTTATTTAGCTGAGTTATAAAATTAATGATATGATGGCATGATGACATGATGCAATGCAAGAGATGACATGAAGAATGCAACAAACAAATACAACACACGGCGAAACTCAGAATAGCTGGAAGTCTTCTGGAGCGTCGGTCTCAGGGCGTTACAACACTCCACCACTGCAAGAGGATCTCGACCCGAGATCTAGCATGGCACCGGAGAGAAACGGAAGAGGAAAAGAAGAGGTAAAACTAAGTTGCTTCTTCGACAAATAAGTGAAACCAAAGAACTTTGAGAGGTTGAAAAGTTGTAAGAAAGAACATAACAGAGTTGAACACAATTGAAAGCACTGCGATAGAACAAATAGAAACAAGGAACACCATGTGAACCTTGGAGGTTGCAAAGCTATGAATGACGAGTACAATGGACAAGAAGGAATTGGAACCACTCTGGTTGAAACGAGATAGACAAGGAACAAGGAAGATCAAATTCGGACAGCACTCTGGTTGAAAAGAGATGCAAGACTTGATAAGATGAAAAGAACTTGAAGAGGTGACACAACACTTCGGTTAAATGGATATGCACGAAAAGAACATGATCCTCAATAAGAGAAGAGGAGTGAAGAGAGCAACATCACAATGGTCCCGGAAGAAAGAATAGAAGATAGATCATTGGAATAACAGAATGGTGAAGAAAATGATAACTTCTACCACAATTGAATTTGGAAAGCATCCTTGGAAGAAGGTTAGAGCGGAGTTGTTGTAAAACCAATAACGGAAGGATATGATCCTCGTGGGCTTATGGAGACATCTCAAAACTTGAGGTGAAATTATGCCACTACCGAAAACAAATGCTTGCTTGAGATCGACGAAGAGATGGAAACTGCTTTCGCCGAGGGGATAGGAGAAAACTTGGATCATTGATAAGCACCACAATAGCAACATTCCTTAGGGAAGGCTTTAGGTGAAATATGACACAAGATAACTCCAACGAAGAGATTAATGGATTTAAAATACCTCATCCTTGACAACATATGAATCATGAAACATGAAGGAATTTGTCAAGAGTGACATAATACCACCACAAAAGATAAGGTAGAAAGAATTGCACTTCGAAATGCAAGAAGAAAAATACTTGAACGCCTCACAACAAAACATGTGTTGAACACCATGTTTAGTTTTGAGTATAGCTTGGCGGATCATAACTTCGAGTGAAATCTTGAAGAACAATTGAAGGATGAAAGGAATCCTTGACGAACCACCATACAGAGCCTCCAAGAAGAACTCCGATAATAAAAGGATGATAAAAAGAAAAGTAGAACACGCAGGGTCAAGCCTTGCGATGATTTAGATGGAGCTTCGCGGTGATATAACCAAGAAAACTTGGAACTCCAGAAAAAAAGATGAAACACTAGAACCGAGAATTACTTCATCATGAACAATCTCTGGAAGAAAAGAATTGAATCACCTCGCGGAAATAAGAATAAGATTTATTGTATGCTTATCCTTCATCAAATTAAATTGGCGGCAAGCAACGGATTTGGCATACTACTTATTCTCGTAGAAAGGATTAAGAGAGATATAGCTCAAAACTTGAGAAGGTCTTCAACAACCACCGGTAGGATTGAAACAACAAAAGAACGAATGAATTGATACGATAATGAAGGAAGAGAAATCTTGAATGAACCACCGTAATAATTGAAAATGGAAGTAGTAAAGGCACAATTCGCCGGGAAGAATTGAAAACGAACGAAGATACTTGAGGGGATTTGGATACATGAGAACGAAGGGATCATGAATTGATTAGAGAATATTTGAATGATTCACCGGTAAGATTTGGAGAACGAGAACTGAAGGCTGAGAATGAAGAATTATGACACGATGGCCTTCGGAGGAAAGAAATGGAAACAACTCATGAAATGCTCCGGATAGGTGAAAAGAATTCTCACAATCGAAAGCAGTTATGAGAGGATGGCATGAAGGTAGAACCACGAATCTTTGGAAGAACGGGTAAGGATTTAGAGGAACTCTTCTTCGGTCTTCACATGCTGAAAATGATGACGAGAACCACCAAAATTGGTGAGGCACTTCGGAACAAAGAAGAATAGAAATGATGAACCAACGATGAAAAGAATTTTAAAGATCTTGGAGAAAGACATTTGACTGATGATAATTCATTCTTACATCAAACTTTCAAAAGAATTTGAGAGTAACTCCAGGAAGGTTAGAAGAGTTAGGTAAGATCCTGGGAAAAGACCTGTGGGTTAGGGCCCACTCAAAAGAAAACACCGTTGAACAATTTTGAAGAGAGATTGCACCGGTTCAATAAAATGACATGAATGAGATAATAATCTCCAAATAGCTTGAACTGATTGAGAATGGAAACATGAATCTTCCGAGATATCTTGAGCACTCCAAATAAGAATAGAGAGAGGTGAACAATTACGAGGTGCACCAGTATGAGAAAACATTTGAAACGAGGAAAGGATATGATCGACAAAGCTCGAATTGAATCCACCAGAGAAGAAAAGAGAACGAAGAATGATAAACTTGAAGCTCGTGAGCATCTTCACGAGGGATCACCGGATCAAAACATTGATTGAAAAGGGTGAAGTGACTTCACATGAATAAATGGATACTTGATTAAAATATATGAGTCCTTGAAGAAAAGGGTGGGAGGGTGGGGAAAACAAAGACAACTTGGGATGAACGAAACAAACACCGTTGAGAAAACTTAGAATTGAACTTGCAAATGTTGAAATGATCGGATCCACTTGAAGAGAAGCACGCCGGTTGGAAAACAATTAACATGACAACCTCAGTGATCAAGAAGGATTAGCACTCTCATAGAAATATGAGAACACCATTTAGGGAAGGTATGGATCAACATTTGACTTCGAAGCAACTCGAATACCACAAATAAAACAAAACAAAGGATTTGGCTTGCAGAATAAGCCGGAACAAACATATGATAGAGATTTCGTCCGAAGATTTCGTGGTGGGGCCCACACGGGCTCGAGTGTACAGCACCATCATGTACAAGGCAGTGCACATGACATACGAAGTGTCCCCGAACCAGCATAGCCAAGGGTTCTTTAAGACACAACAAGACCACTGTAAAAACGACCGTGGAAAGGCGGACCACTAGACGTCGAACCCCAATCTCATATCATGCATGTGTCGAAAAGATATTCTAGGAGCTACTTGAATTCCCACCTATAAAACTCCCGAAACTTTCTGGTTATGCAATCAGGTGTTGGGGATACAGGGGAAGCAATATATATCTCACCCAAAACTAACAATCCCTACATCCAAGCTGTATCCATCCGTTAACACATAACCAAGAAACCTTCAGAAATCGTGTACCTCAACCTTCGAAAAGCATCTGTTATACGAGCTATGGCAATACTCCCAAACTCCCCAGTACTGGGTGACGTCGAGGTTATCTCACCAACAACTGCATAAAAGAGATTTTCGATGTCGGCAAAACTCAGGTATTCCAGAACTGCAACGATAAAATTATGACGACAACACCTCAGAGCTCAACTCCCCGGGACACTGCCACAACCCCTAAATGTCAGGAGGCACCAAGAACAATGTTCTCATCATAAGAATATCAGAACGATTCCAAGATACCCATGTGATCCTAAAAAAATTTAGTGAAATTTGAGGAGAGGAAAGACAAAACATCTACATCAGGAGACCTCACCAGAGCGACGAAGGGAATGAGGAGTAAAAAGAATCCTACTCTCCAATATATATAATCCTAAGACTCAAAACATTTTTTGTTCTAGACTCAACAACGCCAGCAAACAATCAAGCAGGGGGCTCCTAAGTCAGGGATGGCTCTGATTACCAACTTGTAACACCCACGAGGCGGCTATATCTCCCACGTGTCGAAGCACGACTTAGAGGCATAACCGCATTGTGGTTTTGTCGCAAGAAGGGTCATCTTCACACAATCCCATGTAATGAACAAGAATGGGATAAAGAGTTGGCTTACAATTGCCACTTCACACAATGAACATAAATAAATCATACATCAATCAGAGTACACACATAGTCCGACTACGGACGAAGCCAAAAGAAAAGAAGATAACCCAACTTCTAGATCCCCGATCGTCCCAACTGGGCTCCACTACTGATCAACATGAACGAAACATAGCAACAACTAAGTTCTTCGTTGATCTCCCATCTGAGCTCCGTTGCATCACCTGCACTGGTAGCATCGGCACCTGCAACTGTTGTGATAGTATCTGGTGAGTCACGAGGACTCAGCAATCTCAAAACTCGGGAGATCAAGACTATTTAAGCTTAATGGGTAAGGAAGGGGTAAAGTGGTGAGGTTGCAGCAGCAACTAAGCATATATGGTGGCTAACATACGCAAATAAGAGCGAGAAGAGAAGCAAAGGAACGGTCGTGAAGCTAGCAATGATCAAGAAGTGATCCTGAACTCCTACTTACGTCAAACATAACCCAAAACCATGTTCACTTCTCGGACTCCGCCGAGAAGAGACCATCACGGCTACACACGCAGTTGATGCGTTTTAAATCAGATCTGGTGTCAAGTTATCTACAACCGGACATTAACAAATTCCCATCTGCCTATAACCGCAGGCACGGCTTTCGAAAGATTATACCCTGCAGGGGTGTCCCAACTTAGCCTATGATAAGCTCTCGCGATCAACGAAGGATATACCTTCTCCCAGGAAGACCCGATCAGACTCGGAATCCCGGTTTACAAGACATTTCGACAATGGTAAAACAAGACCAGCAAAGCCGCCCGATGTGCCGACAAATCCCGATAGGAGCTGCACATATCTTGTTCTTAGGGCAACACCGGATGAGACTAGCTACGAGTAAAACCAACCCTCATGTTGCCCCGAGGTGGCCCCGCAGGCAGCTCAGTTCGGACCAACACTTGAAGGAGCACTGGCCCGGGGGGGTTAAAACAAAGATGACCCTTGAGTCTGTAGAACCCAAGGGAAAAAGGCTTAGGTGGCAAATGGTAAAACCAAGGTTGGGCCTTGCTGGAGTAGTTTTATTCAAAGCGAACTGTTAAGGGGGTCCCATAAATCACCCAACCGCGTAAGGAACGCAAAATCCGGGAACATAACACCGGTATGATAGAAACTAGGGCGGCAAGAGTGGAACAAAACACCAGGCATAAGGCCGAGTCTTCCACCCTTTACCAAATATATAGATGCATTAATAATATAAGAGATATTGTGATATCCCAACATAATCCTGTCCATCATGGAGCAATCTTCAACTTCACCTGCAACTAACAACGCTATAAGAGGGGCTGAGCAAAGCGGTAACATAGCCAAACAACGGTTTGCTAGGAAGGGTGAAAAGGTTAGAGGCTGACATGGCAATATGGGAGGCATGGTAAACAAGTGATAGGTAGCACAGCATAGCAATAGAACGAAGCAACTAGCAAGCAAAGATAGAAGTGATATCGAGGGTAAAGGTCATCTTGCTTGAGATCCCACAAGGAATAAGAACGAGTCCATGAAGAACACAAACGGACGTAGACGAACGAATCCTCACAACTCCAGAACGAAACCGAAGCTAACGAGAAAAGCAAACCGGAAAGACAACATTGTAAACAACCATCACATAAGCATAGCATGATGCACAAACAAGTATGATGCATGTCCGGTTTAATGAAGCATGGCATGGCAATATGCAACAAACAATACTACAAGTTAAGTGGAGATCAATATGCAACAAGTTGGATATTGACGAAACACCACATCAATTATTTAGTTCTCTCTCGGTTATGAACACAACAATATTAAATGTTGTTAAGCATGGCAAGAGGTGAAGCATAAATAAACTAACTATGTAGGCAAGTTTAAGTGAGGCCGGAACAACAAACAACAATTTCGGAAAATCCTCATGTCATTTAGCAATTTAATGCAAACACAATTTTAAGCGTTTAAATGTTGTTATCATGATGCGGATGACATATGCAAGTTTTAGGCAATTTATGAAAACGTTAACATGAGCATGATACGAGGCATTTGATCACCATGGCGGAACAAAAAAAAGGTGCCAAGGCGGTGAAACAGAAATGGTGCCACGGCAACATTCCGGTCCCGGTAAATCATCGAGATACCGGTGCAAAAGGAGGCGTGACGTGAGCGAGTCATGCAAGATGGTGGGGTGATCCCGGATTCCGGGTTCCCACGGGACGGCAGCATGGCAAACGAGGAACGTGCAAAGACCTCTCTCGGCCACGGTGCAAATACGAGCGTCTCATACAACATGCATTCATACACGGGCGGTCATCTCGGGGTTATACCTTTGAAGCGTGCGTTTTCGGGGCGGATCGAGTTCAAAGCGGTGTAGAGGAAATAGTTGTTCACGGGCCGTAGTGGAGGTAGACGTTCACGTGGCGACGGTAGTTGTACACGTTTTCGTAGATGTTCAGGGCGACGGTAGTAGTACACGCGACGTCGGGGTACTTGTCGCATCATCGGGTGTAGTTGTGCATGAGAGTCTTGACGAATCCGAAGGGTACTTGACGGGTCCGGTCTTGGCGAAATCCAGAACAACACCAAAGGCCTCGGGTTTCGATCTTCAGGAGCAGCGGAGAGCACGCACACAGGGCACGGCAGAGGTTGTGCACGGCAGCAACGGGTCGGCGAAAAGAGGCAGAGGCCATGGCGTCATGGATGAGCGGCAGCGACGTATCCGGGTCATGCAAGGGCGGATCCGGTAGGACCTGATCCGGCCAGAGTCGGGACGAAGGCGAGCTCCAGCGGCGGGACTTGGTGGCGGCCAGAGGCAAGCTGTAGGTGAGGCGCATGGAGACGGACAGAGCTACTGGTCTTCGGCACCATGTCCACAACGGAGATGGAGGCAAGAGTCGGCGAGGTGGAGGCGCAGTGCGGCGGAGCACGACGTGGCGACCATGGACGGGCGACGGCTCGGGTGCGCAGGAGATGAAGGAGGCGGGAGGCAAGCCGCGCGTAGACGGAAGAAGAGGCCGGAGCGAGGCAGGGGGCGCCGGAGAGGATGGGACCGTGCGCGGGGTGGCCCTCCTGGTGGTCGCCGACGGTGGCGGGTGGCGATGGGTCACCGGAGCGGGCGGTGGCCGGACGGGTCACAGCGAGATGGTCTGGAGGTGTGGGACGAGGTGCAGGGCGCGGCGAGCTGCAGGCGGCCGGCGAGGAGGTGGTGGCGCGAGGCGGAGACCGAGGGGACGGGACGAGGGCGCGGTGCTCCTCTCTCTCTCTCTTTGCGACAGCGCAACAAGGGAGGAGGGGATCGAGTGCGTGGCTCTCCCTGGCGATGTGTGTTGCGTGAGTGTGGCGGCGGAGGGGGAACGAGGGGAGAGATCGATGGAGAGAGTCGGGGCTTAGGGTTAACAGCGGGGTGCGGCTGGGCCTTGGGCCGGCTTAGATATGCTGGCCTGGTCTAGCTGGTTAGGTAGTGGGCTGTGGCTGGTCTGCTTCTCTCCCTCTACTCTTATTTTCCCAAAACAGTAATGAATAGGAAGAAGGAAAAGAGAGAAAGGAAAAAGGTTAGAGAAGGGACTTTGGCATGCGGATAATTTTCTCGAGCTCACAAAAATGAGTTTGATCCAAGAAAATAGGAATGGCCAAGATTGCAAGATGTAAATTCAAACTCATTTGAATTTAATTCAAATGGGTTTGAACTAGGACTTGATAAAAGGAAGGTCCAAAATGTTCCGATTTTTGGTGGAGCTCCAGAATATGATGAAAGAAATTATGAGCAAAGGTTGGAGACCAAGAATTGAGATAACAATGGCATAGGATATTTTGCAAGTGGGTTATGGTTAATTCCAAATAAATGGAATAATTTTATTATAGCTCCCTAATAATATTGAGAGGCTTTAATATGTTATAAATAGAAATCACAAGTGAATTCCCTCGATTTAAATGGATCGAAAAATCCATACGATTTATTTAGCTGAGTTATAAAATTAATGATATGATGGCATGATGACATGATGCAATGCAGGAGATGACATGAAGAATGCAACAAACAAATACAACACACGGTGAAACTCGGAATAGCTGGAAGTCTTCTGGAGCGTCGGTCTCGGGGCGTTACAAAGAATCACAAAGAAGTTTTGGAAGTTTAAGTCTATGACAAATTGGGGACTTTGAGTGCTCCTCACACAGAGTGGTTCGAATCTGACTTGATCATATTTTGTGATTTAGCACGAATAGAGTTTGAGACGAGAAAAGCATAGATAGCTAGAGAAGTTTCTTAGGCATTCTTGTCCATCCACTTGGCGAAAGGAAAAAGAAACAATCAATCAAAGCAACAAGTGGATGTCCTCGAATGAGTAAAATATGCAACCAACATGCTCACACAATAAAATGGCAAATGAAATATGTGGCAAAGCATGCACATCCAATTCTAGCATCTATCAAACAATTGGCGATGACTAGGTCGTCTATATATGAGTATATTGACTTAGGAGTCAAATGAGAACATTTGATCATAGGTCATACTCATCGTTTAAGCTCAAGTGGGGTTACCACTTTTACATAATGCATTGATGTGTTCACATCATTAGAGTTGCTTTGACTCAATTCTTAGAGTTAAGCTCCCCTAGATGTGAGATCCCCCCTTAGAGGGATGAACTAACCTTGGGTTTTGTCGATGATGACTTCATGTAGGTGTTGAAGATGTGGATGCTCAATGTTGATGTAGATCATTTGGAGCAATCCTTTGGAGTGAGTTGCACTTTCAATACCTACAGGGGTTAGTCCCATAAGGAACAAACAAGAATATCCATAGACATAGAGTGATGCACACACAAGATGATGTCCATGAAATCATTAGGTTACCTTGTCCCTTGCCTTGCCAACATGAGGGTTTGTGACTCCTTGAACTAGTGCAAGATGTGGAAGTTGATTGCACTTGTCCTTGCCATAATGATATGAGTGAAGAATGTTGGCGGAGTCACCCTCAAGAACTCTCTAGTTCTTCTTCTTTGAGATCCACATCATCTTGATGGGAATCCTTGGAGTTGTAGTTGTACTTTATGAAGTAGAACTTGACGTAGTCTTGGGAACCCACTTGACCAAGGCCTTAGGTGCTTCTTCAAATGCATCAATCTCCTCTTGAAGCTTGTCCTTGCCTTTGTTCTTTTGGTCTTGTGGTGGAAGATCATCTTGTGCTTGTGTTCCCTTAAAGGAAGTAGGATCATACTTCTCTTGTTGAGGAACAAACTTCGTCTTGGGGTATTGATCTTCTTCCCACTCAACTCCATTGGCATTGAACTTTCGTTCAAAACCAACACCTTGATTCTTCCGGTGACTTCCTTGCTTGCATACAATTTCCTAGAATTGCTTACTCCTAGCAAGGCTCTTGTATACACCTTTCTCTATAATTCCCTTCAATAAGCTATTTTCTTGCTCAAGTGTAACTTGGCTAAGAGAATCATTAGTTGAATCAATAGAACTACTAGAAGCAACAATATTGGATTTGGAATTATTATTGTTACTACTAGAGGAAGGATCTTTCTCGTTCTTGTTACTAGACTTGACTTGAGGCATGTAAGTAGATAAGAGTAAACGCTTGGCAATGCAAGAAGAACTTTTCCTACGGAGATCATCATTTATTGCCTTTAAGAACTCATGCTCTTGCTCAAGATTGAGCTTTTCAAAGCGCAACTTCTCATGAGCCCTTAAAAGTTCTCGATGATCTTTGAAGATAGTTTCATGAGCTAACTTAAGAGTGTTTAGTTCTTTAGTTAGAAGCTCAATCTTCTCCTTATCATTGTCACTTGTTTTATCTTGATTAGCATGATTAATTGATGTTTCATCATAGTATTCATCACTAGAGTTGTCAACAAGTAAATCATCATCACCTAGCAAGTCATCTTCATCACTATTGAAATCAACATACTCGGGATGTGTTACCTTTGGACCTTTGGCCATGAAGCATCTTAAAATTCCTTCATTTGGTGAATCAAATATGTCGTAGGAGTTGGTTGACACAAGTGCTAGACCGGCAACACCTTCATCTTGAGTATATACGGAGTCGGAGTGATAGCTTCTCTCGGAGTGATTGTCGGAGTCGGAGCCGGATACCCATTCACCAACATGAGCTTGATGTCTTCGTTTTGTGTAGCTCCTTGATGACTTGTCCTTCCTTTCCGAATCCTTGCTTCTCCGTCAGGGTCTTCGTTCATAACGATCATCTCTACTCCTCCTCTCTCTTGGAGGTGATTCTTCTCTTTTGCTTCTTCTTTTTGGAGAATCTTCTCTTCTTTTGTAGGGTGCCGTACACTCATTGGAATAGTGTCCGGGTCTCCCACAATTGTAGCAATTGCGCTCTTGACTATAAGATCTTTTGTCATTATAAGACCTTGACTTAGAGCTTCTTTCTTTGCTTCTACTCTTGTAGAATTTGTTGAAGTTCTTCACCATTAAACTCAATTCTTCATTGAAGGTTTGTTTCTCACTTGATGATGTGGGGGCTTCACATGAGGCTTTGTAAGCACCACTTGACTTGTTGTGAAGTTCCTCCTTATCCTTGAGTGACATCTCATGAGCAACAATTCTTCCAATGACTTCCGTTGGCTTGAGATCTTTGTAATTTGGCATCATTTGGATCAATGTGCACACGGTATCATACTTTCCATCCAATGCTCTTAGGATCTTCTTGATGATGAATCTGTCGGTCATCTCTTCACTCCCTAAGCCTGCAATCTCATTTGTGATAAGAGCAAGCCTAGAGTACATTTCAGCAACACCTTCACTATCCTTCGTTTTGAACTTGTCAAGCTGACTTTGGAGCACATCCAACTTGGATTAGTTGACGGAGTCGGTACCTTCATGCATATCAATCAAAGTATCCCAAATTTCCTTTGCATTCTCTAGACGGCTGATTTTGTTGAATTCTTCGGGGCACAATCCGTTGAAGAGGATATCACAAGCTTGAGCGTTGTATTGCAGCATCTTCAACTCTTCCGCGCTAGCTTCACGGTTCGGCTCTCTCCCATCAAAGAATTCACCTTGCAAGCCAATACACACAATAGCCCAAACGGCGGGGTTATGTCCAAGAATATGCATTTTCATCTTATGCTTCCAACCAGCAAAATTAGTACCATCAAAGTAAGGACCTCTACGGCGATAATTTCCCTTGCTAGACGCCATACTCTCCTAGGTTGAGAAACCAAGGCTATGACCACCAAAAGCTATGGAAATCAAAGCAAATGGAGACCAAAGCTCTGATACCACTTTTAGGACCTTGAAGTATGTCTAGAGGGGGGTGATTAGACTACTTGACCAATTAAAAACTTAACCTTTTCCCAATTTTAGGCTTTGGTAGATTTTAGCTATCTTTGGACAAGGCAAGCAATCTTCACACAATTCAAGCAAGCATGCAAAGAGTATATGAGCAGCGGAAATTATAGCATGCAACTTGCAAGAATGTAAAGGGCAGGGTTTGGAGGATTGAAACGCAATTGGAGACACGGATGTTTTTGTCGTGGTTCCTATAGGTGGTGCTATCGTACATCCACGTTGATGGAGACTTCAACCCACGAAGGGTAACGGTTGCGCGAGTCCACGGAGGGCTCCACCCACGAAGGGTCCACGAAGAAGCAACCTTGTCTATCCCACCATGGCCGTCGCCCACGAAGGACTTGCCTCACTAGCGGTAGATCTTCACGAAGTAGGCGATCTCCTTGCCCTTACAAAATCCTTGGTTCAACTCCACAATCTTGTCGGAGGCTCCCAAGTGACACCTAGCCAATCTAGGAGACACCACTCTCCAAGAAGTAACAAATGATGTGTTGATGATGAACTCCTTGCTCTTGTGCTTCAAATGATAGTCTCCCCAACACTCAACTCTCTCTCATGGGATTTGGATCTGGTGGAAAGAAGATTTGAGTGGAAAGCAACTTGGGGAAGGCTAGAGATCAAGATTCATATGGTAGGAATGGAATATCTTGGCCTCAACACATGAGTAGGTGGTTCTCTCTCAGAAATGGTAAGTTGGAAGTGTAGGTTCTTTCTGATGGCTCTCTCCATGAATGAAGAGGAGGTGGAGGGGTATATATAGCCTCCACACAAAATCTAACCGTTACACAGAATTTACCAAACTCGGTGGGACCGAATCAACAAACTCGGTCGGACCGATTTAGTAAACCTAGTGACCGTTAGGATTTTCGGTGGGACCGACATGCAACTCGGTAAGACCGATATGCTTAGGGTTAGGGCATAAGGTAATCTCGGTGAGACCGATTACACAATCTCGGTGAGACTGATTTTGGTAATAAGCTAACCAGAGAGTTGGTCAGGTAAACTCAGTGGGACCGATTCGCTCATTTCTGTGAGACTGAAATGTTACGAAATGGAAACAGGGAGTTTACATTGCAATCTCGGTGGGACCGATCGCTCACTTCGGTTAGACCGAAACGTTATGAAGGGAAATAGAGATATTACAATCCCATCTCGGTGAGACCGAGATCCTTATCGGTAAGACCGATTTGCTTAGGGTTTGTGGCAGTGGCTATGACATTTAAACTCGGTGGCGCCGGATAGAAAGAATCGGTGGGGCCGAGTTTGACTTTGAGTTTAGGTCATATGTGGATGTGAGAAAGTAGTTGAGGGTTTTTGGAGCATATCACTAAGCACTTGAAGCAAGAGGCTCATTAAGCAACACCTCATCCCTCCTTGATAGTATTGGCTTTTCCTATAGACTCAATGTGATCTTAGATCACTAAAATGTATAATGAAGAGTCTTGAGCTTTTGAGCTTGAGCCAATCCTTTGTCCTTGATATTTTGAGGGATCCACTTTCATCATCCATGCCATGCCATTCATTGAGCTTTCCTGAAATATTGTCTTGGAATAGCATTAGCTCAATGAGCTATATGTTGTTATGAATTACCAAAACGACCTAGGGATAGTTGCACTTTCAACAGCCTTCTTCCCCGACCTCGGTAACCTCTTCATCGACGATATGAGTGACAACATCAACCACAACGGTTATGCTCCCTCTCTACAGTATGTGATTCTGTTCTCCTGGTTTAGTCCGCATCATTACTTTGATCTTTGCAATTGTCGTCATGATCTATTTACCGTTGATTCAGATTAAATCTCATAGTAAATTGCTCATATATTAAACAATCCAATCCAAAAACCTGATTATAAGCAATTTACTCTGAGTGGTTTTGGTGCGCTTTTGAAGCCGCCTACTTTTAAGGGGATGCAATATAAAAGGTGGCGCACAAGAGTAGTATATTGGTTTCATATCATGTACTGCTATGACGCCACTAAGGGTAAGCGTGAGGGCGATCTTAATCCTACATTGCAGGAAGCTTTTGAGAACATGGATACCCTCTTCAAAGCCACCCTGCTGAGTGTTCTTGACGATTCCATTGAGGATTCATATATATCGTTTGACAGCGGCAAAGACATGTGGGCTGCGCTCGAGGCCACGTTTGGGGCCTCGGGCGGTGGCAACGAGCCGTCATGGAGCAATTCTACGACTACACAATGACTGATGAGCGCTCTGTTGTTCGGCAGACTCATGAGATACATTCACTCGCTAAGGAACTTGAGTACTTTAAGTGTGTGTTGCTGAAAAAATTTATTGCTGGCACCATCATTGCCAAGCTTTCACCTTCATGGAACAATTTTGCTACTTCTCTGAAAAACAAGAGACATGAGTTTTTGGTTTCGGATCTCATTAGCACTCTTGATTTTGAAGAGAAGGCGAGAGCAAAATACACACATGCTCGGGTCGCTGAGGGAGCTTCTAGTGCCCACATGGTACACGAGAAGAACTTCCAGCCCAACCAGCCCCAAAACAACAAGAACAAATCTCGGGGGAAAGGCAAATTTGATGCAAAGAACAAGTCGTCACATTCTACCAACTTCAAGAAGAATTCTCATAAAGGGAAGGGACACAAACCTCAATTTTGGTAGCACCACACAAAATTATATGGCTGCATCTATGTGCTGTCAGCTAACCTCATGGTGCTCCAGGTATTCCTACATTCGTAACAAGGTACAATGACCACTGCAAGATGAAATAAGCTTATTCGTATGTTGACTTGCTGATTGCAGTGCGGAACGATCCTGTCATGTGTGGAGGAGCAAACAAGCAGTGCAGCCGAAGGTGGAAATCAACTAAGGACTTATGAAATTATATATAATCTTCCTCCGGCAGGTCAGTATCCCCTTTGTCCAGATGATCATGTTTTGTCATGCCGAGCTATTGATATGTGCTACTGTTTTGCAACACTGTTTAATTATAGCTATTGTTTTCCTATGTTTTCAGATTCAGGACAATGAAGATGATTTCAGGGGAACTGCACAATACGGACTGATGTTGAGTCATCTCTATTGCCTCATGTGTTTGCTGCAAATGTGTCAGCATCAATTGCAAGATGAGGCAGCTAGCTAGCTATGGAGTTGCCAACATGCTCAAAGTGCTCGCAACATTGAGAAGAAACAAGCATGCCCAGGAAATTACTGCGTGCGCAGGGAGGCCCTTTGCTCAGAGAAGCATCGACCGATTTTCTTTATTTCCACACCTTCTCACAGCTTTGTGGTGGTTATAGTATGGTGAATCATTGAGATGCATAAACATGCTGAACTTTTGTTCTTCTGAATGTTAGTATGCATACCGTATCTTCTGAAGCTTAGTTTAATGTGAATGTTGACTAGCCTATGAACCTTCACAATCTAGTAAGTATATTGTAGGCCTATTATTTGACACCTCACTTTGCCATGCTATGCGACCAATGTGAGTGTCTGCATCCAGTACCGCATCCTCTAATTTGGTGGATGCGAAGTTGAAAAAGGTTACGATGAGTAGCCATAAGCTGGAGGCGTCTCTTTTTTTCTTTCGAATGGGCAATAAGACGGAGAGTGTCTCGGGCTGCCTCTAGCACAAGGCCCTCCACTATGAAACACGGGCAGCCGACTGGGCCGATACAAAAGCCTATCCATCTTAAAGCCTATTTGTTTTTGTTTTTTGCACGGAGAAGCCCATATTTCTTGAAGAGGGGGTGATCCCAGAAAAAACCTCCTTCCTTGTCGCTTCCACTTATACTGTAGCTCGCTGGACTCTCCCGCTTCCGTCTCCCCCCAATTCCCCTGTTCCCCATCTTCTTCACTCGTCCAAAAAAATCCCGCTCACCTTCTTCCTCACTCCTGCAGAAAACGTCTGCTCCTCTTCTTCCACTTGTACAGAAAACCCCAGCCCTCCTTCTTCCCCACTCGCACTGCCACTAGGCTCGTCTCTGGCTACTCTACTCAAACCCGTGAGCTCGGCGCGATGTCCACGAGGAAAATGGAGTCGGCTGGCCCCAGCGCCAAGAATATGAGGCTCCCGCCAGCGGCAACGCCGGTTATAGATCCCTCACCCGACAGCGTGGGGAGATGTGGCGAGCCCCCCCCAGATCTGAGGAACCGGTAGAATCTCCAGGGGACTGCATCAGCGATCTTCCGGACGTCATCCTTGAGGAGATCACCTCGCTTCTCCCCACCAAGGATTGCTGCCGCACACAAGTCCTCTCAACTCGGCGGCGCCCTATATGGCGCACCGCGCCCCTCAATCTTGACCATCGTCAAATTTCTGTCCTTCCTGAATTTGATCTCCTCAAAGCCATCATCTCCTCTCACCAGCAGGGCCCTGTTCAACGCCTCTACATCCCGACACGCTACCTACTGTCCATACCCTGCATGGTGGACGCTTGGCTGACATCCCCTGAATTCGGAAAACTACATCAGTTTGTGTTCTATAATTACCCCAAAAGTTTCATACCACGAACACACCAAGAATTTGTGCTCACACCACCATTGTCCATCTCGCGGTTTTCCTCCTCTCTCCACACCACCACCTTCGCCCGGTGCCATCTACCACACAATCTGGTACAAATGCTTCGACTCCCACTGCTAAAAAAACTTTCGCTTGTGATGGTTTATCTGTCTGATGCCTCACTGCACAACATCATCCACTCCAGTTGCCCTGCCCTAGAGCGCTTGCTGATTGTTTCGGGAATAGAAATGCCTATCAGTTGCCTACAAATAAAGTCGCCTCGCCTTAAAAGCATTGGAATTTGTTTTGAAGGACAGCAGCTCATCATCGAAGATGCCCCTTCACTTCAAAGGTTGCTCCTTGATGATTGTTATAAACCTTCGCAAATAACTGTCATCTCTGCGCCCAAACTGGAGACCTTGGGTGTAATTCATGATCCGTTTAATGATCGCAGGAAGTTGGTGTTTGGCTCCTCACTTTTTCAGGTACCGTATATTATCATCTACACATTTGTCATCATAAGCTGCATTTTTCATTTGTGCGCATAAGTTTTATATCATCTTGGAGTACACTTTGGGTACTAATATTATGCTATATGCTCAATGAAGAGTTCGCCCATGGATAGCCTATCAATGCTACTGGATTCTTTCAAGATCTTATATATCGAAATGTTTAGTTTTGATCTGAACATAATTATTGGCTTGCTGCTATGCTTTCGATCTCTGGAGAATTTATATATAAATGTGATGATTTCATGCACATTGAAAGCCCGTATATACTGTACTAGAATTAACCGTTCAGCTGACGCTCTTCGACATACTCTTTTTTCAGACCTTAATTGTCTTCAATCTTCATGTCTACTTAGGCACTGCTACCACATGGAGAAAAATGTATAACCAAACGGTGGCGTAATAAGCACCAGGATTTTCTCAGTTCTCATGACACTCATTTGAGGACAATAACGATGGGTGGATATGCATCCAACCAGGCAAACAGAAGCTTTGTCACATTCTTCCTGTTGAGTGCGAGGTTACTATTGTCCATGAGGTTTAAGTTTTTCGTAAAGAGATTTCTCACGGACACATGTTGAACAGCAAAAAAAGAAGTTTTAGGTGGATAAATGGGCTTCTGAACGTGTGAAAGTGCAACTAACCCTGGGTGGTTTTGGTAATTCCTAACAACATATAGCTCATTGAGCTAATGCTATTTCAATATAAATATTTCAGGAAAGCTCAATGTTTGGCATGGCATGGATGAGAAACGTGGACCCCTGAAAATGCTAAGCACAAAAGGATTGGCTCAAGCTCAAAGCACAAGACTCTACATTTTCATTTTAGTGATCCAAGATCACATTGAGTCCATAGGAAAAGCCAATACTATCAAGAGGGGGTGAGGTGTTTCTTAATGAGTTTCTTTCTCAAAGTGCTTAGTGATATGCTCCAAAAACCCTCAACAACTTTCTCACATCTACATATGTCCCAAACCAAAAGTCAAACTCGGCCCCACCGAAACTTTCTATCTGGCGCCACCGAGTTTAGTTGTCATGGCCACTGCCAGAAACCCTAGTCTTTTCAGTCTCACCGATAGGGATCTCGGTCTCACAGAGATGGGATTGTAATCTCTCTGTTTCCCTCCGTAACATTTTGGTCAAACCAATATGAGCGATCGGTCCCACCGAGATTGCAATGAAAACTCTCTGTTTCCCTTTCGTAACGTTTCGGTCCAACCGAGATGAGCGAATCAGTCCCACCGAGTTTTCCTGACCAACTCTCTGTTTGTCTATTCCATTTCGTAACGTTTTGTAACATGCCGGTCCCACCGAAATGCCTAACGGTCACATTATGAACTCAATCGGTCTGACCGAGTTTCATGATTCGGTCCCACCGAGTTTGGTAAATTGTGTGTAACGGTTAGATTTTGTGTGGCGGCTATATATACCCCCCACCCACTATTCATTCATGGAGAGAGCCATCAGATTATGCCTACACTTCCAACATACATTTTCTGAGAGAGAACCACCTACACTTGTGTTGAGGTCAACATATTCCATTCCAACCACATAAATCTTGATCTCTAGCCTTCCCCAAGTTGCTTTCCACTCAAATCTTCTTTCCACCAATTCCAAATCCTGTGAGAGAGAGTTGAGTGTTGTGGAGACTATCATTGGAAGCACAAGAGCAAGGAGTTCATCATCAACACACCATTTGTTACCTCTTGGAGAGTGGTGTCTCCTAGATTGGTTAGGTGTCACTTGGGAGCGTCCGACAAGATTGTGGAGTTGAACCAAGGAGTTTCTAAGGGCAATGAGACCGCCTACTTTGTGAAGATCTACTCGAGTGAGGCAAGTCCTTCGTGGGCTACGACCATGGTGGGATAGACAAGGTTGCTTCTTTGTGGACCCTTCATGGGTGGAGCCCTCCATGGACTCGCGCAACCATTACCCTTCGTGGGTTGAAGTCTCCATCAACGTGGATGTATGATAGCACCACCTATCGGAACCACGGATAAAAAATCAGCATGTCAACATTGTGTTTGCTTACTCAAACTCCTCCCTTTACCTTCATATGCAATTGTTTCACATTCCGCTGCTATACTCTTAGAATTGCATGTGTAGGTTGATTGCTTGACTTGTGCTAAGTTGCTAAAATCTACCAAGAACTAAAATTGGGAAAAGGCTAGATTTTATTTGGTCAAGTAGTCTAATCACCCCCCTCTAGACATACTTTCGATCCTACAAGTGGTATTAGAGATTTGGTCTCCATTTGCTTTGATTTCCATAGCTTTTGGTGATCATAGCCTTGGTTTCACAACCTAGGAGAATATGGCATCTAGCGAGGGAAATTACCACCGTAGAGGTCCTTACTTTGAGGGTACAAATTTTTCTAGTTGGAAGCATAAGATGAAAATGCATATTCTTGGACATAACCCCGCCGTTTGGGCTATTGTGTGTATTGGCTTGCAAGGTGAATTCTTTGATGGGAGAGAACTGAACTGTGAAGCTACCATGGAAGAGTTGAAGATGCTGCAATACAATGCTCAAGCTTGTGATATTCTCTTCAACGGATTGTGCCCCGAAGAATTCAACAAAATCAGCCATCTTGAGAATGCAAAGGAAATTTGGGATACTTTGATTGATATGCATGAAGGTACCGACTCCGTCAAGGAATCCAAATTGGATGTGCTTCAAAGTCAACTTGACAAGTTAAAAATGAAGGATGGTGAAGGCGTCGCTGAAATGTACTCTAGGATTGCTCCCATCACAAATGAGATTGCCAGCTTAGGAAATGAAGAGATGACCAATAAATTCATCATCAAGAAGATCCTAAGAGCCTTGGATGGAAAATATGATACCGTGTGCACATTGATCCAAATGATGCCAAATTACAAAGACCTCAAGCCAACAGAAGTCATTGGAAGAATTGTTGCTCATGAGATGTCACTCAAGGATAAGGAAGAGCTCCACAACAAGTCAAGTGGTGCTTACAAAGCCTCATGTGAAGCTCCCACATCATCAAGTGAGAAACAAACCTTCAATGAAGAATTGATCCTAATGGTGAATAACTTCAACAAGTTCTACAAGAGTAGAAGCAAGGAAAGAAGATCCAAGTCAAGGTCCTACAATGACAAAAGATCTTCTAGTCGTGAGCGTAATTGGTACAATTGTGGAAGACCCGGACACTATTCCAATGAGTGTACGGCTCCCTACAAAAGAAGAGAATATTCTCCAAAAAGAAGGAGTAGAAGAGAAGAATCACCATCAAGAGAAAGAAGGAGTAGAGATGATTGTTATGAACGAAGACCCTCTCGGAGAAGCAAGGATTCAGAAAGAAAGGATAAGTCATCAAGGAGCTACAAGAAAAGAAAACATAAAGCTCATGTTGGTGAATGGGTATCCGGCTCTGACTCCGACAATCACTCCAAAAGAAGTTATCACTCGGACTCCGAATATACTCAAGATGAAGGTGTTGCCGGACTAGCACTTGTGACAACCAACTCCTACGACATACTTGACTCACGAAATGAAGGAATTGGGAGATGCCTCGTGGCTAAAGGTCCAAAGGTAACACACCCCGAGTATGTTGATTTCAATAGTGATGAAGATGATTTGCTAGGAGATGATGATTTACTTGTTGACAACTCTAGTTATGAAAACTATGATGAATTTGCTATTAATCATGCTAATCAAGATAAAACGAATGACGATGATAAGAAGGAGAGTGAGCGTTTAACTAAAGAACTAAACACTCTTAAGTTAGCTCATGAAACTACCTTGGAAGATCATCGAGAACTTTTAAAGACTCATGAAAAACTACGCATTGAAAAGCTCAACCTTGAGCTAGAGCATGAGTTTTTAAAGGCAATGAATGATGATCTTCGCAAGAAAAGTACTTCTTACATTTCCAAGCGTTTACTCTTGTCTACTTACATGCCACAAGTTAAATCTAACAACAATAACAAGAAGGATTCTTCATCTAGTAGTAACAACAATCATGCTAAATCCAATGTTGTTACTTCTAGTAGTTCTCTTGATTCCACTAATGATTCTCTTAGCCAAGTTACACTTGAGCAAGAAAATAGCTTATTGAAGGGAATTATAGAGAAAGGTGTTTACAAGAGCCTTGCCAGAAGTAAGCAATTCGAGGAGATTATACGCAAGCAAGGAAGACACCGGAAGAATCAAGGTGTTGGTTTTGAACGAAAGTTCAATGCCAATGGAGTTGAGTGGGAAGAAGATCAATACCCCAAGACGAAGTATGTTCCTCAAAAAGAGAAGTACGATCCTACTTCTTTCAAATGAACAGAAGCTCAAGATGATCTTCCACCACAAGACCACAAGCAAAAAGGCAAGGGCAAGCTTCAAGAGGAGATTGATGCATTTGAAGAAGCTCCTAAGGCCTTGGTCAACTGGGTTCCCAAGACTACATCAAGTTCTACTTCATCAAGTACGACTACAACTCCAAGGATTCCCATCAAGATGGTGTGGATCCCTAAGAAGAAGAACTAGAGAGTTCTTGAGGGTGACTCCGCCAACATACTTCACTCTTATCATTTTGGCAAGGACAAGTGCAAACAACTTCCATATATTGCACTAGTCCAAGGAGTCACAAACCCTCTTGTTGGTAAGACGAGGAACAAGGTAACCTAATGCTTTCATGGACAACACCTTGTGTATACATCACTCTATGTCTATGGATTTCTTTGCTTGTTCCTTGTGGGACTAACCCGTGTAGGTATTGAAAGTGCAACTCACTCCAATGGATTGCTCCGAATAATCTACATCAACATTGAGCATCCACATCTTCAACACCTACATGAAGTCATTATCGACAAAACCCAAGGTTAGTTCATCCCTTTTAGGGGGGATATCACATCTAGGGGGAGCTTTACTCTAGCAATTGAGCTAAAGCAACTCTAATGGTGTGAGCACAACGATGCTTTATGTAAAAGTGGTAACCCCACTAGTGCTTAAACGATGAGTATGACCTATGATCAAATGTTATCATTTGACTCCTAAGTCAATATACTCATATATAGATGACCTAGTCATCTCCAATTGCTTGATAGATGCTAGAGTGTTTGTGCATGCTTTGTCACATATTTCATTTGTCATTTTATTGTGTGAGCATGTTGGATGCATATTTTACTCATTCAAGGACATCCCTTTGTTGCTTTGATTGTTTGGATTTTTCTCTTTTGCCAAATGGATGGACAAGAATGCCTAAGAACTCCCTCTAGCTATCTATGCTTTCTTCGTGTCAAACTCTATTCATGCTACATCACAAAGTTTGATCAAGTCAGATCCGAACCACTTTGTGTGAGGAGCACTCGGAGTCCCCGATTCGTCATAGACTTAAACTGACAAAACCTCTTTGTGCATTTCGGTCTGACCGATTCACCCTTTTCGGTCATACCGAGATCACTAAGTTGATCTAGGTTTTCAATCTCGATGCAACCGATTAGAACCTTTCGGTCACACCGAGTTGCAGTAACTGCTCGCAGTTTTGCATCTTGGTGCCACCGAGTTGTTCCACTCGGTCACACCGATAGGATCAGGCTATATATTCTGATGGGTCAAATTTTGGGAATTTTTCCGAAACCCTTCACCCGCGCGTAACCTGCTCTGCCTCTTCGGGTCTCCGGATCATCTTCTTGCCGCCAGCGACCTCCCGCTGCTAGTCTCCACCATCGTCAATGGCAATCTGCTCTGCCGTTGCCGCCGTAGCAAACACTCGCCGTTCTAGGGTAAGTGTTCGACCCCTTGTGCTGCCTTTTCACCCTAATTCCTAGCACAAGGACAATGCCATGTTTATTTCCATGATTGAGATCGATCCATCCAGCTAAAACTTCCTTAGGTCTAGATTGATACGAAAATTTTAGGGTTAGCTCTCCGCAGAACTCATCTAGGGCCGACCGAACTATAGACATCGGTCTCACCGATTCGGCCTTGACCATTGCACATGCGCTTTTTGGTCTGACCAAAACATGCAAATCGGTGTGACCAAGTTCAAGATTCTGTGAAACCCTAGCAATCTTGGTGCCACCGAACTGTGTCTCGGCCCTACCAAGTTCACTAGTTTAGGTTCCAAGTGTTGCTTCAGTATCACCGAGTGTGTCAATTCGGTAGCTCCGAGATCACTTCTGTAGAGAACTGAAACTAAGCTTTTTGACTCAATTGTTTTGCAAAACCTATGTACTTTGTGATGCTCATCTACTCTACCTCATCTACAACCTATTCACAGGGTCTGCTGATAGTTTGCCTAAAGATGTCTGATCAAAGAGATAGTCAGAACAAGTCAGAGGAACAGGTTCAGTTGAGTGAGGGCACTAATCCCTCCAGCAGCTATGATGAGGGCAGCAGGAGCACACCTAGTAACTTGCCAAAGGCAGCTACCAGGACAAGGAAGAAGAAAACCTCAGATTCTGAAGATGAGGATTATGTGGCTATTGAGGATGAGGCCACTTCAAGGAAAAGGTGCTGAAAAAGGAGTATGGCACAACTGTTGCAACTAAGCCAGGAATGAAGACAAAGGCTCTAGCAAGAAGAATTCCAACGTCAAAAGCCAGAACCTCAACTGTTGAAGCTTCCAAGTCAAAGAAAGTTACCACAGGTGAAACTATGAAGTTCACCATTGAATCAGATGATGGTGAATCAGCATGTGATGGTAAGAAGAAATAGATGGCAAGAACCACTATTGCCAAAGTTCTTGGCAAGCCCTCTGTCGGTGTCAAAACTGGCGGATCTCGGGTAGGGGGTCCCGGACTGTGCGTCTAGGCGGATGGTAACAGGAGACGAGGGACATGATGTTTTTACCCAGGTTCGGGCCCTCTCGTTGGAGGTAAAACCCTACTCCTGCTTGATTGATATTGATGATATGGGTAGTACAAGAGTAGATCTACCACGAGATCAGAGAGGCTAAACCCTAGAAGCTAGCCTATGGTATGATTGTTGTTCGTCCTACGTACTAAAACCCTCCGGTTTATATAGGCACCAAAGAGGGTTAGGGTTACACAGAGTCGGTTACAATGGTAGGAGATTTACATATTCGTATCGCCATGCTTGCCTTCCACGCCAAGGAAAGTCCCATCCGGACACGGGACGAAGTCTTCAATCTTGTATCTTCATAGTCTAGGAGTCCGGCCAATGGTTATAGTCCGGCCATCCAGACACCCCCTAATCCAGGACTCCCTCAGTAGCACCTGAACCAGGCTTCAATGACGACGAGTCCGGCGCGCATATTGTCTTCGGCATTGCAAGGCGGGTTCCTCCTCCGAATACTTCATAGAAGATTTTGAACACAAGGATAGTGTCTGGATCTGCAAAATAAGTTCCACATACCACCATAGAGAGAATAATATTTACACAAATTCAATCTGCTGACGTGTCCCGTGGCATGACATCACACCACGGCCAAGCCTTTATTCGAATCGTTTTTACTGTCCGACCTCAGCGCGTTTAGCGAGGCGGTTTCCTTGGCACGTCTTGTCAAGGCAGAGATCGTGTCCCCTTATTCCGGAATTCTCATTAATACGGGCATGGGTAACCCAGTCCTGCCCATTGGCACATCTCCTCTATCGAAGGCGAGCCCCGAACGGTCACGGGGAGGCCTCTTGGTATTCAACCTCTTTATAAAGAGACCAAGGCTCCACTCCTTTCTTTCAATCTCAATCGAATCCGCCCCTCGCCTCGAGTTCCAACACCCAAAGATCCAGATACAGGCGCTTCGGACCTTCGATAACGTCCGGCTCCGACCTGCAAGGCCGGTGGATGCCTTCCTCCATTACGGAAGAAGACGTGCTAAAGCTAAGAGATGCCAGGTATCTAACCGGCAAAATTTCGCATAGGCTGCCTACCCAATGGCAGGTTATTCCCACTCCCAAGCCTGGTGAAAGCATGGTGTTCGCGTCTCACTTCCTTCGAGGGCTCAGCTTCCCGACGGACCCCTTCGTGAGGGGGCTCATGTTTTTTTACGGGTTGGAATTTCACGACTTGGATCCGGAGTCCATCCTCCACATCTCATCGTTCATTGTCGTATGCGAAGCCTTCCTCCGCATTACCCCTCCCTTCAGATTATGGCTCAAGACCTTCAAAGTGGAGCCGAAGATGATCAAGGGGCAGCTGGCAGAGTGCGGCGGGGCTGTTATAAGCAAGAGTGCTGACGCTCCGTGGCCCAAGGGCTCTTTTCAAGAGGAGCCCAGCCTATGGCAACAAGAGTGGTTTTATATCATAGCTCCCAGGGGCACCAAATGGGTGGCGCCACCTGCCTTTCGCTCGGGTCCTCCACAGCGGCTGCCGTCATGGGTCAATAAAGGAGTTGACTAGGGGCCGTCCAAGGACGTGCCCTTGCTGCAGGGCCGCATTCAAGATCTCCTAGAGAGAGAGATCACTCTGGTCGTAGTAGCGCATGTCCTGCTGATTCGTCACATCCTGCCCTGCAGACGTCGTCCGCTCCGCTTGTGGGAATTTAACCTGGAGGGACCACGAGCTCTCCAACATTTTATGGGCGTGACGCCCGTGGAGATGTACAAGATTTTCTTCGGATCACAAGCGATGTGTCCGGACTTGACCGAGGACGCAGGTCTGAGCTGCAATCGCCCGAATACTCAAGTAAGTAGCCCTGTACCCGGACATGCTATCCCATATTTATCATGAATTTTCTCCCAAAAGAGTTGTCCCTTGAGTAGGAGTGGATAGCGAAAGCAAAGCTAATCAGGTGTCCGGCCCCCTCCCTGAGACCATGCTGGATCCTGTGTTAACCAGGATGCTGGAGGTTGTGCCTTCGGAAGAAGGCGAAGGGGGGAACAAGGAAGCTACCGCCTCCGCGAAGGAGGCTGTCAGGAAAGGAGGGATCGAGAATCCCTCCATCCAAGGGAAGAAGAGGACCGCCTCTGAAGACCCGAGACCATGTTCTCAAAGCGGGGGAAGAAATCTTCGTCAGATGGTCCTGCGCCGAGAGATGCCTCGGCCGCATTATGCCCCCAAGGGGATCAACCCTCCACCGAGCCGTAAGTAAAGAGGGGAGTTTTTATTAAAATAAAGGATATCCCTGCCCTATTTCTGATGAAGATAACTGAAGTTTGACCTTGTAGTTCGGATCTCAGCCCTTCTCAACAGAGCTCATCTTCGGGAGATCTTCGTCCGGAGATGATAGAGAGTGAAACGCCTCCCCTTGCCGTACCGTCGTGCGAGGCGGGCGACCCTGAGGTGTCGTCGCGGAGGGTTTCTCCGAGTCCGGCGGGGCCAGAAGGCAGTGATATTTCCCCTCAAAGCCCTCCGCGTCCGGCCTTCGAAAAAGGCCATCGGACGAGTCCGGCACCTCCTGGTGTGCGGTCGGAGGAGCTGAAGGATCTGCTCGGGCGAGTGTCTATCTCAGAAGATCACCGTGCATTAATGGGTACAGTGATTGAAAGGATTTCATCCGCTGAGAGCGGATTGCACGAAGCCGTCAGAAGTTTACTGACATGTTTTGAGGTACGCAAAATGATGTACCTTTTGACAGTTTCGCACATAAAATGCGCCCTGTGTAGATAGTAGCCCCTGAGACACGGTGTGTTGTCAAATATGACAGCGCGCCGAGGATCATAATCCCAGGTATAATATGTCGCCCTTCCTATGTAGGTGGCGAAGTGTCCGGTGGCTAGCCGGACTGATGGATTTGCTGAACTAAAGCGGCAACTTGTCGTGGCGGATGCCGACATCGCGCTTGTCAATAAGCGGCTGGACGAGTCACAAGGTATGTGATTTCTCCGCGGACACCTGGTAAGGGAGCTTGATGCCCGTGCCTTACAACATGTATGCTTGATGAAGATGGTGCCGCTGCCATGGAGAACCTTCGGGCGGACCTCGCCCGAGCCAAGGAGCAGGCCAGAAAGAGTGACGTGGCTGCCTTAAAGGCGGCCGAAGAGCTAAAAGCCGAACAGGCTGCTCACTGCCGAAGCAAGAAGGAAATGGCTGAGATGGCCGTGGAGTTGAAGAATGCTGCCGACCGCTGCAAGCTTCTTGAAAAACAAGATCGAGCAGTACAAGAGGACCTGAAGAAGGCCACTACCGAGGCCAAGGATGCTCGCTCTGCGATGAGAGCTATGAAGGAGGAGCTGCGTCAGGCCGAAGATATCGCGACTGGAAAGCCCTTCCTGCTACGGAAGAAGTTCACGGATCCTAAATATGCTCAGTTGGACCGGCTGTGGAGTTCGGAGGATGCTTATCTGGACTTGGCGGCAAGTGCCGCAGACGCAACCGGACACTTCCGAGATCAAAAGGATCACGAAATGGAAAAGGTTTTTTGGTCGCAGTTCGATAATCCAGAGCACCCTCTTCCATTAACCGATCACTTGGCCGAATGGGCGGAGCTGAATAGGTTATCCGGACTTGCGATGAAGGATGTCATGAGTCTTTTGTGGCCGAAAAGGCCCGAGTCGAAGAGTTATTTTGGCTTAGTGCAGCAGTTCCTTGGTGCGGTGCTGCATATCAATGCAATGAGGAGGTCGGCATGCATAGAGGGTGCACGGATGGCTCTTGCCCGTGTCAAGACATACTGGGCAGAGATGAAGGCCACCGATGTTGCATCCCCCGATTCGGACGGAAGCCGAGTACCTGTCGAGCAATATTTTCAGGAAGTTCTGTCGGGCGCTCGTTTAATAGAGACACAATGCTCGAAGGATATTATGTTCGAATAACATGTATTATTGTGAAACAATGTTTCGATGAAATATAAAAGCATTTTATACTTGTGCCTTCAAGAATTAAAATACCTCCTGTGCGGCCGTTAATGTATATGTGTATATAACCTGAAAGATGGCAGTCTTCGGTTTCAGCCCCCACGCATATAATGCGGGGGTGTTTGCAAAAGGCGCATTTTCACACTTGATCCAACGTCTTGGTCCTATAAAGGAGGTGGTAGCGTAGCAAACTAGGCAGCCGGACTATAATGCTTTATCACTTTCACTTAGCCATAGGAGTTTGATAGTGGGGCTACTATATAGCCCCTAGGGGCACCGCGCTCACCCGAATTTGGGGCGCGTATGTGCCTGACCGGGAAACGTCCCTTCGTCTATGCGGAGGAATCCTATAGATTCCGGCGGGTCAGCAAGTGGTTGACCAGTCTCACGCTATATCATGACAGTCAGTTTTCGGCTTTCTCTACTGAGGTGCTCGCCTGGACGAACCGGGGCACAATTGCAGTAGTTCTCCTGGTGCCGTGTTAGCCGATAGAGCGGAACTTAAGGCGGCAAAACACAGGAGCCGGGCAAACCCAACATTTGACCAAAGACATGATTCGGAGCTGATGCATATAAGGCCTAACTCGAGACGCCGAACACTCCCTAAGGTATTCGGTCTTTATGAAAACGGGCCGAACAACGCCCTTGGTAATAAGCCCCTGGTGTCCAGGTACGCGCAGAATTCTGACGTGGCCCATGCCAAAACGCCAACCTCCTCCTCGGTTATAGAAAGAAACCGGGGGATGTGTATCAACAAGAGACAGTAAAAAAGGTTTACGCAGGGTCTTAATCTGAAAAGAATCCTTCTAATGGGTCCCTAGTGCATGTTTGCGCCTGTGTCTCCATTGTGCCGTATCCTGGACGGGTGTTGCACGGTGTTCATCTATAAAAGAGAGGAACTTAGTTGAAAAAGATCGTGCGAAAATGTACGTTATATGAAATAAACAAAGTACGTTTCAAAAAATGAATAAAATTGAGCTTTATTGTCTCTTGTTGTATATGCGCTGAGCCCCTTGTGCGGGGGTGTGCGGCTAGTAAGCCCCTGTATGTTTACGCCGGACTTGTCTAACCGTGTCCGGGGTCTGAACAACCTGTTTAGGTGCTTGGATTAGTGAATCCGGTTTAGTGTGTGGCTGTCGAGGCCGTCACACAATCTTCCGTGCTCGAAGAACACTCGATATTTCCCTTTAAGGAGATGATGCCTCGTGGACCGGGCATTTTAAGTGTGAGGGATGCATAATGCGGTATTGCGTTAAAGCGGGCGAAAGCTTCACGCCCTAGTAGTGCTTGATAGCTACTTGTAAATGGGGCGAGGTGGAAGGTTAACTTTTCACAGCGGAAGTTGTCAGGTGAGCCGAACACAACTTCTAGAAGTAGAGAGCCCATACAATGGGCATATGGGCCTGGCATTACCCCTTGAAAGGAAGTGTTGCTATAGCAAACTTTGGTTGGGTCTATCCCGATTTTGCGGATTGTGTCCTAATATAGCAGGTTTAGATCACTGCCGCCGTCCATTAGGACTTGTGTAAATTGGAGTCCGTCAATTATCGGATCTAATATCAAGGCAGTCCATCCTGCATTCCGGATACTTCTACAGCAATCCTGATGGTCGAAGGTGATTGGTTTTAACAACCAATGGTGGGACTCCTCTAGGATAGGCCGTATGGCGCGTATCTCTATGGGCGCCGTTCTGTTTTTCCCTTTTGTCATGTAAAGTGAATTTACTGTTTTGACTTCTTGTGGGAAATTCTTTTGTTTTCCGGTGCTCTGCTTGTGGGGTTCGTCATCGTCCTCGCTCGGTGTGTCGAGCCCCTTGTGTTTGGCGTTGAGTTTGCCGGACTGCTTGAAGACCCAACAATCTCTGTGGGTATGATTTGCAGGCTTCCCGGGGGTACTCTGGATTTGGCATACCTTGTCCAAGATTTTGCTTAAGTTAGATAGCTCGTCCCTGTTATCCTTAGGGGCAGTTTTTTATGACTCTGTCATGAGCTTTTGAATCCGGCGTTGACTGCCGTGCTCTTCGGGCTATTTCCCTTGGTCCGACGTTGGTCCTTGCTGCGTCGCGGTTTCCCGTTTCCATCCCTGACATCGGATGTACTTGGGTCGCTGGTACTCCATCTTGCCAGCCAGCTATCCTCTCCCGCGCAGAAGCGGGTCATGAGGCTTGTTAATGCGGCCATTGTTCTTGGCTTTTCTTGGCCGAGGTGTCTGGCGAGCCATTCGTCTCGGACGTTGTGTTTGAAAGCTGCTAAGGCTTTGGCGTTCGGACAGTTGACTATTTGGTTCTTTTTAGTAAGGAATCTATTCCAGAATTTTCGGGTTGACTCTCCGAGTTGTTGAGTTATGTGACTTAAATCGTCTGCATCCAGAGGTCGGACATAAGTCCCTTGAAAATTTTCCCGAAAAGCATCCTCAAGCTCTTCCCAACTTCCAATGGTGTTTTCGGGGAGGCTTTTGAGCCAATGCCTGGCTGGCCCTTTGAGCTTGAGGGGTAAGTATTTTATGGCGTGGAGGTCATCTCCTCTAGCCATGTGTATGTGGAGGATGTAGTCCTCGATCCAGACTCCAGGGTCTGTTGTTCCGTCGTATGCCTCTATGTTTATGGGCTTGAATACCGCTGGAAATTCATAATCCAGAACCTCATCGGTAAAACATAGGGGGTGTGCGGCACCCCTATATTTAGGTGTGCCATAATATTCGGATACTTGATGTGTTGCATTGCTTACTAGAGCTTGCTTTCTTGGCCAGTAGATAGATCTAACTGGGCCATCTTTTTGATGCGAATCTGGGTGCGGATCGCGGGCCACCTTGTGTGTGGCGCCGTTTGCCGCTCTATGTTTACCATGGGGTCGTCTATCCGACCGAGTGGTCTCCTTGTTCTTTGATTGTGGGGGCTCTACGGCCTCCTCATCGAATTCGGGCAATAGTTTTCGCTTCGGGTAGCTCTTTGTTCGGTGACTATCGTCGTATTTGTCTGCGGTGTTGAGTACTTTGCTCCATCTGATTCTGAGCGCATCTTCCACTGTTTTGAGCTTCCGCTTCTGCTTTTTTAGGCTACACGCAGTGGCGACGAGCCTTTTGTGGAGGTTCTTTTGCTCCGGCAACTTGTCCGGCGTGAGATCGCCCGGACTGTTTTCTTCGCCGGGGACGGATTGTTTAGCCATATTGTCCTGTTCGGACGGTTGCTCGATAGCATGTTCGCCGTCCACCGGTTCGCCCTGCTCTATGGCTGGGTCTGTATGGCCGTTGTCTTTGTCGAGGCAGGATTTTGGGCGGCGCTTACGTCGCTGTTTTGACTGCTTTTTGAGGGAATGATCCCTCGTGGCGTCCCGTTGTTCCTCGATGTCGCTTCCTGTAGGTGTGTCCACCATGTATACATCATAAGATGAGGTGGTTGCCCAGTGCCTTATAGGTGCTGGTTCATTCTTATCTCCTACATCGTCGTCCATACCGTCGATGTCTTCGGAGTCGAAGTCGAGCATGTCGTTTAAACTTTCGACAGTGGCTACGAAGTGGGTGGTGGGTGGGCTTCGAATTTCTTTGTCGTCCACATCCCAAACTTGGTGACCATAGTCCGGCCAGGGCTCTCCTGATAAAGAGAGAGATTTTAGTAAATTCAGGATGTTGCCAAAAGGCGACTGCTGAAAGATGTCCGCGGCAGTGAACTCCATGATCGGCGCCCAACCGGATTGGATTGGCAGGGGCGCGGAAGGTTTGGAGTCCGGAGAGGAGTCCGGCACCTTGGATTCATGAGCTTCACAAAGGACAGGGTTGGTGTTCGGCTCAATGGCTGTAGAGATAGCAGCCCCCGAGGCGGTGTCCAGCCACCCATCCTCGATCGATGCAGTCGGCTCCGAGCTGAGGGTCGGAGCGGACACTTGTGCGGCCTCAAGGGCACTGTCCGGCAGCAGAGCTAGATCATGCCCATCGTGACAGTGCGGCGCTGTGGCTCGAACCCGTCGAAGATCAAGTCTCGACGCACGTCAGCCGTATAGTTCAAACTTCCAAATCTGACCTGATGGCCAGGGGCGTAGCTTTCAATCTGCTCCAGATGGCCAAGCGAATTGGCCCGCAGTGCAAAGCGGCCGAATACAAAGATCTGTCCGGGGAGAAAAGTCTCACCCTGGACCGCATCATTGTTGATGATCGGAGGAGCCATCGGGCCTAAAGATGACGGCACAGAGGAACTCTCAATGAAAGCACCAATGTTGGTGTCAAAACCGGCGGATCTCGGGTAGGGGGTCCCGGTCTGTGCGTCTAGGCGGATGGTAACAGGAGACGAGGGACACGATGTTTTTACCCAGGTTCGGGCCCTCTCAATGGAGGTAAAACCCTACTCCTGCTTGATTGATATTAATGATATGGGCAGTACAAGAGTAGATCTACCACGAGATCAGAGAGGCTAAACCCTAGAAGCTAGCCTATGGTATGATTGTTGTTCATCCTACGGACTAAAACCCTCCGGTTTATATAGGCACCAAAGAGGGTTAGGGTTACACTGAGTCGGTTACAATGGTAGGAGATCTACATATCTGTATCGCCAAGCTTGCCTTCCACGCCAAGGAAAGTCCCATCCGGACACGGGACGAAGTCTTCAATCTTGTATCTTCATAGTCCAGGAGTCCGACCAATGGTTATAGTCTGGACATCCGGACACCCCCTAATCCAGGACTCCCTCACCCTCCATGATGAGGGATTCAGGAGAAGAAGAACAAGAGGATGCTGCACCAGCACCCAAAGCTCAGAAGCTCATGGGAGATGCAATCAGATCTGGGGCTGCTCCATCTAAGCCCAAAGCTGCTCCCAAGGCTGCTGCTCCAGCTCAAAAGCCTAAACCCAAGAGGAACACCAGAAGTATTCCAGCTGAGGAGAAGAACAAGGCCCCAGTGCCTGAAGCTGAAGAAGAAGATGATGATTCACTTGTTTTGAGAAAACTGAAGCCCAAGATCCCTGACCACAATGATGCACATCCTGTTGCAGAAAACGTGAAAATCAGGAAGGATTCAGGACTGAGATTATGGAGACAGTCTGATCCATATGCTGTCAGGAGAAGAACTGTTCTTGACTACATGTTTCACACTAAGGAACAACAAGACTTTTATGAGACAATTTTGCTTGACAAGAAGCCTATTGTCTGTGACATGCGATGGGTTGACTGGGAGTACATCAAGGAGAATGAAGATCACTATCCAGGTGTATATGATAGCTTCAAAGCATGTGGAGTTGATACATTTGTTGCCCAGAAGCTCACCAAGTGGAATGATGAGCTGATCATGTAGTTTTACTCCACTGCCCACTTCTACCCAGATGGGAAGATCATCTGGATGTCAGAAGGTACTAGGTACCAATCCTCTTTGGAAGAATGGGCTCAGTCGATCAATGCCCCAGAAGAAAATGAACATGACTTGGATGTTTATGCTGAGAAGATGAAAGACCATAACACTATGGCACACATGTACAGAGAGGACACTTCTTGTTGTCTGGTTTGCCTACCATCAACTGGATCCTAAGGCACACATTGCTACCCCAGTCAGGTGATCACAAGATGATCAGATGAGATGCTATCAATTTGCTACATTTGTTTGATGTGCCTCAAAAGTTTAAAGTCATGAGTCTGATTGTGAAGACAATCAAAAGGACAGCAGGTGATCAGAAGAGATCTTGTGGGTATGCCCCACAAATTAAGGAGCTCATCAAATCCAAGATGGGCACAGGCAAATATCTACTGGATAAGGAGCACCTGCCCATCTACCCTGAATTTGAAGACAACACTGTTGTCTCGAATGAGAATGAACCATCATCATCTCAAGCACATGAGAAGAGAGAGAAGGCAAGGGCAGAGAAAGCTGCAAAGATGCCAACTGCTGAAGAGGCATCTCTAGTGTTCTTGAAGAGCAACAAGACCAGCTTGGATATCTGATCCAATCCACTTTGAGGATTGAGAAGGGCTTGGCCACCCTGACTCAAAACCAGGAGAGTTTGGAGAGGATCATCGAGCAGGAAATTCTATGATCTTGATGTCAAGGTAACTGAGATCCAAACTGCAGTTGAGCAGCTTCAGGAGGAAGCAAAGGAGAAGAAGGGCAAGTCTACTGCAGATGCTTTTGCTAGAGTGCCCAGAGGACAGAGATCTGCTGCAGTGCCAGTCACAGATACTAGAGCTACATTATCAACACCAGCTGCTACAGCTCCAGTGCCACCTCCAGCAGCCACTCCACCAGCTCCAGCTACATCAACATAAGCTTTCGTCCTTGGATCCATCTCCACACCACCTCCCGAAGACCAAGCCTGAGAGTCGTTTAACACTATGCATTTTTTTGAACTTTTTGGTAACTTGTTGCCAAAGGGGGAGAAAATGTATAGATCATAGGCTTCGAGAGAGAGTGTTGCTTTTTATCTCTCTTGTTTTTGGTTGAACTTCTTGATTGTGTGCTTGTGAGATACTTTTTTACTTGTTCGATCATGTGTTTGCTCATATGCTACCCTTAATGCGTGTTGGATGATATTAACTCTTATATCCTTATAGGATCATTCACTTGCTTGGTGATGAGTGCATGCTTTTAACTTCTATCATTTTGAGCGCTCCACCAAGATGTATGTGACATGGAAGAATGACCCATGATCCTAACACATTGGTCATTTGCAGTCCAAAGCAAATTTTAAATAATGCACAAATTTAGGGGGAGCTCTTGCTTATCACATACTTCTCAAAGCGATGATGTTTTTCAATCTTATTATCATCTGTCGAAGCTTTGATCTATATGTTGTCATCAATTACCAAAAAGGGGGAGATTGAAAGTGCAACTATCCCTGGGTGGTTTTGGTAATTGCTAACAGCATATAGCTCATTGAGCTAATGCTATTTCAAGATAAATATTCCAGGAAAGCTCAATGTTTGGCATGGCATGGATGAGATACGTGGACCCCTCAAAATGCTAAGGACAAAAGGATTGGCTCAAGCTCAAAGCACAAGACTCTACATTTTTCATTTTAGTGATCCAAGATCACATTGAGTCCATAGGAAAAGCCAATACTATCAAGAGGGGGTGAGGTGTTGTGAGTTTCTTGCTCAAAGTGCTTAGTGATATGCTCCAAAAACCCTCAACAACTTTCTCACATCCACATATGTCCCAAAAAAAATCAAACTCGGCCCCACCGAAACTTTCTATCCGGCGCCACCGAGTTCAGTTGACATAGCCACTGCCAGAAACCCTAGTCTTTTCGGTCTCACTGATAGGGATCTCGGTCTCACCAAGATGGGATTGTAATCTCTCTATTTCCCTTCATAACATTTCAGTCGAACCGAGATGAGCGATCGGTCCCACCGAGATTACAATGCAAACTCTATGTTTCCCTTTCGTAATGTTTCGGTCCAACTGAGATGAGCGCCAAGTTTGTCTGACCAACTCTCTGTTTGTCTATTACCAAAATCGGTCTCACCGAGTTTGTGTAATCTGTCTCACCGAGATTATGTTATGCCCTAACCCTAATGATATCGGTCCCACCGAGTTGACATGTCGGTCCCACCGAAATGCCTAACGATCACATTATGAACTAAATCGATCTAACCGAGTTTCACGATTCGGTCCCACCAAGTTTGGTAAATTGTGTGTAACGGTTAGATTTTGTGTGGAGGCTATATATACCCCTCCACCCACTCTTCATTCATGGAGAGAGCCATCAGAACATGCCTACACTTCCAACATACATTTTCTGAGAGAGAACCACCTACACTTGTGTTGAGGTCAAGATATTCCATTCCAACCACATAAATCTTGATCTCTAGCCTTCCCCAAGTTGCTTTCCACTCAAATCTTCTTTCCACCAAATCCAAATCCTGGGAGAGAGAGTTGAGTGTTGGGGAGACTATCATTTGAAGCACAAGAGCAAGGAGTTCATCATCAACACACCATTTGTTACCTCTTGGAGAGTGGTGTCTCCTAGATTGGTTAGGTGTCACTTGGGAGCGTCCGTCAAGATTGTGGAGTTGAACAAAGGATTTTGTAATGGCAAGGAGATCGCCTACTTCGTGAAGATCTACCCGAGTGAGGCAAGTCCTTCGTGGGCGACGGCCATGGTGGGATAGACAAGGTTGCTTCTTCGTGGACCCTTCGTGGGTGGAGCCCTCCGTGGACTCGTGCAACTGTTACCCTTTGTGGGTTGAAGTCTCCATCAACATGGATGTATGATAGCACCACCTATCGGAACCACCGATAAAATCCTCCGTGTCAACATTGCGTTTGCTTCCTCAAACTCCTCCCTTTACCTTCATATGCAATTTTTTTACATTCCGCTACTATACTCTTAGAATTGCATGTGTAGGTTGATTGCTTGACTTGTGCTAAGTTGCTAAAATCTGCCAAGAACTAAAATTGGGAAAAGGCTAGCTTTTATTTGGTCAAGTAGTCTAATCACCCCCCTCTAGACATACTTTCGATCCTATAACATGCTTGGCTTCTATTTACAACAACTTGTAGTCATCCTCCAATAATTTTTTTGCACATGATGTTGATTTTATGGATCAGACCGATCCATTTGTTTGTGACTGCGAAAAAGAGTGGTTGGTTTAGATGTTATTGCCATGTTCAATCTGGGTCTTGTCTAAATTGGATGAACAATTAATCCTTGGGCTTTTTGTATTGTTTGTAAGCTTTAGTTACATGTTGTTGCCCTCATACTCCCCTGCCTGCCACTACACTGCCGCACCTTCTACTGCTTCGGTTCGTTCCTGTCCGACGCCTCGCCATCGTTCTCTGCCTTGGTTCGCTCGCTGTGCCTGCCGCCATCTGGAGTTGTCAACATGGTCAACAACCAAGAGGAATCAAGAGATGATTATACGTGGAGAGGCTGATAGTAGGGACCCACCAGGGTCATTGCATTACACAAGCAGGTGCCTCATTTTTACTCCTACAAGACAAAAAAATACTTCATCCTAATTGTTTAACAACTAGGTCCCACGCCATTGTCAATGTAGTCAATGAACGAGAAAATTACATAACGAGCGGATAACACCAGGGACGTAGCAGCTCACCCAGTTGTCTTTTAGTTTTAGACGGAGCTCAACTGCATGTTGTGCGGGGGCTGTGGCCCTTCTAGCCCATGCTTACGCTTTTATTTAAGCACATGATGAGCCCAGTTGATATCTTTTTTCTTTCTGAAAATGGCTAGCCCAGTTTTTTTGGAGAATACCCAACCGAGGCCTACTTGCTTTTCTCATTCCTGCTGGGCCACAAATCATTCAAGACGAGGAGGGATGTAAGTAGTAAGAAATGGGCTTCCCCAGAAAATGGTCTATAAGTTGTAAGAAATGGGTTGTAAATTTTTAAACCAAAGCCAATCAGCAATTACAATAAAATATCGTTTTTTCTGGATTTCTCTACTCTTATAAAAAGCAGAGTTGGTGATGATGGTGTGCCTGCCATCCTGCAATATAGGCCGTCCGATCTATATCTAACGGATAGGAAGGAAACTATGACAATTTACCCGCACTCCTCTCCACATTTGCAGATATGGCCTTCCCTCGTTCATCCTTTTCTCCCACAAGATAAACTACTCATAAAAATGCATCTTCATGTTCAGTGCAATGCATGGGCATCTTGCTAGTAAATATTTTAAATTTCATTCATTTTTTGCGGAGAACTTTTTTTGAATTTTATTATGATATATATTTTTAAATTATTTTTAACGTGACTCGAAATTTCGTGATTAAAAGAGTTAGGATCCCACTGAAATACGAAAAATCTAATGCTAATATATGGTCTGTAATGCTAATAAAAAGAATATGGGCTTCAAAATATCCTTAAGACTTAGCAAATGGGCTGTAAATTATTGAAAATAATGGGTAATGGGCTGTTGGGGATATAACTACTGAGTATAAACCACCCAGGAGGGGCCGGGTTATGCTCAGCCACATTGAAGCGCATGAAGACAAGGAATATGGCGCTTTACTATTGAAGCATAGAGGCCTAGGCCCAAGGGAGGATTAGGGCCCATAGTCATAAACCGTCATGAGATATGTAACTTGTGTTGTAAGTAAGGGAAAGGTAGAAACCGAGCCGGACACGTGTATGAGCCGGCCTCGGTATTCTGTAGACTGCCGGGCGTCAACCTATGTATATAAAGGGACGACCCGGTGTCGGTTCGGGGACAAGAAACGACAACTCGAGAGATAGATAAAGCGGATTCGCTCCCTGCTCATCGAGACCCCATCAATTCCCCCACAACTGGATCCTAGGCTTTTACCTTCACCGCAAGGGGCGGAACCAGTATAAACTCCCTGTTTCCTTTGTCTGGTTTAACCCCTTTTAGCTAATCTCGTTGCGATGGCTCCACGAAGTCCTCTCACTAGGACATCTAACGTGTTAATTCCACGACAGTTGCCGCCCACCATGGGGCTATCGCACGATGGTTTCGAGTTCTTGAAGGGCAACTTTGAAGGACTCAAGGGATACGCGGTTGGTCGGATGACCAAGAGTCGTCGCGGCAAGCTCTACATCGACGACGCAGGCTAGGTCCCCGAGGCTGGCTCAATTGAGTACGGGTACCGGGTCCCCTTTGGCGGAATTCACGTTTTCATCGGCAAGACCGGCAACAGGGCCCTGAGCCGGACATCTGCACCGACCTCGTCGAGACGGCTCAGCATGCGAGTCCTGCCCGGGTTCAGCCTACCATGAAGCGTTCGTTCGTAGGATTCATCCATGGTGCGGAATCTGAACCGGTGTTCGATGGTGAGACGGTCGTCTACTCAGATGGCGAATCATCTACGGCGAGACCGAGTCACTGTACCAGTTGCAAGATGGCCAATTCGGGGGCTGTTCCGATGCGACAGTATTTCGGACCCCTTTGAACCACCAAACCGGGTTGCAATCTTCATGGCCGGTATGCATCCCACATTGCAATCTTCAACTGCAGTAGCAATGACTTCCGGATCGGCAGCCGGGGCAGGAGGCCATGCGTGTCGGCCGGCTCAAGTTTTGTCCGGTTTATTGGATGCCTGGACGACATTGTAGACCACATCAGTTACCCCGAAGACTCAAGATCGGCATAACATGGAGGTTACAAAGCTGCGGGATCAGATAACTCAGGCAAAGGAGGACTTGGCGGCTAAGCAAACCAGGATGGCTGAAGAACGGGACGCTTTAGATGCCCAGTCATAGCAGATCCAGGCGCAGAATTACCGGCTCATGCTGGATCAGAACGCTTCGAATGAGGTGTTGAGGAGGAGGCACCTGTCTCATCTTCCGCCGTTTTATGAAGCAATGAATATCTTCAACACACCAGGAGCAGGGCCCAGTAATCCGGCAGCGGTGAACCGGATTGAAGCACCTGGGACGGGAGCGCCGGATCAGCCACGAGTGACGGACCCGCTTCAGTGAACAGACAGCCCGCCGCAATACATGCCGGCCCCGCCGGGTCACTTCTCCACCCCCTTGGATAATATGATTGTTGTGGCATCCCGATTATCAGCTATTCCGATGGAGGGCGAGTCTCCAGCGGTGGTCGAGACGTGGCGGGCCAGGGATCTCCTTCAAACCGCCATGGTACAGCAGCATGCCTATTCATATAGCCAAGACAGAATCCATTCAACCCCACGCCCGAGCAAGAGTTACAGCAGGCACATTGATGAACCGACTGTGTCAAGCAGTGCGCGGAACCATGGTGCCCCTCGAGGGCCTAATCCGGTGCGCGGTGATATGAATGCTCAGGATGTGGTCAACAATGGTAGAGCGCGTCGGGAGGCAGAGTTAGCAGCACAGCTGGCAGCACAGTACGCGAATCACCAACCCACTCCGGTTCAACCGACAATGTCAGTCGAATGAGGACTGGCTTTCAGCTCTTGGGGGGTGCCGTGTCTCACCCCAGCTCTACGTAATGTGCGGTTACCCAAGGATTTCAAGGGCCCGCGTAAGGTGCCTAATTACACCGCCGATTTACCCCTTGAGTCATGGGTTGAAATTTCTGAGATGGCGATGGAGATGCTGGATGTGGACGAAGCGGCGTGTGCAAAGTACTTCACCATGATTTTGGATGGAACGGCTCGCACTTGGTTAAAAACTCTGCCTGTTAATTCAATCGGTTCATGGGACAAGTTGAAGGCCCAGTTTATAGCAAACTTCAAAGACACGTGCAAGCAACCCATGTCAATCGTGGATGTGGCCGCTTGTGATCAAGGAGAAGGCGAATCAACGACTCATTGGAAGCGCCGGGTTTCGGAAATTCTGCATTCGTCGGACCGCATCAATGCTGATTCGGCAATCATAACATTGGAGGGCAATTGCCGGTTTAAGCCATTGAAGTTGAAGTTGGGATGGCTCAAGCGTCACTTCAATGACATGGGAACACTTATGGCAGCTTTGGTTAAGTATGCTTATTCTGATAATTCGAAGGATCCCGAGTCTGACGACGAGGAGCCGGCGAAGGGAAAGAAGAACGTCGGTGCAAAATGGAAGCAACATAACCAGGCGAGCCATGGGAATAATGGTAAGCGCAAGGCGGATAATAATTCTGGCTTTGTGGCTAACACGAACGTACAGGATAATAATCAGCACCGTAAGGGTAACCCGTCCCCATGGGGAGGAGGATCAGGTACGAATCTGGAGCGTCTGTTAAACCAGCCTTGCCCAAAGCACGGGACACAAGATAAATCGGCTACGCACCTGTGGAAGGATTGCTTCATTATACGAGAGTTCAAAAATTCAGATCTCTTCCGGTATGATCATGGACCGTCCGGCGGTTCAGGACCCGGGTTTCACGGACCGGGTTATGGTGGAGGTAATTCTGGTTCAGGTTTTTAGGGTAAACAAGGGGGACAGGGCAATCAAGGCAATCAGGGCAACCAAGGTGGTTATAATCAACGGGGGAATCAGTAACAGCAGCTGTCGGGTTATCAAAGTAACCCGAAGCAGTTAAATGGTGGACGGTATCATGTTTTCACTACTAGTTTGTGCAAGCGCGATCAGAAGCTTCATAAGAGGGCAGTGAACTCCGTTGAACCGACAGTGCCATGTTATTTGCGCTGGTCTGAACAGCCCATTGTGTGAAGTTGTGAAGATCATCCGCCCCGGGTTGATAATCCGGGTCATCTAGCGTTGGTGGTCGCACCACAGGTTGGAGGTTATAAGTTCACCAAGGTGCTCATGGATGGAGGGAGCAGTATCAACATCTTGTATTATGAAACTTTCCGGCGTATGGGGTTAATGGATAAGAATCTTAAACTGCCGAACACCATTTTTCACGGTGTAGTGGCTGGTAAATCGGCCTACCCGGTAGGTAAGATAGCTCTGGAGGTGGTTTTTCGAGATGATCATGATTCAAGGTCCAAGACATTGACCTTTGAAGTGGTCAAAATCAGAAGTCCGTACCATGCCCTATTTGGACGGCCAGTTTATGCCAAGTTCATGGCAAGGCCGTGTTATGTTTATCTGCAGCTCAAGATGTCGGGTCATAAGGGGACCATCACGGTTCATGGCAGCCGCAAGATTTCTTTGGAGTGTGAGGAAGGGGATGCGGCTTATGCTGAGTCGGTTTGTGCGACAGAGGAGTTAAAATTCTATAAAGAAATTGTTGATCCAGCGGATATGACTTCTCTAAAGAAACCCACTACAGAGCATGATTCGGTTTTGAAATTTAAATCGGCTGATGAGACTAAGTTGGTTGATTTTGTTCCTAGCGATTCATCCAAGTAGTTTAGCATCAGTGTTAACTTGGATCCGAAATAGGAAAGTGATGTCTACTACACAACCTTCTTCTTGTAGACGTTGTTGGGTCTGCAAGTGCACAGGTTTGTAGGACAGTAGCAAATTTCCCTCAAGTGGATGACCTAAGGTTTATTAATCTGTGGGAGGCGTAGGATGAAGATGGTCTCTCTCAAACAACCCTGCAACCAAATAACAAAAAGTCCCTTGTGTCCCCAACACACCCAATACAATGGCAAATTGTATAGGTGCACTAGTTCGGCGAAGAGATGGTGATACAAGTGCAAAATAGATGGTAGATAAAGGTATTTGTAATCTAAAATAATAAAAATAGCAAGGTAACTAGTGATAAACATGAGGGTAAACGGTATTGCAATGATAGGAAACAAGGCCTAGGGTTCATACTTTCACTAGTGCAAGTTCTCTCAACAATAATAACATAGATAGATAATATAACAAGCCCTCAACATGCGACAAAGAGTCACTCCAAAGCCACTAATAGCGGAGAACAAACGTAGAGATTATGGTAGGGTACGAAACCACCTCAAAGCTATTCTTTCAGATCGATCTATAAAAGAGTTCGTACTAGAATAACACCTTAAGATACAAATCAACCAAAACCCTAATGTCACCTAGATACTCCATTGTCACCTCAAGTATCCGTGGGCATGATTATACGATATGCATCACATAATCTCAGATTCATCCAACCAACATAAAAGTACTTCAAAGAGTGCCCCAAAGTTTCTACCAGAGAGTCAAGAACGTGTGCCAACCCCTATGCATAGGTTCCCAATGTCACGAAACCCGCAAGTTGATCACCAAAACATAGATCAAGTGGCACATGATATCCCATTGTCACCACAGATAATCACGGCAAGACATACATCAAGTGTTCTCATAAAAGACTCAATCCGATAAGATAACTTCAAAGGGGAAACTCAATTCATCACACGAGAGTAGAGGGGGAGAAACATCATAAGGTCCAACTACAATAGCAAAGCTCGGGATACATCAAGATCGTGCCATAGAGGGAACACGAGAGAGAGAGAGAGATCAAACACATAGCTACTGGTACATACCCTCAGCCCCGAGGGTGAACTACTCCCTCCTCGTCATGGATAGCGCCGGGATGATGAAGATGGGCACCGGTGATGGGATCCCCCTCTGACAGGGCGTCAGAAAGGGCTCCCGAGAGGTTTTTGGTGGCTACAGAGGCTTGCGGCGGTGGAACTCCCGATCTATCTTCTGTTCTGGAAATTTTTCGATAGGTAGGTATATATGGGTGCAGGGGGTACGTCGGTGGAGCTACGGGGGCCCCACGAGGTAGGGGGCGCGCCCGGGGGGGGCACCCTCGTGGTCAGCCCGTATCTCCCCTGATGTGCACTCCAAGTTCCCTGGGTTGCTTTCCTTCCAGAAATAACTTCTCCAGTTGATTTCGTTCTGTTTTGACTCCGTTTGATATTCCTTTTCCTCGAAACACTGAAATAGGCATAAAACAGCAAATCTGGGCTGGGCCTCTGGTTAATAGGTTAGTCCCAAAAATAATATAAAAGTGGATAATAAAGCCCAATATTGCCTAAAACAGTAGATAAAGTAGCATGGGGCAATCCAAAATTATAGATACGTTGGAGACGTATCAAGCATCCTCAAGCTTAATTCCTGCTCGTCCTCGAGTAGGTAAATGATAAAAAAGAATTTTTGATGCGAAGTGATACTTTGGCATAATTTCAATGTAATTCTTCTTACTTGTGATATGAATATTCAGATCTGAAAGATTCAAGACAAAAGTTCATATTGACATAAAAATAATAATACTTCAAGCATACTAATCCAATCAATCATGTCTTCTCAAAACAAACATGGCAAAAGAAAGTTCATCCCTACAAAATCATATAGTTAGGCTATGCTTCATGTTCGTCACACAAAGATGTTCCCAACTTCTATACCCCCGATGACAAGCCAAGCAATTGTTTCATACTCAAATAATCTCAAACTTTTTCAACCTTCACGCAATATATGAGCGCGAGCCATGGATATAGCACTATGGGTGGAATAGAATATGAAGATGGCGATTGTGTGGAGAAGACAAAAAGAGGGAAGATAGTCTCACATCAACTAGGTGTATCAACGGGCTATGGAGATGCCCATCAATAGATATCAATGTGAGTGAGTAGGGATTGCCATGCAACGGATGCACTAGAGCTATAAGTATATGAAAGCTCTACAAAAGAAAACTAGTGGGTGTGCATCCAACTCGCTTGCTCATGAAGACCTAGGGCATTTGAGGAAGCCCATCGTAGGAATATACAAGCCAAGGTCTATAATGAAAAATTCCCACTAGTATAAAAAGACAACTTATGAGACTCACTACATGAATAACAAGGTGCTACTTTGAAGCACAATATATGAGACTCACTACATGAAGAACAAGGTGCTACTTTGAAGCACAAGTGTGGAAAAAAGATAGTAGCATTGCCCTTTTTTTCGGCCTTTCTTTTTTTTGGCATTTCTCTCTTTTTTTTGGGCAATGCTCTAATAATGACGATCATCACACTTCTATTGATTACAACATGAGGATTACAACTCGAAACTTAGAACAAGATATGACTCTATATGAATGCCTCTGGCGGTGTACCAGGATGGTGCAATGAATCAAGAGTGACATGTATGAAAAATAATGCATGGTGGCTTTGCCACAAATACGATGTCAACTACATGATCACGCAATGGCAATATGACAAAAGTAATGTATGTCATGATGATGATGATGGAAGTTGCATGGCAATATATCTTGGAATGGCTATGGAAATGCCATGATAGGTAGGTATGGTGGCTGTTTTGAGGAAGATATAAGGAGGTTTATGTGTGATAGAGCGTATCGTATCACGGGGTTTGGATGCACCGGCGAAGTTTGCACCAACTCTCAAGGTGAGAAAGGGCAATGCACGGTACCGAAGAGGCTAGCAAAGGCGGAAAGGTGAGAGTGGGTATAATCCATGGACTCAACATTAGTCAAAAGAACTCATATACTTATTGCAAAAATTTAGAAGCCATCAAAAATCAAGTACTACGTGCATACTCCTAGGGGGATAGATTGGTAGGAAAAGACCATCGCTCATCCCCGACCGCCACTCATAAGGATGCACAAGCCAGGTACACTTCATATTTCAAATTTGTTACACAACTTTAACCATATGTGCATGATACGGGACTTGCTAACTTCAACACAAGCATTCTTCAAATTCACAATTACTCAACTAGCACGACTTTGATATCACTACCTCCATATCTCAAAACAGTTATCAAGTATCAAACTTATCTTAGTATTCAACGCACTCAAAAGAAAGTTTCACATATCTTGAATACCAAGTATATTAATATTAAGCAAATTACCATGCTATTAACAACTCTCAAAATAATCTAAGTGGAGTATGAGAGATCAATAGTTTCTTTAAAACAAAACTACCACCATGCTCTAAAAGGTATAAGTGATGCACTAGAGCAAATGACAAACTACTCCGAAAGATATAAGTGAAAGTCAATGAGTAGCTAAATAATTATGCAACTATGCGAAGACTCTCTCTCATTTAATAATTTCATATATTGATACTTTATTCAAACAGCAAGCAAAGCTAAAGAAAACTACATTGCAAGGATAGCACAACTCATGTGAAGAAGCAAAAACTTAGGCTCAACCGATACTAACCGATAGTTGTTGAAGAAGAAAGGTGGGATGCCTAACGGGGCATCCCCAAGCTTAGATGCTTGAGACTTATTGAAATATTATCTTGGGGTGCCTTGGGCATCCCCAAGCTTGAGCTTTTGTGTCTCCTTAATTCCTCTCATATCATGGTTTCTCTTTTTATCAAAAGCTTCATTCACAACAAACTCAACAAGAACTTGTGAGATAGGTTAGTATAAACCAATGCAAAACCTTATCATTTTGTACTGTAACAAATCACTTAAATAATTATTCAACATTGCATACCAAATGCCTCTGCATAATTAATACTCCTATCCTCAAATAGAATCATTAATCAAGCAAACATATGCAAACAATGCAACCATAACAGCAATCTGCCAAAACAGTACAGTCTGTAAAGAATGCAAGAATATCAATACTTCCCTGACTCCAAAAATTATGAACTAAAATTACCGCTGTAATAAATTTATCAGAGCTCAATATGCAAAAAGATTCAACATTATACCACTCCCTTACTTTTCTAGGGAATTTTTGCAACAGGGGTAAACTTTCTGTTTTTCAAAGAGCAACATGTATACTAGCAAAATAAGCATGGCAAAGGCTATCCTTGACTTCTTTATTGAGACTAAAGATGCAAAACATTATTATAAATAACATCAAACAAATACTAACAAATGAAAATGACGCTCCAAGCAAAACACATATCATGTGGTGAATAAAAATATAGCTCCAAGTAAAGTTACCGATTTATCGAAGACGAAAGAGGGGATGCCATCCGGGGCATCCCCAAGCTTAGGCTTTTGGCTATTCTTGAATATCTTGGGGTGCCTTGGGCATCCCCAAGCTTTGGCTCTTTCTACTCCTTATTCCATAGTCCATCGAATCTTTACCCAAAACTTGAAAACTTCACAACACAAAACTCAACAGGAAATCTTATAAGCTCCATTAGTGAAAGAAAACAAAACCACCACATGGTAATGTAATTAACTCATTCTAAATTCATATTGGTGTAATATCTACTGTACTCCAACTTATCTATGGTTCATACCCTCCGATACTACTCATAGATTCATCAAAATAAGCAAACAACACATAGAAAGCAGAATCAGTCAAACACAGAACAGTCTGTAGTAATCTGTATCAAACGTATACTTCTGGAACTCCAAAAATCCTACCAAATTAGGAAGTCCTAAGAAATTAGTGATCCAATCCAGAGAAAAAAGAATAAGATCAGAAGCACGTTTCTGTGAATTAACAAAACTAATTTACTGGGTGCAAAAGTTTCTGATTTTTAGCAGGATCAACACAACTATCACCTAAGCCATCCTAAAGGTCTTACTTTGCACTTTATTGAAACAAAAGCTATAAAACATGATTACTACAGTAGCATAATCATGTGAACAAACAAAAACATTAAGGATAAATATTGGGTTGTCTCCCAACAAGCGCTTTTCTTTAATGCCTTTCTAGCTAGGCATGATGATGATAATGATCCTCACATAAAAGATAAGAATTGAAACGTAACGGGAGCATCATGAAGCATATGACTAGCACTTTTTAGTCTAAACCACTTCCTATGCATAGGGATTTTGTGGGCAAACAACTTATGGGAACGATAATCAACTAGCATAGGAAGGTAAAACAAGCATAGCTTCAAGAATTTAAGCACATAGAGAGGAAACTTGATATTATTGCAATTCCTACAAGCATATATTCCTCCCTCATAATAATGTTCAGTAGCATCATGAATGAATCCAACAATATAACCAGCACCTAAAGCATTCTTTTCATGATCTACAAGCATAGAAAATTTACTACTCTCCACATAAGCAAAATTCTTCTCATGAATAGTAGTGGGAGCAAACTCAACAAAATAACTATCATGTGATTGAAAATTAAGATCAAGATACAAGTTTCATGGTTATCATTATTCTTTAAAGCATATGTGTCAACACAGTAATCATCATAGATAGGAGGCATGCTTTCATCATAGTAAATTTGCTCATCAAAGCTTGGGGGACAAAAAATATCATCTTCATCAAACATAGCTTCCCCAAGCTTGTGGCTTTGCATATCATTTGCATCATGGGTATTCAAGGAATTCATACTAACAACATTGCAATCATGCTCATCATTCACATATTTTATGCCAAGCATTCTATGTAATTCTTCTTCTAGTACTTGAGCACAATTTTCCTTTCCATCATTCTCATGAAAGATATTAAAAAGATGAAGCGTATGAGACAAACTCAGTTCCATTTTTTTGTAGTTTTCTTTTATAAACTAGACTAGTGCTAAAAAAAGAAACAAAAACATTCGATTGCAAGATCTAAAGATATACCTTCAAGCGCTAACCTCCCCGGCAACGGCGCCAAAAAAGAGCTTAGTTGACGGGGTGTGAGTGAGTTCCCTCTACCTAGCCTCCCCGGCAACGGCGCCAGAAAAGAGCTTGATGTCTACTACACAGCCTTCTTCTTGTAGACGTTGTTGGGCCTGCAAGTGCACAGGTTTATAGGACAGTAGCAAATTTCCCTCAAGTGGATGACCTAAGGTTTATCAATCCATGGGAGGCGTAGGATGAAGATGTTCTCTCTCAAACAACCCTGCAACCAAATAACAAAAAGTCTCTTGTGTCCCCAACACACCCAATACAATGGCAAATTGTATAGGTGCACTAGTTCGGCGAAGAGATGGCGATACAACTGCAAAATAGATGGTAGATAAAGGTATTTGTAATCTGAAATAATAAAAACAGCAAGGTAACTAGTGATAAACGTGAGGGTAAATGGTATTGCAATGATAGGAAACAAGGCCTAGGGTTCATACTTTCACTAGTACAAGTTCTCTCAACAATAATAACATAGATAGATAATATAACAAGCCCTCAACACGCGACAAAGAGTCACTCCAAAGCCACTAATAGCGGAGAACTAACGTAGAGATTATGGTAGGGTACGAAACCACCTCCAAGCTATTCTTTCGGATCGATCTATAAAAGAGTTCGTACTAGAATAACACCTTAAGATACAAATCAACCAAAAACCTAATGTCACCTAGATACTCCATTGTCACCTCAAGTATCCGTGGGCATGATTATACGATATGCATCACATAATCTCAGATTCATCCAACCAACATAAAAGTACTTCAAAGAGTGCCCCAAAGTTTCTACCGGAGAGTCAAGAACGTGTGCCAACCCCTATGCATAGGTTCCCAATGTCACGAAACCCGCAAGTTGATCACCAAAACAAACATCAAGTGGCACATGATATCCCATTGTCACAATAGATAATCACGACAAGACATACATCAAGTGTTCTCATAAAAGACTCAATCCGAGAAGATAACTTCAAAGGGGAAACTCAATTCATCACAAGAGAGTAGAGGGGGAGAAACATCATAAGATCCAACTACAATAGCAAAGCTCGGGATACATCAAGATCATGCAATAGAGGGAACACGAGAGAGAGAGAAAGATCAAACACATAGCTATTGGTACATACCCTCAGCCCCGAGGGTGAACTACTCCCTCCTCGTCATGGATAGCGCCGGGATGATGAAGATGGCCACCGGTGATGGGATCCCCCTCCGACAGCGTGCTGGAACAGGGTCCCGATTGGTTTTTGGTGGCTACAGAGGCTTGCGGCGGCGGAACTGCCGATCAATCTTCTGTTCTCGAAGTTTTACGATACGTAGGTATATATGGGTGCAGGGGGTACATCGGTGGAGCTACGGGGGCCCCACGAGGTAGGGGGCGCGCCCCGGGGGGTGGGCACGACCCCCACCCTCGTGGGCAGCCCGTATCTCCCCTGACATGCACTCCAAGTTCCCTGGGTTGCTTTCCTTCCAAAAATAACTTCTCGAGTTGATTTCGTTCCGTTTTGACTCCGTCTGATATTCCTTTTCCTCGAAACACTGAAATAGGCATAAAACAACAAATCTTGGCTGGGCCTCCGGTTAATAGGTTAGTCCCAAAAATAATATAAAAGTGGATAATAAAGCCCAATATTGTCTAAAACAATAGATAAAGTAGCATGGAGCAATCAAAAATTATAGATACGTTGGAGACGTATCAAAAAGCGCGCTCATCGAGTTCATCCATGAGAACCGGGACATCTTTGCATGGAAACCTTCTGACATGCCAGGTGTACCGAGGGAACTCACTGAGCACACTCTTAATATTGATCCCATGTTTAAACCGGTCAAGCAGTTTCTTTGCCGCTTTACTGAAGAGAGACGCAAGGCCATTGGTGAAGAGGTAGCCCGGCTCTTGGCAGCAGGGTTTATTGTGGAGGTCTTTCACCTTGAGTAGTTTGCTAACCCGGTGCTGATACTTAAGAAGAATGGCACTTGGCGTATGTGTGTGGACTACACAGATTTGAACAAGGCTTGCCCAGCTGATCCCTTTGCCCTCCCTAGTATTGATCAAATCATTGATGCTACGGTGGGTTGTGAGCGTTTGAGTTTTCTGGATGCTTATTCGGGTTATCTTCAGATCAAAATGGTAGTTAAGGACCAGGAGAAGACAACTTTTATAACTCCCTTTGGAGCTTTCTGCTATGTGTCTATGCCTTTTGGGCCCAAGAGTGCCTAGGCAACTTATCAGCGAAGTGTGCAGAATTGCCTTCATAATCAGATTGGGCGCAATGTTCATGATTATGTGGACGATATCTTGGTGAAGTCCAGGAAGGAGGTAACACTAATAGTTGACTTGCAGGAATCTTTTGAGAATCTGAGGGTTTATAAGATGATGCTTAATCCGGCCAAGTGTGTTTTTGGTGTGCCAGCTGGCAAGCTCTTGGGTTTTCTGGTGTCTAACAGGGGCATTGAAGCTAATCCGGAAAAGATCAAGGCTATGACGTCCCTAGCTAAATCGACGTGTATCAATGACGTTCAACGACTGGCGGGTTGGATTGCGGTGCTAAGCCGGTTTATCAGCCGGTTGGGGAAGAAGGCGATTCCGCTTTATCAGATGATGAAGAAGACAGAAAACTTTGTTTGGAGTGATGCTGCTGACGCGACATTTGAGGATTTGAAGAGGCAGTTAGCCAAACTGCCCGTTCTTGCTGCCCCCATCAATAAGGAGCCGTTGCTGTTATACGTGGCTGGTAATGTCCGAGCTGTCAGCGTGGCTATTGTGGTGGAGCGCAAGGAGGCGGGTAAGGAATATCCGGTTCAACGACCGGTTTATTATATTAGTCAGGTACTTATCGAGTCCAAACAGAGATATCCCCATTGGCAGAAGCTGGTGCATGGAGTATTTATGGCAAGCCAGAAGCTTGAGCAATAATTTCAAGGCCATCCCATCATTGTGGTCAGTTTCGCTCCATTAGGAGACATCATTCAGAACAAGGAGGCGACTGGCCGAGTTGCTAAGTGGGCTACCTCACGGGTTAAAATATATGCCTCGCACTACTATCAAGTTCCAAGCACTCGTGGATTTTATCAATGACTGGACAGAGTTGCAGGCGCCGGAGGATAAACCGGATAACACATATTGGACTATTCACTTTGATGGATCCAAACAATTGAAGGGCTCGGGGGCTGGCGCGGTTCTTACTTCCCCTCGAGGTGAATTTTTTTGTTATGTTCTCCGCTTAATGTTTCCCTGTACTAACAATGCAGCTGAGTATGAGGCTCTGCTCCACGGTCTTCGGATGGCTAAGGAGATGAACTTAATTCGGGTACATTGCTTTGGCGACTCTGATTTAGTGGCTCAGCAAGTATCTGGTACATGGGATTCCAAGGATCCACTTATGGCGGCTTATCGGCGTGAGGTGGATATCATTGCTGGTCACTTCAAGGGTTACCAGGTCGAGCACATTGATCGGCACAAGAATAAAGCGGTGGATGCTCTAAGCCGGCTCGGATCCCAGTGTAAACCGGTGCCGCCTAATGTTTTTCTTGATGTTCTGCATAATCCATCGGTCAAGATACCAATGGAGGAGGATTTGACTATTCCTGACCCGGAAGCTCAATTGGTGGTGGTTCTTCATGCTATCCCTGATTGGACTGTGCCGTACCTGGCGTACATGAACCGGGGCGAGTTACTATAGGATGAAGTTTTGGCCATGCAGATAATCCGGCGGTCTAAGTCCATGACTATTGTCAATGTCAAGTTACATCACTGCAGTGTCTCAGGGGCATTTCAGCGTTGTGTTTCCCCTGAAGAAGGCTATGAGATTTTACATGAAATTCACGAAGGAGATTGTGGTCCTCATGCCGGTTCAAAATCATTGGTGGCTAAGGCTTTCCGGCACGGTTTTTACTGGTTAACAGCTCATGCTGATGCGGAGGATCTGGTCAGAAAGTGTGATGGCTATCAGAAGTTTGCACGTTGAGCTCATGTTCCGGCTCAGGAATTGAGGATGATTCCAATCACCTGGCCGTATGCAACTTGGGGGATGGATATGGTTGGGCCTTTTAAGATGTCCAAGGATAAGAAGACCCACCTTCTGGTGGCGGTTGATAAATTTACCAAGTAGGTAGAGGCAGAGCCAGTGAGCAAGTGTGATGCAGCCATGGCGGTTCAATTCATGAAAAAAGTGATCTTCCGCTTTGGTTTTCCACACAACATTATAACAGATAATGGCACAAATCTCTCCAAGGGAGCTATGGAAGAGTTCTGTCAACGTGAGCACATCCGGCTTGATGTGTCATCAGTGGCCCACCCCTAGTCTAATGGTCAAGCGGAGAGAGCTAATCAAGAAATCCTAAAGGGTATCAAGCCCCGTCTTATGGTCCCTTTGTAGCGGACGCTGGGTTGTTGGGTGTAGGAGTTGCCTTCCGTTTTATGGAGAACTAACACCACCCCCAATAGATCTACAGGTTACACACCCTTCTTCAGGGTTTATGGAGCGGAAGCAGTTCTCCCAAGTGATATTCGCCATGACTCGCCCCAAGTGGCAGCTTACGTTGAAGCAGACATTGAAAGAGCACGCCAGTATGCATTGGACCTGTTAGATGAACAACGGGATATTGCGGCAGCTCGCTCGGTGATTTATCAGCAAGACCTGTGCGTTGTCACAGCTGCCGGGTTAAAACCAAGACTTTTCAAGAAGGCGATTTGGTGCTCCGTCTCATCCAAGATCATACTGACATGCACAATTTGTCTCCACCTTGGGAAGGGCCCTTTGTGGTCAGCAGGAATCTGAACAACAGGTCATACTACCTCATCAATATTTGAGAGCACAAAGACTCATGCAAGTCAGAGGAGGAGACTCGTCGGCCGTGCAATATAGCTCATCTTCGGCCTTACTACACTTGAGCCACAGACTCCTAATATGTATATATTTTTGACAATGTACATATTATGATCAATAAAGAAACCGACATCCTTGCTAAAGCGGGGCCTCTGCCGTTTCGTCTTATATGTCTTCTTGGTTACATGGGGGCTTATGCTTATAAAGCGGAGTTCTAATTACCCATTAAACCGGCTTATAAAGCCATATAAAAAAGCTTGGGAGCTTCACACCCAAGGGACCAGAGAGAGTCTGTTGCCACGCACAGCTCAAACATAGGTACCCATTGAGCACATCTCACAGTGTTACTTAGAGGCTCTTTGTGCACATCAACAAAGAGTTTGAAAGGACCCTTGTAATAGGCTATCAAGCCAGGCTTGGAAGCTAGGTGTGTTCACCTAAAACCCCGGGTTAACCTGCCTTCATCAAGTAAGCCACTCCGTCCAGGTAATCCTGGTATGAGCCGTCGAACATTTGACAAGTCAATCTTATATAGACCTTGAACTTGTCAAAGTTAAAACGACGATTGGTTAATGTGAGGTCCATCTTAAAAGGCTTCGTAAAATGGTTTAACTCAATGGCCTAGCAGCCCATGAAAAGCCTCGAATTTGGGCCTGGCAGCCCTTGAAAAGCCTTGACTACAAGTTTTCATTTGCTTTTGTTTTTTTTCCAAGTTTTTCTCCTTAGATAAGGTTTTGAGATAAGCCGGCATCTATTGACCCGACCTAACTATAAGTCATCAATGTAACCCGGTGTTCATTATTCCGGCGTGGCTTTCAACTATTAGTTGTTAATACACAACCAATCTTAAACTGGTATTTATTATCCCAGTCTGGCACTGACTATAAGTCGCTAGGATGATCATCCAGTGTTTATCATAACCCGACATAGCTTATTATAAACCAGCACGGCATGGTGAGAGTTATCAACACTCAAAATTTGGGTTATCACCCTTACTACAAATAGTTGGTAAACCAACGATGTGATTCAACATCACAGGTATGATATATTTCATATTTCATTATTTCACAGCCTTGGTTATAAATCTAGCTTTATATTGGGTATCATAACCCGTCCGGCGGTAAACCGCCAGGGCAATTTTAAGTTTGTCACATGGAGAAAACAGGATTGCATAAAACTGTTAGAAATCATAAGCAGACATTGCATATCATGACAGATTTGACAGTCTCAGGAAAGTGGCTATGCACGATAGCCTATTACAAGGCGTTTTAAACGCCCAAAAGGATAACTTTTTCTCGTATAGAGGACAGTGCGCAAGACGATAAACCGGCTTCCGGATTATGATTCTTCTTCAGCTTGATGTGAAGATTGTGGATCGTCCTGCGCTGGTTCAACCTCCGCCTCCCCACCCACTGGCTGGAAGTCAATGGTTGCCAGTCAATTCTAGACAAAGCTCGGAAGATAGCTTCATCGCTTATAAGATCTGAAGGTTCAACGTCAGGGGCATAAGTATGCTTATGGATTGGCGGGATTAGATTTTGGGCTTCATAAACCGAGCATCGATCCGTCTGTTGTCTGCATCATAGATGGATCGGTGGAAAGAAAAATCAGTCTCTTCGGCCAGTTTACTTGCAAGCGGACGCATCTCCTTTGTCAAGGCTTTAAGGGCATCCTCGTCAAATTCCGACCCATCTTCTTTTTGACTAGGATAGCCATTTCCAATGTCTTCTGGATCAAGATCAGCTATCCAAGCCTTAGCCCGAGTCAGTGCAGACAAAGCGCCAGCCCTTGCAGCAGATCTCTTCACTTCTTCTAGCTGGGCAGGTGTCAAGGAGAGCTTGGCCAATGTATCCTTGATTAAAGTTAGCGGCGGTTTATTGTATGAAGCAGGGCAGATAACTCGTTGAGCGCCGGTATATAACTGCTCAATCAAGATATAGGCAGCCTTCAGTTTCTTGCACATATCTGAGCCAAGATGGGTGACACGGATACCTGCAATGGTTACAATATCGTTGTTAAACCGGCGGTTCCAAGGATGATTAAGTACCTATTAGTACAAGGATACTTACCAAAGATGGCAGCAGTCATAGCGTTGATTTGCCGCTTTAAGCCAGTCAGCTCTTCTGCCACCGGTTTAAGGGCCGCTTCAGCATCCTCCACCCGCTTCAGCAAATTGGCTTTTTCAGCCTCCCAGTCTGCTCGCTCGCTTTTGAAGGAATCCTTCAATTGCTCCATGGCTGTTAAAGTGCCCTTCAACTCATCTTTGGCTTTTGATGTTTCGGCATGCTGGGACTTGATATTTTCCTGAAGATCGGCGATTTGAGAATCTTTGTTGGTCAAGTCAGCCTGCAAAAAACAGATAATAAGTTGGTGATACTTTTTTCAAAGTCCCAAGCACATAACAAGTTATGCACTTGGCACTTGGGGGCTAATGCGGATTGATTTTTTTCTCAAATGATATTTTAAGTCCCAAGCATACAACAGGTTATATGATTGACACTGGGGGGCTAATGCATATCGGATCAATTCAAGGTTATCAAATATTTGTTGCATAAACCGGATGATGTTCATAACTAAAAGGAAATTCTGATGAATAAACCGGACTATCCTAAAGGTATAAACCGGTTCATAGGGGCTACACAAGCAAAATCCAGTCTTCTCCTACTACAAGTCCCAGTTCACATTCATATGGATGAACCGGCCCTTGGGGGATACTAGAGTTGATAATCGAAGTAGGATATAAGGAAGTTATTCAAAGGAACAAGTATTTACCTCATATCGCTCTTTCATCAGGTTTACTAAACCGGCTTCATAATCACGCTTGTGTATAGGCGTTTTAGATATCCAGAATGAATGTCCTGAGCAGAGAGATGGGCATAACTTGAAAAATCTGTTTTCCATTTGCCCTTATCCACATCAGAAAATTCTTCTTTTGCATTGTGCTTTGATAAAGCGACAGGATTGCCAGGAGCGGTATGGCCAAAGCCAGTAATCACAACATCATCTGTTGTGCCTTCAGCAGTTTTATCTGGGCTTGGCGGTTTATCAGAGGCCTTTGCTGGGCTTGGTGGATCGGCAGCTGGGCTTGGCGGATCAGCGTGTTGGCTTGTTGGATTTATTTCTGGTGGATCAGCAAAAATATCCTGACCCTGAGGTGCTGAGTCATCCAGAGCAATGTCAGCATTTTGATCAATAGACTCTGAGGTCCTCACCAGTTCAGTAGACGGATTATCATCAGTTGGTGTAGTCAGCTTGGCTTTTTTGCAAGTCTGGCTTTGGCACTAAAAAGAACAAATACAGAGGTTAGTACAATAAACCGGTGCAAGGGAGAAAAACTGAGTTTACTATGCTTACCCAGGGACGGTCTTGAGAGGAGGCATCTGTGTAGTCGATGAATCACCGGAGGAGGAATTGGAATTGCCCTGATAATTCGAGTCAGACGGATTAAGAGGATATCGGCCCCCGCCTTGGGATAAAGTTTATTAGAAGCACAAGAGACCTCTTGACGATGCTTGCAAACCGGGGAATATGGTAAACCGGAAGAGGTAACCACTTGACCGCTGTGTCGGGTTGTGCGGCGAGCTTCTTGATGTTGTGTCTTCAAAGAAAAGTGCGGATCCAAATGAGAAAGAGGGTGTGAACGTTTTACCTTCCGGACTGCTCGACGAAGTTTTGGTACTGGCACATGATTTGAATCAGAGGATAGAACAATTACCTCTGCATCACCAGTGTGGCTAGCTTCCGCATCATCCTGATAATAACCATTGTCAATGAGGTGTATGAAAAAAGAACCAAGAGAATCTAATTCTACCTCTGAGTCCGTGTCATCAAGCTCTTCATCACTGGGCAAATCAGAGGGTTCGGCGGTTTTCTTCTTCGCTGGCTTCTTTATAGCCTTAGTCTTGTTGCGGGGTGTTCTTGCCGGTTTATCCTGGGGCTTGGCCAGTTTATCTTGTGATTTTCTCTTCCAGAACGGATCATCGCCCTGCGCAGATGGATAATAAATTATAAAGGAATAGTTAAGAAAGAACGGATTAAGGTAAAAGTGAGGCAATTCTTACAGCTGGCGGTTTATTGGAAGTGTAGAAGGGACTAAGCCCTACTTGGCTGCAGACAGCTTCCGGTTCATTCAGTATTTTCTTAACAGCTTCAGTAACTTCATCCTCTGTTAACTGAATATCAATATGATGTTGAGGATCTTTTAAGTCTCCTGTGTAATCACACATTAAACTGGGGCGTCAGCTTAAAGGCAGAACGCTCCAAGATATCCAGCAGCGGACGAAGTCAACACCTGTTAAACCATTTGCCATGAAGGCTATGAGCTTTGAGAGGTGTGGTGCATAGTTGGATCGTTCCTTGGCAGTCAGCCTCTGAGGGAATGGATGAGTATTGCTAAGATGATAAGGGCGGTAACCCGGCAGAGGATTTTCGCCAGTTGGAGATGTGTCTTTACAATAAAACCAAGTCTGATTTCAGTCCTTGGGGTGACTATGAAGCTTGTGAAGGAAATATGCCCTAGAGGCAATAATAAAGTTATTATTTATTTCCTTATTTGATGATAAATGTTTATTATTCATGCTAGAATTGTATTAACCGGAAACATAATACATGTGTGAATACATAGACAAACATAGTGTCACTAGTATGCCTCTACTTGACTAGCTTGTTGATCAAAGATGGTTGTGTTTCCTAGCCATAGACATGAGTTGTCATTTGATTAACAGGATCACATCATTAGAAGAATGATGTGATTGACTTGAACCATTCCATTAGCTCAGTACTTGATCATTTAGTATGTTGCTATTGCTTTCTTCATGACTTATACATGTTCCTATGACTATGAGATTATGCAACTCCCGTTTACCGGAGGAACACTTTGTGTGATACCAAACGTCACAACGTAACTGGGTGATTATAAAGGAGCTCTACAGGTGTCTCCGAAGGTACATGTTGAGTTGGCGTATTTCAAGATTAGGATTTGTCACTCCGGTTGTCGGAGAGGTATCTTTGGGCCCTCTCGGTAATGCACATCACTATAAGCCTTGCAAGCAATGTGGCTAATGAGTTAGTTGCGGGATGATGCATTAGGTAACGAGTAAAGAGACTTGCCGGTAACGAGATTGAACTAGGTATTGAGATACCGACGATCGAATCTCGGGCAAGTAACATACCGATGACAAAGGGAACAACGCATGTTGTTATGCAGTTTGACCTATAAAGATCTTCGTAGAATATGTAGGAGCCAATATGAGCATCCAGGTTCCACTATTGGTTATTGACCAGAAACATGTCTCGATCATGTCTACATAGTTCTTGAACCCGTAGGGTCCGCATGCTTAATGTTTCAATGACAGTTATATTATGAGTTTATGAGTTTTGATGTACCGAAGGAGTTCGGAGTCCTGGATGAGATCGGGGACAGGACGAGGAGTCTCGAAATAGTTGAGACGTAAAGATCAATATATTGGACGACTATATTCGGACATCGGAAGGGTTCCGAGTGATTCGGGTATTTTTGGGGGTACCGGGGAGTTATGGGAATACGAGGAAGAAGCAATGGGCCTCATGGTCCAAGTGGTGGAAGAGAGGAGGCAGGACGCGCGCCCCCCTAGCCCAAACCAAATTAGACTAGGGGGGCGGGCCCCCTTTCCTCTTTTTCCTCCCTTTCCTTCCTTCTCCTTCTCCTTCCCTTCCTTCCCCTCTCCTACTTGGACTAGGAAAGAGGGGGAAATCCTACTTGGAGTAGGATTGCGCCCCTTGGGCGTGCCTCCTGCCCTTGGCCGGCCCTCTCCTCCTCCCCCCTTTATATACGGAGGAGGGGGCACCTCTAGACACAACAACAATTGATCTCTTGATCTCTTAGCCGTGTGCGGTGCCCCCCTCCACCATAGTCCTCCTCAATAATATTGTAGCGGTGCTTAGGCGAAGCTCTGCGACAGTGGAACATCAAGATAGTCACCAGGCCGTCGTGCTGACGGAACTCTCCCTCGACACTTGTCTGGATCGGAGTATGAGGTACGTCATCGAGTTGAACGTGTGCTAGAACTCGGAGGTCCCGTAGTTTCGGTGCTTGATCGGTCGGGCCGTGAAGACGTACGACTACATCAACCGCGTTGTTCTAACGCTTCCGCTTTCAGTCTACAAGGGTACGTGGACAACACTCTCCCCTCTCGTTGCTATGCATCACCATGATCTTGCGTGTGCATAGGAATTTTTTTGAAATTACTACGTTCCCCAACAGTGGCATCCGAGCCTGGTTTTATGCGTAGATGTCATATGCACGAGTAGAACACAAGTGAGTTGTGGGCGATACAAGTCATACTGCTTACCAGCATGTCATACTTTGGTTCGACGGTATTGTTGGATGAAGCGGCCCAGACCGACATTACCCGTACGCTTACGCGAGACTGGTTTTACCGCCGTGCTTTGCACGCAGGTGACTAGCGGGTGTTAGTTTCTCCAACTTTAGTTGAACTGAGTGTGGCTATGCCCAGTCCTTGAGAAGGTTAAAACAGCACTAACTTGACGAACTATCATTGTGGTTTTGATGCGTAGGTAAGAACGGTTCTTGCTCAGCTTGTAGCAGCCATGTAAAATTTGCAACAACAAAGTAGAGGACGTCTAACTTGTTTTTGCAGGGCTTGTTGTGATGTGATATGGTCAATACGTGATGAGATATAAATTGTTGTATGAGATGATCATGTTTTGTTGAAGTTATTGGCAACTGGCAGAAGCCTTATGGTTGTCTCTTTACTGCATAAGATGCAAGCGCCAAATAATTGCTTTACTTTATCGCTATGCGATAGCAATAGTTGCAAGAGCAATAGTTGGCGAGACAACCATGTGACGACACATTGATATAGATCAAGATGATGGAGATCATGGTGTCGTGCCGGTGACGATAGAGATCATGACAGTACTTTGGAGATGGAGATCAAAGGCGCAAGATGATCATGGCCATATCATGTCACATATTTTGATTGCATATGATGTTTATCTTTTATACATCTTATTTTGCTTAGTTTAACGGTAGCATTTTAAGATGATCTCTCACTAATTATCAAGAAGTGTTCTCCCTGAGACACCACGTGATGATCGGGTGTGATAGGCTCTACGTTCAAATACAACGGGTGCAAAATAGTTGCACACGCGGAATACTCAGGTTAAACTTGACGAGCCTAGCATATACAGATATGGCCTCGGAACACGGAGACCGAAAGGTCGAACATGAAGCATATAGTAGATATGATCAACATAGTGATGTTCACCATTGAAAACTACTCCATCTCACGTGATGATCGGACATGGTTTAGTTCATTTGGATCACGTGATCACTTAGATGACTAGAGAGATGTCTGTCTAAGTGGGAGTTCTTAAGTAATATGATTAATTGAACTTAAATTTATCATGAACTTAGTCCTGGTAGTATTTTGCAAATTATGTTGTAGATCAATAGCTCGTGTTGTTGCTTTCATATGTTTATTTTGATATTTTCCTAGAGAAAACTGTGTAGAAAGATGTTAGTAGCAATGATGCGGATTGGAACCGTAATCTGATGGTTTATCCTCATTGCTGCACAGAAGAATTATGTCCTTGATGCACCGCTAGGTGACAAACCTATTGCAGGAGCAGATGCAGATGTTATGAACGTTTGGCTAGCTCAAAATGATGACTACTTGATAGTTTAGTGCACCATGCTTAAACGGCTTAGAATCGGGACTTCAAAGACGTTTTGAACTTCATGGACCATATGAGATGTTCCAGGAGTTGAAGTTAATATTTCCAGCAAATACCCGAGTTGAGAGATATGAAGTCTCCAACATGTTCTATAGCTAAAAGATGGAGGAGAATCGCTCAACTAGTGAGCATGTGCTCAGATTGTCTGGGTACTTCAATCGCTTGAATCAAGTGGGAGTTAATCTTCCAGATAAGATAGTGATTGACAGAATTCTCTAGTCACTATCACTAACTTACTAGAACTTCGTGATGAAGTATAGTATGCAAGGGATGACGAAAATGATTCCCGAGCTCTTCATGATGTTGAAATCGACAAAGGTAGAAATCAAGAAAGAGCATCAAGTGTTGATGATTGACAAGACCACTAGTTTCAAGAAAAGGGCAAAGGGAAAGAAAGGGAAACTTCAGGTAGAATGGCAAACAAGTTGTCACTCCCGTGAAGAAGACCAAAGCTGGACCAAAGCCTGAAACTGAGTGCTTACACTGCAAAGGAAATGGTCACTGGAAGCGGAAATGCCCTGAATATTTGGTGGATAAGAAGGATGGCAAAGTGAACAAGGGTATATTTGATATACAGGTTATTGATGTGTGCCCTACTAGTGTTTATAGTAGCCCCTGAGTATTTGATACTTGTTCGGTTGCTAAGATTAGTAACTCGAGACTGGAGTTACAGAATAAACAGAGACTAGTTGAAGGGGAAGTGACGACGAGTGTTGGAAGTAGTTCCAAGATTGATATGATCATCATCGCACACTCCCTATACTTTCGGGATTTATGTTAAACCTAAATAAATGTTATTTGGTGTTTGCGTTGAGCATGAATATGATTTGATCATGTTTATTGCAATACGGTTATTTATTTAAAGTCAGAGAATAATTGTTGTTCTGTTTACATGAATAAAACCTTCAAATGGTTATACACCCAATGAAAATAGTTTGTTGGACCTCGATCGTAGTGATACACATATTCATAATATTGATGCCAAAAGATGCAAAGTTAATAATGATAATGCAACTTATTTGTGGCACTATCGTTTGGGTCATATCGGTGTAAAGCGCATGAAGAAACTCCATAAAGATGGATTTTCGGAATCAGTTGGTTATGAATCATTTGATGCTTGCGAACCATGCCTTTTGGGCAAGATGACTAAAACTCCGTTCCCAGAACAATGGAACGAGCTACTGACTTATTGGAAATAATACATACCGATGTATGCGATCCGATGAGTGTTAAGGCTCGCGGCATGTATCGTTATTTTCTGACCTTCACAGATGATTTGAGCAGATATGGGTATATCTACTTGATGAAACATAAGTCTGAAACATTTGAAAAGTTCAAAGAATTTCAGAGTGAAGTGGAAAATCATCATAACAAGAAAAATAAAGTTTCTACGATCTGATTGTGGAGACGGATATTTGAGTTACGAGTTTGGTCTTCATTTGAAACAATGTGAAATAGTTTCGCAACTCACGCCACCTGGAACACCATAATGTAATGGTGTGTCCAAACGTCGTAATCGTACTTTACTAGATATGGTGCGATCTATGATGTCTCTTATTGGTTTACCACTATCGTTTTGGGGTTATGCATTAGAGACAGCTGCATTCATGTTTGATAGGGCACCGTCTAAATCCGTTGAGATGACACCGTATGAACTATGGTTTAGCAGTAAACCTAAGTTGTCGCTTCTTAAAGTTTGGAGTTGCGATGCTTATATGAAAAAGGTTTTCAACCTGATAAGCTCGAACCCAAATCGGAGAAGTGCATCTTCATAGAATACCCAAAGGAAACTATTGGGTACACCTTCTATCACAGATCTGAAGACAAAACATTCGTTGCTAAGAATGGATCCTTTCTAGAGAAGGAGTTTCTCTCGAAAGAAGTGAGTGGGAGGAAAGTAGAGCTTGATAAGGTAATTTGTACCTTCTCCGGAATTGGAAAGTAGTTCATCACAGAAATCAGTTCCAGTGATTCCTACACCAATTAGTGAGGAAGCTAATGATGATGATCATGAAACTTCAGATCAAGTTACTACAAAACCTCGTAGGTCTTCCAAAGTACAGTCCGCACCAGAGTGGTACAGTAATCCTGTTGTGGAAGTCTTGTTACTAGACCATGATGAACCTATGAACTATGAGGAAGCGATGATGAGCCCAGATTCCGCGAAATGGCTTGAGGCCATGAAATCTGAGATGGGATCCATGTATAAGAACAAATTGTGGACTTTGATGGAGTTGCCCGATGATCAGCAAGCCATATTGTATAAATGGATCTTCAAGAGGAAGACAAATGCTGATAGTAGTGTTACTATCTACAAAGCTCGACTTGTCGCAAAAAGGTTTTCGACAAGTTCAATGTGTTGACTACAATGAGATTTTCTCAACTTTAGCGATGCTTAAGTCTGTCCGAATCATGTTAGCAATTGCCACATTTTATGAAATATAGCAAATGGATGTCAAAACTGCATTCCTTAATGGTTTTCTTAAAGAAGAGTTGTATATGATGCAACCAGAAGGTTTTGTCAATCCTAAAGGTGCTAACAAAATGTGCAAGCTCCAACAATCCATCTATGGACTGGTGCAAGCATTTCAGAGTTGGAATATACGCTTTGATAAGTTGATCAAAGCATATAGTTTTATACAGACTTGCGGTGAAGCCTGTATTTACAATAAAGTGAGTGGGAGCACTACCGCCTTTCCGATAAATATATGTGAGTAACATATTGTTGATCAGAAATGATGTAGAATTTTTCTGGAAAGCATAAAGGAGTATTTGAAAGGAGTTCTTGAAAAGAAAGACCTCAGTAAAGCTACTTACATATTGAGCATCAAAATCTATTGAGATAGATCAAGACGCTTGATAAGTTTTTCAATAAGTACATACCTTGTCAAGATTTTGAAGTAGTTCAAAATGAACAGTCAAAGAAAGAGTTCTTGCTTGTGTTGCAAAGGTGTGAAATTGAGTAAGACTCAAATCCCGACCACGGCAGAAAATAGAAAAGAGAATGAAAGTCATTCCCTATGCCTCAGTCATAGGTTCTATAAAGTATGCTATGCTATGTACCAGACCTATTGTATACCTTGTTCTGAATTTGGTAAGGAGATACAATAGTGATCTAGGAGTAGATCACTGGACATTGGTCAAGAATATCCTTAGTGAGGACTAAGGAAATATTTCTCGATTATGGAGGTGATAAAAGAGCCCGTCGTAAAGAGTTACATCGGTGCAAGCTTTTACACCGATCCAGATGACTCTAAGTCTCAATCTGGATACATATTGAAAGTGGGAGCAATTAGCTAGAGTAGCTGCGTGCAGAGCATTGTAGACATAGAATATTTGCAAAATACATACGGCTCTGAATGTGACAGACCCGTTGACTAAGCTTCTCTCATGAGAAAACATGATCACACCTTAGTACTCTTTGGGTGTTAATCACATAGCAATGTGAACTAGATTATTGACTCTAGAAACCCTTTGGGTTTTGGTCACATGACGATGTGAACTGTGGGTGTTAATCATATACAGATATGAATATTGGTATTAAATCACATGGAGATGTGAACTAGATTATTGACTCTAGTGCAAGTGGGAGACTGAAGGAAATATGCCCTAGAGGCAATAATAAAGTTATTATTTATTTCCTTATTTCATGATAAATGTTTATTATTCATGCTAGAATTGTATTAACCGGAAACATAATACATGTGTGAATACATAGACAAACATAGTGTCACTGGTATGCCTCTACTTGACTAGCTTGTTGATCAAAGATGGTTGTGTTTCCTAGCCATAGACATGAGTTGTCATTTGATTAATGGGATCGCATCATTAGATGAATGATGTGATTGACTTGACTCATTCCGTTAGCTCAGCACTTGATCGTTTAGTATGTTGCTATTGCTTTCTTCATGACTTATACATGTTCCTATGACTATGAGATTATGCAACTCCCGTTTATCGGAGGAACACTTTGTGTGCTACCAAACGTCACAATGTAACTGGGTGATTAAAGGAGCTCTATTGGTGTCTCCGAAGGTACATGTTGAGTTAGCATATTTCGTGATTAGGATTTGTCACTCCGATTGTCGGAGAGGTATCTCTGGGCCCTCTCGGCAATGCACATCACTATAAGCCTTGCAAGCAATGTGGCTAATGAGTTAGTTGCAGGATGATGCATTAGGTAACGAGTAAAGAGACTTGCCGGTAACGAGATTGAACTAGGTATTGAGATATCGACAATCGAATCTCGGGCAAGTAACAATACCGATGACAAAGGGAACAACGTATGTTGTTATGCGGTTTGACCGATAAAGATCTTCGTAGAATATGTTGGAGCCAATATGAGCATCTAGGTTCCGCTATTGGTTATCGACCGGAAACGTGTCTCGGTCATGTCTACATAGTTCTCGAACCCGTAGGGTCCGCACGCTTAAGGTTTCGATGACAATTATATTATGAGTTTATGATTTTTGATGTACCGAAGGAGTTCGGAGTCCCGGATGAGATCGGGGACATGATGAGGAGTCTCGAAATGGTTGAGAGGTAAAGATCGATATATTGTACGACCATATTCGGACATCGGAAGGGTTCCGAGTGATTCGGGTATTTTCGGGGGTACCGGGGAGTTACGGGAATACAAGGGAGAAGCAATGGGCCTCATGGGCCAAGTGGTGGAAGAGAGGAGGCAGGGCGCGCGGCCCCCCTAGCCCAAACCAAATTGGACTAGGGGGCTGACCCCCTTTCCTCTTTTTCCTCCCTCTCCTTCCTTCTCCTTCTCCTTCCCTTCCTTCCCCTCTCCTACTTGGACTAGGAAAGAGGGGGAAATCCTACTTGGAGTAGGATTGCGCCCCTTGGGCGCGCCTCCTCCCCTTGGCCGGCCCTCTCCTCCTCCCGCCCTTTATATACGGAGGAGGGGGGCACCTCTAGACACAACAACAATTGATCTCTTGATCTCTTAGCCGTGTGTGGTGTCCCCCTCCACCATAGTCCACCTCGATATTATTGTAGCGGTGCTTAGGCCAAGGTCTGCGACGGTAGAACATCAAGATCGTCACCATGCCTTCGTGCTGACGGAACTCTCCCTCGACACTCGGCTGGATCGGAGTACGACGGACGTCATCGAGCTGAACGTGTGCTAGAACTCGGAGGTGCCGTAGTTTCGGTGCTTGATCGGTCGGGCCGTGAAGACGTACGACTACATCAACCGCATTGTTCTAACGCTTCCGCTTTCAGTCTATGAGGGTACGTGGACAACACTCTCCCCTCTCGTTGCTATGCATCACCATGATCTTGCGTGTCCGTAGGAATTTTTTGAAATTACTGCGTCCCCCGATAGCTTGGTGTGAGGGAAATTGACATCTCTCCTCTTTTGAATTGCCATCCCACCAAGCTCAGTGTTGGTCCCGTTTGTGAATTCTATGCGACGGTTCAAATAAAAGAAATCTCTGAACAGTTCAACTGTGGGTTCTTCCTGAAGATAGGCCTCACAAAACCCTTGGAAATCGCAAATATTGGACACAAAGTTTGGTCCAATATCTTAAGGGTGGAGTTGGAAGCAAGCAAGAACATCACGAAAGAGCTTTGATCCAGGAGGGTTGAACCCTCTATTCAGATGATCGGTAAAAACAATCACTTCTTCATCCAGAGGCTCAGGAGGATTTTCTAAACCGGGGACCCTCCAATGGATGGTTTCCTTGCTCGCTCAAGTGCCAGTCACAACATACCCAGTCAGTTGCTCTTCCGTAACCCGGGAAGGGACCCAATTGCAAGCATAAAACGTCTTGGCCATTTGAACAGGAAGCTGGAAAAAACGACCAAGGCCGGTTTAAGGTTTTGATCGATGTAGACAATCCGGTTTAAAAGACAGGAAAAAACAAATTGAATCCTATGAGCATGGTAACCCGGAGTCTTATATTAAGAATGAGTTGGCGGTTTGAAGAGAGGGCTAATGGTACCTGGCGGGTTATCATTTTCTAAAAAGTATAAACCGCCTACAATGGTGTGGAAGCTACAGATCTGAAAAAATTCTTAAGTGTTGTACATAGAGATTTCACAAGATGGTTTTGTAATTTTGGATCTGCTGCAGTTCTAAAAAGGGGATAAATTTTAAACCTAAAGTCGTGATAGCAGAGGAACACATATGCTTAGATGGGATCTTATGCAGAGAAAGGTATCTTTTGTAATTAGAAAGGGATGCTAAACTACTATTGCCTCGCCTTTATTATCAGATTCAGATCAAATTATGCGATCTAAAAGAAGAAAGCAAGGAATGGTGAAGAACACGGATGAACGGCGGAAACCCTAATGCAGATCTGTTATATGAGAAGAGAAGTACTTACTGACGCTGCTGAACAGCGGAGGAGTCATCGCGTTTCTCTGGTCCGATCAGGTTGATGCAGCGGCCGTTGGCGGTGCGGAAGCGAAGGTCGACGGCGGCGGCTGCGCTCGAGCTCTTACACGATGCGAGGAAGACGATGAGGTGAAGGGGCACGAAGGGGAAAGGAAAGAATGACCCTTGGCCATATTTATAAGGCGAAGTGATAAGTGACAAGAGCGGGAATCGAGGAACCAAAAAATGGATATCTGACACAGTTGTCGCCTCGGTTTTCGAAGGGTCATTAATGAAAAAGATATATTTACAGGTCTTTTATAAACAGATGACGTCACGGTGATTTATTATAATCTTAGAAGATGACGTCACGGCGGTTTATCAAGTTCATATGGAGGAGACGTCATGGCGGTTTACAAGGATCATACGAGGATGTTCAAGGAGTTTTTTCCTAAGTGTTGAAGATTGACATGAACAGGTTTAAATCAATCCGGGGCCTAATGTTGGGGATATAACTATTGAGTATAAACCACCCAGGAGGGGCCGGGTTATGCTCATCCACATTGAAGCCCATGAAGACAAGGAATATGGTGCTTTACTATTGAAGCGTAGAGGCCTAGGCCCAAGGGCGGATTAGGGCCCATAGTCATAAACCGTCATGAGATATGTAACTTGTGTTGTAAGTTAGGGTAAGGTAGAAACCAAGCCGGACACGTGTATGAGCCGGCCTCGGTATTCTGTAAACCGCCGAGCGTCAACCTGTGTATATAAAGGGACGACCAGGCGGCGGTTCAGGTACAAGAAACAACAACTCAAGAGATAGGTAAAGAGGATTCGCTCCCTGCTCATCGAGACCCCATCAATTCCCACACAACTGGATCGTAGGCTTTTACCTTCACCGCAAGGGGCTGAACTAGTATAAACTCCCCGTGTTCTTTGTCCGGTTTAACCCCTTTTAGCTAATCTCGTTGCGATGGCTCCACGACTAAGTCCTCTCACTAGGACATCTGACGTGTTAATTCCACGACATGGGTTGTATGCCGTTTTCCACAGATTGGAGGCTGACTTCTCGGCCTACTAGGTTGATGATGACGCTCTCCTATTTTTTTGATGCATAAGCAAGGCTTTGTCAACTTAGTAAACACAGTGCAGTGACTGTTTGATGTCCATCCAATGGCCACCGTGCTACTTCAATCTCTAATCTTCCTGCTCCAGCCGCCCAAACCAGTGCCGGTGGGACTGCCTGCCCCCTCCTCCCGTGGCCGGCTCTGCTGCCGCCAGGCCATCCCTCTACCCACCCGCACATCCTGTTATTTTCTGGCGATGTCAGCCTCACCCTGCAGCCGACCAATAAGCGCTTGTACTCCCCTCAGCGTGGGCATCCACTACCGCGTCTTCCCCGACTCCGTGTTGTTCCCTTCCTAGGCCTCGCCATCGTCCACCGCTCTGGTGCTCCCGGCGCGGCGTGGTCAACGTGATCAACGAACGACATCCATCGGAAGTGGACGGTACCTGAAGAGGCTGACAGTTGGGTCCACGGCCGCACACAAGGAAATGCCTCCTTATTACGCGCAAAGTAATGATTATTCCACTAGACAGCAGGGACCCACTGGAAGGGCCTCTGTATTTCATGAAAAAAACATCCCCCCCCCACTGACAGCTCGGACCCACCAGCTATATCTTCGCACGCAAGGAAGTGCCTCCTTATTACACACAAAAAAATGAATACTCCCCCTACTAGCTAGGACCCGCCATAGTGTGAGGCTGACTTGTGGGCCTACTAAGTTGACGGGGACGGAGGGCTTTGTGAACTTAGTCAATATGAACGATTCTAGCTCCAGTGACCGTACGATGTCCATCCAATGGTTGGAGTGCTTCTTCAACTTCTGGTCTTCTTGTTCCAGCCGCTGAAACCATCGCCGGTCGTGACAGCAGGACCCACCGGACGGGACACCGTATTTCACGAAAAAAATGTTCCCCCCCTGACTGCTAGGACCCAGCAGCTACATCTTCGCATGCAAGGAAGCGCATGATAGTCGGGACCCACCTGGTCGAAGAGTACGTAGCGTTTTCATTCTGGTCGCGAACGTGCATGTGCATACGATCGGTCGGTCTGCAGGCTACAGCGATGAACCGTGGCCATGTAAGGAAGGGCACATGTTTTAGAATAGGCGCGCACATGTCGTAGTAGAGGCGCGCGCGTAGCATGTCATACAGTCCCGTTAATATCGTGTACACGTACATACAACCAAGGTGCAAGAAAATAAATACGGCCACGTACATACATACAAGCGGGGTCTTGAACACCTACTCATGCAAATGTACGGTCAAGGCTCGTGTACATGGCTAGGTCAGAACGGGGAAACTGCATCGTCATGTGCATCAGGAGCCAACTGGCTTGGACGGAACAACCGGTCGAAACGAGGCCTGGCATACTGTAAGTGCATCTAGTGCCATCCCTAGTTGGTTTTGGAGTATTGACGACAAAGTTGGTTCAGGGACTAATGCGTTTGTGAGAATTGCAGGATAACGCAGGTAGTGTCCCTCATTGATTCGGTTTACCTACCGGAGATGACCCCTAAAAATGTATGAAGACATTGAAGACAATGGTGGTATGAGAAGATATTCATATTGAAGACTATGACATGAGAAGACATTGTGTGAAGACTATGGAGCGCGAAGACTATGTGGTTTCGTTGTTTCCTTTTCTTCTTTGTTGAGTCATAGGAACCACCGTACTGTTAAGTGGGGTCCAAGTGAACTAAGTCAGAGTGACTGAAGTGATGCTCAACCCAAATCCTATGTCTTCGAGCGAGGACAATGAGAGCAAATCTTATCTAGAGCTGGATGAGTCAGCTTTGCTTGTAGCCCAAGTAAAGTTGCGGTGTGTGTTTGAAATCTGACCATTGGAACACGTGTCAGTTCCTTAGTGACCCAGGGTCATTTCAGACATATCAGGTCGGGTTGCCTTGTGGCTAGAAATAGCCCACCCCCCTACACCATAAATTGGTGGCTGCTCAAAGTTAGTGCACGGCTTTTGTCGTTTGAGAGCAACCCACCTCGAAGCCTTTGAGAGAGAGAAATCCTTGCGAGGACAAAGCCCAAACACCCAGAACCAAAGAGTGTTAGGCATCACTGAAGTCTTTCTGTCTGTGTGACCTAAAGACTTATTACACTTGAGGACTGTGTATCCTCCAGCCTGTTAGGCATCGCGTTCTGAGCATCCAAGAGTCATTGTGGATTGCCGGTGAACGAAGTCTGTGAAGGTTTGGAAGTCTACCTTGAAGACTTACCAGAGTGATTGGGCTTGGACTGTGTGTCCTTAGCTCAAGGGGAATGAGGTGAAGACGCGGTCTTCTGAGTTGAATCTCAGCCTCCCTAACCAGACGTACAGTTGTCACAGCAACTGGAATTGGTCCAACAAATCCTGTGTCTTCAACAAGTGACTGGTTCTATCCTCTCCCCTCCTTTACTTAAGTTTGTCTTCGTGAAGTTATTGCCTATTTGTCGTATCTATTTGACTTCATTCCTTGACTACTACTGTTGATTGGCTTCATACTATCTTCCATCCTGATCCTTACTACTTAGCTGCTATTAGTCCTATACTTTCACATCATTGCATACTTGACTATGGCTTGCTTATGGTAGTTTATCTTCCGCTGCATATCAACTAGGTCATTTCTATTGTTTGTCTTCGAAACTTCCAAGTTTTGAAGACTTTAATAAAAATTGCCTATTCACCCCCCCTCTAGTCGATTCTAGAACTTTCACATACAATAGAACAGAGGAAATGACCTTGTGTTCGACCGGCCACGGTCGAAACGGGATCCTGTTCAGTAGGAGGGGTCTAGCGTACCGCAAAACGGAGGAAACAGACTTCTCTTGGACCTCCTATGGTCGAAACGGGGTCCTGTTGATCGGGAGAGGTGTGGCGTATCACAAAATGGATGAAACAGACTTGTGTTGGAGCGCTACGGTCGAAACAGGGGTCCTGTTCATTGGGAGGGGTGTGGCATACCGCAAAACGGGACTCCACGGGATACTGTTCATCTCCACCGTCGACTGCCTCCACGAGCTACTGTTCATCCATCGTCGACCTCCTCCAGCCTCCACCTGCGATTGTTCACCCACGGGCTCCTATTCATCCAGCCTCCACCGCTCCTGCACCGGCTACTGTTCAACCAGCCCTCTCCATAGGGTCCTGTTCAACCACCCCTCCACGGGCCACTGTTCATCCAGCCCCCCACCGGCTAATGTTCAACCAGCCCTCCACGGGGTCTTGTTCATCTAGCCCTCCATGGGGTCATGTTCATCCAGCCCCAACCAGCTCGATCTATCGGGGTCCTGTTCATCCAGCGGCAACACCATGCGGTCCTATTCATCCAACCCCCAACCGGGAACTATTCATCCAAACCCCTAAACAATGCCCACTATTCATCAAGGGAAGGAGGCAGCAGGGTTCGATCAGCTTTAGTTAGAAGCAATAGCGAAGGAATTGCTCGATCGGGTTCAGTTAATAGATAGATCGATCGATCGCTTGGGTTCAGTAACGCGTAGCCTGTAGGGCAATCGCTCGGGTTCAGTTAGAGCACAACGCCTCCCACCCACTCGCGTATGTGTACAAGAGAAATGCGCATCGCTCAGCCCCCGACCACCCACCGTAACCGGGAACTCCCTGATATTTTCCTCGCCCTCGCTTCTACCATGGTATTTTCCGTCATGGGCGGCCCAAAGAATGTCATGCAACTGCGTCTCCGGCCTGCCCAGGACGAAAAGCCCATTTTCTGTCATGATTTTTTGTCATAGAAGTAGGAGCCCACCACATCTATGATGACACCGGGTTTTGTCACAATTATCGTCATAGAAGTGTCATAAGCATGACGAATTTTGTTGTTCGGCCCAAAATTTCACAGATATGTCTTTTTTGTAGTGTAGGGTTTAAGCTTCTGTCAGTTTAGCAACCCATCATCTAATTATTAATTCCCAATGCCTTCCCCTAGGCCCAAATCATGGTAAAGTGTCATGTAGTCGACGTTCACATAACACCACTAGAGGAAAGACAACATACATCTCATCAAAAATATTGAACAAATACCAAATTCACATGATTACTTAAAACAAGACTTCTCCCATGTCCTTAGGAACAAATGTAACTACTCACAAAGCATATTCATGTTCAAGAACAGAGGGGTATTGAATATCATTAATGATTTGAACATATGATCTTGCACCAAATAAACCAGCTAGCATCAACTCCAAGGAGTAATCAACACTACTAGCAACCCACAAGTACCAACCTGAGGTTTTGAGACAAATATTGAATACAAGAGATGAACTAGGGTTTGAAAGGAGATGGTGCTGGTGAAGATGTTGATGGAGATTAACCCTCCCCGATGAGAGGATCATTGGTGATGACGATGACTTTGATTTCCGCCTCCACGAGGGAACTTTCCCCGGCAAAACAGCTCCACCAGAGCCTGAGATTGCTTCTGCCCAGGTTCCGCCTCGAGACGGCAGTGCTTCATCCTGAAAGCACTCTCTTGATTTTTCCAGGTCAAGACCTTTCATATAGCAGAAGATGGACATCAAAGACCCGCCAAGGGGCCACAAGTCCTAGGGGCGCGCCCTGTGGGGGTAGGGCACGCCCCCAGGCTTGTGGCCACCTGGTGGGTCCTGTCTGGTAGTTTCTTCGCCCAATAATTCTTATATATTCCAAAATAATTCTCCGTATATTTTTAGGACTTTTGAAGTTGTGCAGAATACGTCCTCAGATTTGCTCCTTTCCGGTCCAGAATTCCAACTACCGGCATTCTCCCTCTTCATGTAAATTTTGTAAAATAAGAGAGAAAAGGCATAAGTATTGTACCATAATGTATAATAACAGCCCATAATGCAATAAATAATAACATAAAAGCATGATGCAAAATGGACGTATCCACTCCCCCAAGCTTAGACCTCGCTTGTCCTCAAGCAAATGCCGAAATCGATAATCATGACCACATGTTTAGAGATAGAGGTGTCAATAAAAAATTACGGACATGAGGGCATCATGATCATCTTTAGAACAGCAACATATATTGTCATATAATTTCTTATGATAAAGTAAAAATTTGTTCACAAGGTAAAGTATGAATCAAAAACTTTATTGAAAACCAACAAACGATGTTCTTGGTAATTGAAACAATTCCAATTTATCATAACATCAGAAAGAGTCAATGTAAGAGCTTTTTTATTTATCAAGTGCACATACTCAACCATCTTTTAGTATTTAACAATTGCTAACACTCACGCGATACTTATGAGATCGAAGCCTCAATCAAACATAGAGACAGATAGGGGCTTATAACTTTGCCGCACAACCTTTTACCTCAAGGGTAATGTCAACAATAATAATTTATGATCACCTACACCCAAGTGGATATATATATCTGGATCTTCCCCAACATATAGTGCTTGCCAAAAAGAGAAAATATAAAAGGAAAGGTGAAGATCACCATGACTCTTATATAAGGATAGGAGATAAAGATAGGCCCTTCGCCGATGAAGTAGAGGTTGTCATGCTCTTTTACAGTTGGATGCACAAAATCTTAATGCAAAAGAATGTCACTTTTTGTTGCTTGTGATAAAGAACTTTATTATGCAGCCTGTCGCTTTTATTTCTTCCATATCACAAGTTCATATAAAGCTTATTTTCCTCACACTAAAAGATCATACATATTTAGAGAGCAATATTTATTGCTTGCACCGATGACAACTTACTTGAAGGATGTTACTCAATCCACAGGTAGGTATGGTGGACTCTCATGGCAAAACAGGGTTAACAGATATTGGATGCACAAGTAGTATCTCTACATGGTGCAGAAGGTTTGCATAGGCTGAGAAGCAAACTCAACATATTGGAGGATCCATGACAATATAACTTCTATTCGGATATAAGGAAACATAACCCATTATGTTGTCTTCCTTGTCCAACATCAACCTTTTAGCATATAATATTTTAATGAGTGCTCAAAATCACAAAAGATATTCAAGATAGTGTATCTATATGTGAGACATGTCTTTCTTTATTACTTCCCATTAATTGCATCAATGACCAAAACTATGTTTGTCAACTCCCAACAAATTTTATACATACTTCTTATATGTGAAGTCATCACTTCCCATAAGATTATTATGTAATATTTCTGTTTCTTTTATCTCTATATTTTCTCAAGATCATAGCAAGAAATCAAAGCCCTCAACTCAAAACAAATCTTTATTATATAACTCTCGGACTCGATTACATAGAGGGAACACAAAGCAAAACTCAAAGCTAGATCATACTAAAAACTTTATTGTACTAAACCAATATATAACCAAAAGGATCAAACTAAGAAAAAAGGTAAAGGTAAAGGTAAAGGTGATACGATAATGAGACAACTCCCCCAAGCTTGGCACAAGCCAAGGGGAGTGCCATACCCATGTGCTCAAGTTTCCTTCTTCGGAGGTGGTGGTGCAATGTTCTTGGCAATAATGCCCTTCAGAGTGTGATTCTCCTCTCAAGATTTTGATTCTGGTACTTGAGATCCAAAATTTCCTTGTTGAGTTTGCCTATGACAGTTAGAGTGCCGTCCACCCATGGATGCATCTTGGCTGCAGGAGAAAAAGCAAAACTCTTTTTCATGTTATTATAAGAGTTAAACTTAGCACCGGGTGGCTTGAATGAATCAGGAAAGACTGAGCTTGAGAACTCCTCACACCAGCCATCATGTCAGGGAAGAGAAGAAACTTCTTGACCCTCCTCCATAGCATCCACTATTTTCAGGCCGGCTTTCATTTCTTCCTCCGTTGACCACCCAAAGGGTTCAGCTTCGCTGTATGCTCTTGGGCCCGGTGTTGGGTGAGAGACACGACTCTCCCTGACTGACTCTTGCGAAGACATCTTGCTCTAAATCTGCTACAGAAATAGCTCGAAACAAGAACAGAGGATATTGATGTGATACGGTGGTACAAACTGTCAGCGTTCTAGGAACCAGGGTACCCAGACTTGCCTGCCTGTGACCCATGGCATGGCTCCATCAACGGCCTGGTATGGACCATCTTCAGCACCTTCAAGACGATACCCTCGCGAGGGCCCAAGCCTCATGAGGTGGACGATGCCAAGACCTCCAGAGGGAGCAATGTCCCCAGGCTGTCTCCCGAGGAGCAGAGATTTCTATGCAGGCGCCCATCACATGAGGTTGAGGTGATGTCAGCCATGACGACCAAGACCAGGCAGACGCCAGCAGGCGCATAGCGGCATGTTTTTTCTTTGGTGCTGGCTCCCGAGGAATCATCCAAAGGTTTCCATTCTCGTGCAACAAGACCAAGACCGCCAGGACGGCAGGACGGATGTCATCATCGAGGCCACTGCGGCATCATGACCAGAAGCTTTGCAGGCGAAGACCACCTTTTGTCAGGATAGGATGTACTACTTCTCCCCCTTCAAAATTGGTCACTTTGGGATCCCTTCCCCCCTTCGTTTGGAGGAAGAGGACCAAGGCCGCTATAAATATAGTTTAGCCACCACCTGTTGGATTTAGGGCTCTGCAGACCCAAGAAATGTTCAGACTCTGGGGCGTGTGCGAAGAACGCAACCTCTCCAGCCAATCAGTTCGTCGCCCCCACGGCCTAGCTTGATGAACAAGAAAGGAAAGGGACACGATAGTTTACCAATGTCACCTTGCGGCGTAAGACCCTACTCCTGCTTTTGGGGTGGATTAGCCTCGTGGGGGGCTGAGGATGAACTAGTACAAAGGAAGAACAACCTCAGGAGGTCTATACTTGTGTGGGTGTGAGCTAGTGAGGGTTTGGATCGGATCCCCCTCTATGGCGGTGGCTAAGCTATATTTATAGTGGCCTTGGTCCTCTTCCTCCAATCGAAGGAGGGAAGGGATCCCACAATGGCCAATTTTGAGGGGGGACAAGTAATACATCCTATCCTTATGAAAGGTGGTCTTCGCCTGCAAAGCTTCTAGTCCCGACACCGTGGTGGGCTCGGCAATGACACCCCTCCTGCCGTCCTGGCGGTTGCTACTTCTTGAGCTTGCATTGGTTTTTCCCTTGAAGAGGAAAGGGTGATGCAGCAAAGTAGAGATAAGTATTTCCCTCAGTTTGAGAACCAAGGTATCAATCCAGTAGGAGACAACGCACCAATCACCGAATACCTGCACAAACAATCAAACAACTTGCACCCTACACGATAAAGGGGTTTTCAATCTTTTCACGGTTACTTGCTAAAGTGAGATCTGATAGAGATAGATAAACGATAAAGTAAATTTTTTTGGTACTTTTGGTTTATAGAACGGAAACTAAAAGATTGCAAAACAGTAGATCGGAAACTTATATGATGGAACATAGAAACTTATATGGTGGGAAATAGACCCGGGGGCCATAGGTTTCGCTAGAGGGTTCTCTCAAGATAGAAAATAATATGGTGCGTGAACAAATTACTGCCGAGCAATTGATAGAAAAGCGCAAAGTTATGACGATATCTAAGGCAATGATCATGAATATAGGCATCATGTCCGTGTCAAGTAGACCGAAATGATTCTACATCTACTACTATTACTCCACACATCGACCACTATCCAGCATGCATCTTGAGTATTAAGTCCAGTAATGCATTAAGTAAGATGACATGATGTAGAGGAATTAACTCCAGCAATATGATGAAAACCCCATCTTTTTATCCTCGATGGCAACAATACAATATGTGACTTGTTGCCCCTATTGTCACTGGGGAAGGACACCGCAAGATTGAACCCAAAGCTAAGCACTTCTCCCATTGCAAGAAAAACCAATCTAGTTGGCCAAACCAAACCGATAGTTCGAAGAGAATTACAAAGATATCAAATCATGCATAAAATAATTTAGAGAAGATTCAAATAGTATTCTTAGATAAGCTGGTCATAAATCCACAATTCGTACCCACCACAAAAAAGTATTACATCGAATAGATCTCCAAGAACATCAAGGAGAACATGGTATTGAGAAACAAAGAGAGAGAAGAAGCCATCTAGCTACTAGATATGGACCCATACGTCCGTGGTAAACTACTCACGCTTCATCTGAAGGGCAATAGAGTTGATGTAGAAGCCCTCCGTGATCGAATCCCGCTCCGGCAAGGTGCCAAAAAAGGTCCCTAGATGGGATCTCACAGGTACAGAAGGTTGCGGCAGTGGAAAAGTGTTTTTGTGGATGCCTCTGGTGGTTTGGGGATATTTGGGAATATATAGGCGAAAGAATTAGGTTAGGAGAGTCACAGGGGGGCCCACAAGGGTGGGAGGCGCACCCTACACCCCTGGGCATGCCCTCCGTTCTTGTGGCCGCCTCGTGGCTCCTCCGACTTCATCTCCAGGTCTCTTGGTTGTCTTTTGGTCCAAGAAAAATCATCGCGAAGGCTTCATTCCGTTTGGACTCCGTTTGGTATTCCTTCTCTGCGAAACTCAAAAACAAGGAAAAAACAAGAGCTGGCACTGGGGTCTAGGTTAATAGGTTAGTCACAAAAATAATATAAAATAACATACTAATTCATATAAAACATCCAAAACAAATAATATAATAGCATGGAACAATAAAAATTATAGATACGTTGGATACGTATCAAGCATATCCAAGCTCAATTCCTGCTCGTCCTCGAGTAGGTAAATGATAAAAACATAATTTTTGATGTGGAATGCTACCTAACATATTTATCCATGTAATTCTCTTTATTGTGGGATGAATGTTCAAATCCATAAGATCCAAACAAAAGTTTAATATTGACATAAAAACAATAATACTTCAAGCATACTAACAAGGCAATTATGTCTTCTCAAAATAACATGGCGAAAGAAAGCTTATCCCTACAAAATCATATAGTCTGGCTATGCTCCATCTTCATCACACAAAATATTCAAATCATGCACAACCCCAACGACAAGCCAAGCAATTGTTTCATACTTTTGATGTTCTCAAACTTTTTCAATGTTCACGTAATACATGAGCGTGAGCCATGGACATAACACTATAGATGGAATAGAATATGGTGGTTCTCACATCAACTAGGCATATCAATGGGCTATGGAGATGCCCATGAATAGATATCAATGTGAGTGAGTAGGGATTGCCATGCGACGGAAGCACTAGAGCTATAAGTTTATGAAAGCTCAAAAAGAAACTAAGTGAGTGTGCATCCAGCTTGCTTGCTCATGAAGACCTAGGGCAATTTGAGGAAGCCCATCGTTGGAATATACAAGCCAAGTTCTATAATGAAAAATTCCCACTAGTATATGAAAGTGACAACATAGGAGACTCTCTATCATGAAGATCATGGTGCTACTTTGAAGCACAAGTGTGGTAAAAGGATAATAACATTGCCCCTTCTCTCTTTTCTCTCATTTTTTCTTTTCTATTTTTTCGGCCTTCTTTTTTTGGTCTTTTCTCTCTCTCTTTTTCACATGGGACAATGCTCTCATAATGAAGATCATCACACTTTTATTTACTTACAACTCAAAAACTAAAACTCAATACTAGTACAAAATATGACTCTATATGAATGCCTCCGATAGTGTACCAGGATGTGCAATGAATCAAGAGTGACATGTATGAAAGTATAACAGTGGCTTTGCCACAAATACAATGTTAGCTGCATGATCATGCAAAGCAATATGACAATGATGGAACGTGTCATAAAAACGGAATGGTGGAAAGTTGCATGGAAATATATCTCGTAATGGCTGTGGAAATTCCATGATAGGTAGGTATAGTTGCTGTTTTGAGGAAGGTATATGGTGGGTGTATGGTACCGGTGAAAGTTGCGGCGGTACTAGAGAGGCTAGCAATGGTGGAAGGGTGAGAGTGCGTGTAATCCATGGACTCAACATTATTCATAAAGAACTCACATACTTATTGTAAAAATCTATTAGTCATCGAAATAATCTATTATGTGCATGCTCCTAGGGGAATAGAGTGGTAGGAAAAACCATCGCTCGTCCCTGACCGCCACTCATAAGGAAGACAATCAAAAAATATCTCATGCTCCAACTTCGTTACATAAAGGTTCACCACACGGGCATGCTACGGGACTCATAAACCTTAACACAAGTATTTCTCAAATTCACAACTACCCACTAGCATGACTCTAATATCACCATCTTCATATCTCAAAACAATCATAAGGAATCAAACTTCTCATAGTATTCAATGCAATTTATATGAAAGCTTTTATTATATCCCTCTTGGATGCCTATCATATTAGGACTAAATTTATAACCAAAGAAAATTACCATGCTATTTAAAGACTCTCAAAATAATATAAGTGATGCATTATAGTTCATCAATTTCTATAAAATAAAACCACCGCCGTGCTCTAAAAAGATATAAGTGAAGCACTAGAGCAAAATTGCCTAGCTCAAAAGATATAAGTGAAGCACATGGAGTATTCTAATAAATCACGATTCATGCATGTCCCTCTCAAAAGGTGTGTACAGCAAGGATGATTGTGTAAAAATAAAAAGCAAAGACTCAAATCATACAAGACACTCCAAGAAAAACACATATCATGTGGTGAATAAAAATATAGCCTCAACTAAAGTTACCGATAGACGAAGACGAAAGAGGGGATGCCTTCCGGGGCATCCTCAAGATTAGGCTCTTGGTTATCCTTGAATATTACCTTGGGGTGCCTTGGGAATCCCCAAGCTTAGTCTCTTGCCACTCCTTATTCCATAGTCCATCAAATCCTTACCCAAAACTTGAAAACTTCACAACACAAAACTCAACAGAAAGTCTCATAAGCTTTGTTAGTATAAAAAAATAAATCACCACTTTTGATACTGTTGTGAACTCATTCTTTATTTATATTGGTTTAATATCTAACGTATTCCAAATTTTCCATGGTTCATACCCCCGATACTACCCATAGATTCATCAAAATAAGCAAACAACACGTAGAAAACCGAATGTAAAATAGAATAGTCTGTAGCCATATGGAACTCTCAAATACTTCTGTAACTCCAACAATTATGAATTAGTAGGACAACGTGAGCAATTTGTTTATTAACCTTCTACAAAAATAATAAAATCAAAAGCATGCTTATGTTAAAATGATAATTGTTTTCCCGAGCGCAAAAGTTTCTGTTTTTCAGCAAGATCAAATCAACTATCACCGTAAGCCATCCCAAAGGTCTTACTTGGCACAAGCACTAATTGAAACAAAAAAACCACATCTGAATTATTTATTTCAAAATAGAACCTAAAAATCAAGAACAAAAATAAAATTTGGTTGCCTCCCAACAAGCGCTCTTGTTTAACGCCCTTAGCTAGGCATAAAAACACGAATAGATCTAGGTATTGTCATCTTTGGTATGCAATCCATAAGTGGCTCTCATAATAGATTCATATGGAAATTTAATTTTCTTTCTTTGAAAGTGTTCCATCCCTCCTCAATAATATTGTAGCGGTGCTTAGGCGAAGCTCTGCGACAGTGGAACATCAAGATAGTCACCAGGCCGTCGTGCTGACGGAACTCTCCCTCGACACTTGTCTGGATCGGAGTATGAGGTACGTCATCGAGTTGAACGTGTGCTAGAACTCGGAGGTCCCGTAGTTTCGGTGCTTGATCGGTCGGGCCGTGAAGACGTACGACTACATCAACCGCGTTGTTCTAACGCTTCCGCTTTCAGTCTACAAGGGTACGTGGACAACACTCTCCCCTCTCGTTGCTATGCATCACCATGATCTTGCGTGTGCATAGGAATTTTTTTGAAATTACTACGTTCCCCAACAGTGGCATCCGAGCCTGGTTTTATGCGTAGATGTCATATGCACGAGTAGAACACAAGTGAGTTGTGGGCGATACAAGTCATACTGCTTACCAGCATGTCATACTTTGGTTCGACGGTATTGTTGGATGAAGCGGCCCAGACCGACATTACCCGTACGCTTACGCGAGACTGGTTTTACCGCCGTGCTTTGCACGCAGGTGACTAGCGGGTGTTAGTTTCTCCAACTTTAGTTGAACTGAGTGTGGCTATGCCCAGTCCTTGAGAAGGTTAAAACAGCACTAACTTGACGAACTATCATTGTGGTTTTGATGCGTAGGTAAGAACGGTTCTTGCTCAGCTTGTAGCAGCCATGTAAAATTTGCAACAACAAAGTAGAGGACGTCTAACTTGTTTTTGCAGGGCTTGTTGTGATGTGATATGGTCAATACGTGATGAGATATAAATTGTTGTATGAGATGATCATGTTTTGTTGAAGTTATTGGCAACTGGCAGAAGCCTTATGGTTGTCTCTTTACTGCATAAGATGCAAGCGCCAAATAATTGCTTTACTTTATCGCTATGCGATAGCAATAGTTGCAAGAGCAATAGTTGGCGAGACAACCATGTGACGACACATTGATATAGATCAAGATGATGGAGATCATGGTGTCGTGCCGGTGACGATAGAGATCATGACAGTACTTTGGAGATGGAGATCAAAGGCGCAAGATGATCATGGCCATATCATGTCACATATTTTGATTGCATATGATGTTTATCTTTTATACATCTTATTTTGCTTAGTTTAACGGTAGCATTTTAAGATGATCTCTCACTAATTATCAAGAAGTGTTCTCCCTGAGACACCACGTGATGATCGGGTGTGATAGGCTCTACGTTCAAATACAACGGGTGCAAAATAGTTGCACACGCGGAATACTCAGGTTAAACTTGACGAGCCTAGCATATACAGATATGGCCTCGGAACACGGAGACCGAAAGGTCGAACATGAAGCATATAGTAGATATGATCAACATAGTGATGTTCACCATTGAAAACTACTCCATCTCACGTGATGATCGGACATGGTTTAGTTCATTTGGATCACGTGATCACTTAGATGACTAGAGAGATGTCTGTCTAAGTGGGAGTTCTTAAGTAATATGATTAATTGAACTTAAATTTATCATGAACTTAGTCCTGGTAGTATTTTGCAAATTATGTTGTAGATCAATAGCTCGTGTTGTTGCTTTCATATGTTTATTTTGATATTTTCCTAGAGAAAACTGTGTAGAAAGATGTTAGTAGCAATGATGCGGATTTGAACCGTAATCTATGGTTTATCCTCATTGCTGCACAGAAGAATTATGTCCTTGATGCACCGCTAGGTGACAAACCTATTGCAGGAGCAGATGCAGATGTTATGAACGTTTGGCTAGCTCAAAATGATGACTACTTGATAGTTTAGTGCACCATGCTTAAACGGCTTAGAATCGGGACTTCAAAGACGTTTTGAACTTCATGGACCATATGAGATGTTCCAGGAGTTGAAGTTAATATTTCCAGCAAATACCCGAGTTGAGAGATATGAAGTCTCCAACATGTTCTATAGCTAAAAGATGGAGGAGAATCGCTCAACTAGTGAGCATGTGCTCAGATTGTCTGGGTACTTCAATCGCTTGAATCAAGTGGGAGTTAATCTTCCAGATAAGATAGTGATTGACAGAATTCTCTAGTCACTATCACTAACTTACTAGAACTTCGTGATGAAGTATAGTATGCAAGGGATGACGAAAATGATTCCCGAGCTCTTCATGATGTTGAAATCGACAAAGGTAGAAATCAAGAAAGAGCATCAAGTGTTGATGATTGACAAGACCACTAGTTTCAAGAAAAGGGCAAAGGGAAAGAAAGGGAAACTTCAGGTAGAATGGCAAACAAGTTGTCACTCCCGCGAAGAAGACCAAAGCTGGACCAAAGCCTGAAACTGAGTGCTTACACTGCAAAGGAAATGGTCACTGGAAGCGGAAATGCCCTGAATATTTGGTGGATAAGAAGGATGGCAAAGTGAACAAGGGTATATTTGATATACAGGTTATTGATGTGTGCCCTACTAGTGTTTATAGTAGCCCCTGAGTATTTGATACTTGTTCGGTTGCTAAGATTAGTAACTCGAGACTGGAGTTACAGAATAAACAGAGACTAGTTGAAGGGGAAGTGACGACGAGTGTTGGAAGTAGTTCCAAGATTGATATGATCATCATCGCACACTCCCTATACTTTCGGGATTTATGTTAAACCTAAATAAATGTTATTTGGTGTTTGCGTTGAGCATGAATATGATTTGATCATGTTTATTGCAATACGGTTATTTATTTAAAGTCAGAGAATAATTGTTGTTCTGTTTACATGAATAAAACCTTCAAATGGTTATACACCCAATGAAAATAGTTTGTTGGATCTCGATCGTAGTGATACACATATTCATAATATTGATGCCAAAGATGCAAAGTTAATAATGATAATGCAACTTATTTGTGGCACTATCGTTTGGGTCATATCGGTGTAAAGCGCATGAAGAAACTCCATAAAGATGGATTTTCGGAATCAGTTGGTTATGAATCATTTGATGCTTGCGAACCATGCCTTTTGGGCAAGATGACTAAAACTCCGTTCCCAGAACAATGGAACGAGCTACTGACTTATTGGAAATAATACATACCGATGTATGCGATCCGATGAGTGTTAAGGCTCGCGGCATGTATCGTTATTTTCTGACCTTCACAGATGATTTGAGCAGATATGGGTATATCTACTTGATGAAACATAAGTCTGAAACATTTGAAAAGTTCAAAGAATTTCAGAGTGAAGTGGAAAATCATCATAACAAGAAAAATAAAGTTTCTACGATCTGATTGTGGAGACGGATATTTGAGTTACGAGTTTGGTCTTCATTTGAAACAATGTGAAATAGTTTCGCAACTCACGCCACCTGGAACACCATAATGTAATGGTGTGTCCAAACGTCGTAATCGTACTTTACTAGATATGGTGCGATCTATGATGTCTCTTATTGGTTTACCACTATCGTTTTGGGGTTATGCATTAGAGACAGCTGCATTCATGTTTGATAGGGCACCGTCTAAATCCGTTGAGATGACACCGTATGAACTATGGTTTAGCAGTAAACCTAAGTTGTCGCTTCTTAAAGTTTGGAGTTGCGATGCTTATATGAAAAAGGTTTTCAACCTGATAAGCTCGAACCCAAATCGGAGAAGTGCATCTTCATAGAATACCCAAAGGAAACTATTGGGTACACCTTCTATCACAGATCTGAAGACAAAACATTCGTTGCTAAGAATGGATCCTTTCTAGAGAAGGAGTTTCTCTCGAAAGAAGTGAGTGGGAGGAAAGTAGAGCTTGATAAGGTAATTTGTACCTTCTCCGGAATTGGAAAGTAGTTCATCACAGAAATCAGTTCCAGTGATTCCTACACCAATTAGTGAGGAAGCTAATGATGATGATCATGAAACTTCAGATCAAGTTACTACAAAACCTCGTAGGTCTTCCAAAGTACAGTCCGCACCAGAGTGGTACAGTAATCCTGTTGTGGAAGTCTTGTTACTAGACCATGATGAACCTATGAACTATGAGGAAGCGATGATGAGCCCAGATTCCGCGAAATGGCTTGAGGCCATGAAATCTGAGATGGGATCCATGTATAAGAACAAATTGTGGACTTTGATGGAGTTGCCCGATGATCAGCAAGCCATATTGTATAAATGGATCTTCAAGAGGAAGACAAATGCTGATAGTAGTGTTACTATCTACAAAGCTCGACTTGTCGCAAAAAGGTTTTCGACAAGTTCAATGTGTTGACTACAATGAGATTTTCTCAACTTTAGCGATGCTTAAGTCTGTCCGAATCATGTTAGCAATTGCCACATTTTATGAAATATAGCAAATGGATGTCAAAACTGCATTCCTTAATGGTTTTCTTAAAGAAGAGTTGTATATGATGCAACCAGAAGGTTTTGTCAATCCTAAAGGTGCTAACAAAATGTGCAAGCTCCAACAATCCATCTATGGACTGGTGCAAGCATTTCAGAGTTGGAATATACGCTTTGATAAGTTGATCAAAGCATATAGTTTTATACAGACTTGCGGTGAAGCCTGTATTTACAATAAAGTGAGTGGGAGCACTACCGCCTTTCCGATAAATATATGTGAGTACATATTGTTGATCAGAAATGATGTAGAATTTTTCTGGAAAGCATAAAGGAGTATTTGAAAGGAGTTCTTGAAAAGAAAGACCTCAGTAAAGCTACTTACATATTGAGCATCAAAATCTATTGAGATAGATAAAGACGCTTGATATATTTTTCAATAAGTACATACCTTGTCAAGATTTTGAAGTAGTTCAAAATGAAACAGTCAAAGAAAGAGTTCTTGCTTGTGTTGCAAAGGTGTGAAATTGAGTAAGATTCAAATCCCGACCACGGCAGAAAATAGAAAAGAGAATGAAAGTCATTCCCTATGCCTCAGTCATAGGTTCTATAAAGTATGCTATGCTATGTACCAGACCTATTGTATACCTTGTTCTGAATTTGGTAAGAGAATACAATAGTGATCTAGGAGTAGATCACTGGACATTGGTCAAGAATATCCTTAGTGAGGACTAAGGAAATATTTCTCGATTATGGAGGCGATAAAAGAGCCCATCGTAAAGAGTTACATCGGTGCAAGCTTTTACACCGATCCAGATGACTCTAAGTCTCAATCTGGATACATATTGAAAGTGGGAGCAATTAGCTAGAGTAGCTGCGTGCAGAGCATTGTAGACATAGAATATTTGCAAAATACATACGGCTCTGAATGTGACAGACCCGTTGACTAAGCTTCTCTCATGAGAAAAACATGATCACACCTTAGTACTCTTTGGGTGTTAATCACATAGCAATGTGAACTAGATTATTGACTCTAGAAACCCTTTGGGTTTTGGTCACATGACGATGTGAACTGTGGGTGTTAATCATATACAGATATGAATATTGGTATTAAATCACATGGAGATGTGAACTAGATTATTGACTCTAGTGCAAGTGGGAGACTGAAGGAAATATGCCCTAGAGGCAATAATAAAGTTATTATTTATTTCCTTATTTCATGATAAATGTTTATTATTCATGCTAGAATTGTATTAACCGGAAACATAATACATGTGTGAATACATAGACAAACATAGTGTCACTGGTATGCCTCTACTTGACTAGCTTGTTGATCAAAGATGGTTGTGTTTCCTAGCCATAGACATGAGTTGTCATTTGATTAATGGGATCGCATCATTAGATGAATGATGTGATTGACTTGACTCATTCCGTTAGCTCAGCACTTGATCGTTTAGTATGTTGCTATTGCTTTCTTCATGACTTATACATGTTCCTATGACTATGAGATTATGCAACTCCCGTTTATCGGAGGAACACTTTGTGTGCTACCAAACGTCACAATGTAACTGGGTGATTAAAGGAGCTCTATTGGTGTCTCCGAAGGTACATGTTGAGTTAGCATATTTCGTGATTAGGATTTGTCACTCCGATTGTCGGAGAGGTATCTCTGGGCCCTCTCGGCAATGCACATCACTATAAGCCTTGCAAGCAATGTGGCTAATGAGTTAGTTGCAGGATGATGCATTAGGTAACGAGTAAAGAGACTTGCCGGTAACGAGATTGAACTAGGTATTGAGATATCGACAATCGAATCTCGGGCAAGTAACAATACCGATGACAAAGGGAACAACGTATGTTGTTATGCGGTTTGACCGATAAAGATCTTCGTAGAATATGTTGGAGCCAATATGAGCATCTAGGTTCCGCTATTGGTTATCGACCGGAACGTGTCTCGGTCATGTCTACATAGTTCTCGAACCCGTAGGGTCCGCACGCTTAAGGTTTCGATGACAATTATATTATGAGTTTATGATTTTGATGTACCGAAGGAGTTCGGAGTCCCGGATGAGATCGGGGACATGATGAGGAGTCTCGAAATGGTTGAGAGGTAAAGATCGATATATTGTACGACCATATTCGGACATCGGAAGGGTTCCGAGTGATTCGGGTATTTTCGGGGGTACCGGGGAGTTACGGGAATACAAGGGAGAAGCAATGGGCCTCATGGGCCAAGTGGTGGAAGAGAGGAGGCAGGGCGCGCGGCCCCCTAGCCCAAACCAAATTGGACTAGGGGGCTGACCCCCTTTCCTCTTTTTCCTCCCTCTCCTTCCTTCTCCTTCTCCTTCCCTTCCTTCCCCTCTCCTACTTGGACTAGGAAAGAGGGGGAAATCCTACTTGGAGTAGGATTGCGCCCCTTGGGCGCGCCTCCTCCCCTTGGCCGGCCCTCTCCTCCTCCCGCCCTTTATATACGGAGGAGGGGGGCACCTCTAGACACAACAACAATTGATCTCTTGATCTCTTAGCCGTGTGTGGTGTCCCCCTCCACCATAGTCCACCTCGATATTATTGTAGCGGTGCTTAGGCCAAGGTCTGCGACGGTAGAACATCAAGATCGTCACCATGCCTTCGTGCTGACGGAACTCTCCCTCGACACTCGGCTGGATCGGAGTACGACGGACGTCATCGAGCTGAACGTGTGCTAGAACTCGGAGGTGCCGTAGTTTCGGTGCTTGATCGGTCGGGCCGTGAAGACGTACGACTACATCAACCGCATTGTTCTAACGCTTCCGCTTTCAGTCTATGAGGGTACGTGGACAACACTCTCCCCTCTCGTTGCTATGCATCACCATGATCTTGCGTGTCCGTAGGAATTTTTGAAATTACTGCGTCCCCCGATAGCTTGGTGTGAGGGAAATTGACATCTCTCCTCTTTTGAATTGCCATCCCACCAAGCTCAGTGTTGGTCCCGTTTGTGAATTCTATGCGACGGTTCAAATAAAAGAAATCTCTGAACAGTTCAACTGTGGGTTCTTCCTGAAGATAGGCCTCACAAAACCCTTGGAAATCGCAAATATTGGACACAAAGTTGGTCCAATATCTTAAGGGTGGAGTTGGAAGCAAGCAAGAACATCACGAAAGAGCTTTGATCCAGGAGGGTTGAACCCTCTATTCAGATGATCGGTAAAAACAATCACTTCTTCATCCAGAGGCTCAGGAGGATTTTCTAAACCGGGGACCCTCCAATGGATGGTTTCCTTGCTCGCTCAAGTGCCAGTCACAACATACCCAGTCAGTTGCTCTTCCGTAACCCGGGAAGGGACCCAATTGCAAGCATAAAACGTCTTGGCCATTTGAACAGGAAGCTGGAAAAAATGACCAAGGCCGGTTTAAGGTTTTGATCGATGTAGACAATCCGGTTTAAAAGACAGGAAAAAACAAATTGAATCCTATGAGCATGGTAACCCGGAGTCTTATATTAAGAATGAGTTGGCGGTTTGAAGAGAGGGCTAATGGTACCTGGCGGGTTATCATTTTCTAAAAAGTATAAACCGCCTACAATGGTGTGGAAGCTACAGATCTGAAAAAATTCTTAAGTGTTGTACATAGAGATTTCACAAGATGGTTTTGTAATTTGGATCTGCTGCAGTTCTAAAAAGGGGATAAATTTTAAACCTAAAGTCGTGATAGCAGAGGAACACATATGCTTAGATGGGATCTTATGCAGAGAAAGGTATCTTTTGTAATTAGAAAGGGATGCTAAACTACTATTGCCTCGCCTTTATTATCAGATTCAGATCAAATTATGCGATCTAAAAGAAGAAAGCAAGGAATGGTGAAGAACACGGATGAACGGCGGAAACCCTAATGCAGATCTGTTATATGAGAAGAGAAGTACTTACTGACGCTGCTGAACAGCGGAGGAGTCATCGCGTTTCTCTGGTCCGATCAGGTTGATGCAGCGGCCGTTGGCGGTGCGGAAGCGAAGGTCGACGGCGGCGGCTGCGCTCGAAGCTCTTACACGATGCGAGGAAGACGATGAAGTGAAGGGGAACGAAGGGGAAAGGAAAGAATGACCCTTGGCCATATTTATAAGGCGAAGTGATAAGTGACAAGAGCGGGAATCGAGGAACCAAAAAATGGATATCTGACACAGTTGTCGCCTCGGTTTTCGAAGGGTCATTAATGAAAAAGATATATTTACAGGTCTTTTATAAACAGATGACGTCACGGTGATTTATTATAATCTTAGAAGATGACGTCACAGCGGTTTATCAAGTTCATATGGAGGAGACGTCATGGCGGTTTACAAGGATCATACGAGGATGTTCAAGGAGTTTTTTCCTAAGTGTTGAAGATTGACATGAACAGGTTTAAATCAATCCGGGGCCTAATGTTGGGGATATAACTATTGAGTATAAACCACCCAGGAGGGGCCGGGTTATGCTCATCCACATTGAAGCCCATGAAGACAAGGAATATGGTGCTTTACTATTGAAGCGTAGAGGCCTAGGCCCAAGGGCGGATTAGGGCCCATAGTCATAAACCGTCATGAGATATGTAACTTGTGTTGTAAGTTAGGGTAAGGTAGAAACCAAGCCGGACACGTGTATGAGCCGGCCTCGGTATTCTGTAAACCGCCGGGCGTCAACCTGTGTATATAAAGGGACGACCAGGCGGCGGTTCAGGTACAAGAAACAACAACTCAAGAGATAGGTAAAGAGGATTCGCTCCCTGCTCATCGAGACCCCATCAATTCCCACACAACTGGATCGTAGGCTTTTACCTTCACCGCAAGGGGCTGAACTAGTATAAACTCCCCGTGTTCTTTGTCCGGTTTAACCCCTTTTAGCTAATCTCGTTGCGATGGCTCCACGACTAAGTCCTCTCACTAGGACATCTGACGTGTTAATTCCACGACATGGGTTGTATGCCGTTTTCCACAGATTGGAGGCTGACTTCTCGGCCTACTAGGTTGATGATGACGCTCTCCTATTTTTTGATGCATAAGCAAGGCTTTGTCAACTTAGTAAACACAGTGCAGTGACTGTTTGATGTCCATCCAACGGCCACCGTGCTACTTCAATCTCTAATCTTCCTGCTCCAGCCGCCCAAACCAGTGCCGGTGGGACTGCCTGCCCCCTCCTCCCGTGGCCGGCTCTGCTGCCGCCAGGCCATCCCTCTACCCACCCGCACATCCTGTTATTTTCTGGCGATGTCAGCCTCACCCTGCAGCCGACCAATAAGCGCTTGTACTCCCCTCAGCGTGGGCATCCACTACCGCGTCTTCCCCGACTCCGTGTTGTTCCCTTCCTAGGCCTCGCCATCGTCCACCGCTCTGGTGCTCCCGGCGCGGCGTGGTCAACGTGATCAACGAACGACATCCATCGGAAGTGGACGTACCTGAAGAGGCTGACAGTTGGGTCCACGGCCGCACACAAGGAAATGCCTCCTTATTACGCGCAAAGTAATGATTATTCCACTAGACAGCAGGGACCCACTGGAAGGGCCTCTGTATTTCATGAAAAAAACATCCCCCCCCCCACTGACAGCTCGGACCCACCAGCTATATCTTCGCACGCAAGGAAGTGCCTCCTTATTACACACAAAAAAATGAATACTCCCCCTACTAGCTAGGACCCGCCATAGTGTGAGGCTGACTTGTGGGCCTACTAAGTTGACGGGGACGGAGGGCTTTGTGAACTTAGTCAATATGAACGATTCTAGCTCCAGTGACCGTACGATGTCCATCCAATGGTTGGAGTGCTTCTTCAACTTCTGGTCTTCTTGTTCCAGCCGCTGAAACCATCGCCGGTCGTGACAGCAGGACCCACCGGACGGGACACCGTATTTCACGAAAAAAATGTTCCCCCCCTGACTGCTAGGACCCAGCAGCTACATCTTCGCATGCAAGGAAGCGCATGATAGTCGGGACCCACCTGGTCGAAGAGTACGTAGCGTTTTCATTCTGGTCGCGAACGTGCATGTGCATACGATCGGTCGGTCTGCAGGCTACAGCGATGAACCGTGGCCATGTAAGGAAGGGCACATGTTTTAGAATAGGCGCGCACATGTCGTAGTAGAGGCGCGCGCGTAGCATGTCATACAGTCCCGTTAATATCGTGTACACGTACATACAACCAAGGTGCAAGAAAATAAATACGGCCACGTACATACATACAAGCGGGGTCTTGAACACCTACTCATGCAAATGTACGGTCAAGGCTCGTGTACATGGCTAGGTCAGAACGGGGAAACTGCATCGTCATGTGCATCAGGAGCCAACTGGCTTGGACGGAACAACCGGTCGAAACGAGGCCTGGCATACTGTAAGTGCATCTAGTGCCATCCCTAGTTGGTTTTGGAGTATTGACGACAAAGTTGGTTCAGGGACTAATGCGTTTGTGAGAATTGCAGGATAACGCAGGTAGTGTCCCTCATTGATTCGGTTTACCTACCGGAGATGACCCCTAAAAATGTATGAAGACATTGAAGACAATGGTGGTATGAGAAGATATTCATATTGAAGACTATGACATGAGAAGACATTGTGTGAAGACTATGGAGCGCGAAGACTATGTGGTTTCGTTGTTTCCTTTTCTTATTTGTTGAGTCATAGGAACCACCGTACTGTTAAGTGGGGTCCAAGTGAACTAAGTCAGAGTGACTGAAGTGATGCTCAACCCAAATCCTATGTCTTCGAGCGAGGACAATGAGAGCAAATCTTATCTAGAGCTGGATGAGTCAGCTTTGCTTGTAGCCCAAGTAAAGTTGCGGTGTGTGTTTGAAATCTGACCATTGGAACACGTGTCAGTTCCTTAGTGACCCAGGGTCATTTCAGACATATCAGGTCGGGTTGCCTTGTGGCTAGAAATAGCCCACCCCCCTACACCATAAATTGGTGGCTGCTCAGAGTTAGTGCACGGCTTTTGTCGTTTGAGAGCAACCCACCTCGAAGCCTTTGAGAGAGAGAAATCCTTGCGAGGACAAAGCCCAAACACCCAGAACCAAAGAGTGTTAGGCATCACTGAAGTCTTTCTGTCTGTGTGACCTAAAGACTTATTACACTTGAGGACTGTGTATCCTCCAGCCTGTTAGGCATCGCGTTCTGAGCATCCAAGAGTCATTGTGGATTGCCGGTGAACGAAGTCTGTGAAGGTTTGGAAGTCTACCTTGAAGACTTACCAGAGTGATTGGGCTTGGACTGTGTGTCCTTAGCTCAAGGGGAATGAGGTGAAGACGCGGTCTTCTGAGTTGAATCTCAGCCTCCCTAACCAGACGTACAGTTGTCACAGCAACTGGAACTGGTCCAACAAATCCTGTGTCTTCAACAAGTGACTGGTTCTATCCTCTCCCCTCCTTTACTTAAGTTTGTCTTCGTGAAGTTATTGCCTATCTGTCGTATCTATTTGACTTCATTCCTTGACTACTACTGTTGATTGGCTTCATACTATCTTCCATCCTGATCCTTACTACTTAGCTGCTATTAGTCCTATACTTTCACATCATTGCATACTTGACTATGGCTTGCTTATGGTAGTTTATCTTCCGCTGCATATCAACTAGGTCATTTCTATTGTTTGTCTTCGAAACTTCCAAGTTTTGAAGACTTTAATAAAAATTGCCTATTCACCCCCCCTCTAGTCGATTCTAGAACTTTCACATACAATAGAACGGAGGAAATGACCTTGTGTTCGACCGGCCACGGTCGAAACGGGATCCTGTTCAGTAGGAGGGGTCTAGCGTACCGCAAAACGGAGGAAACAGACTTCTCTTGGACCTCCTATGGTCGAAACGGGGTCCTGTTGATCGGGAGAGGTGTGGCGTATCACAAAATGGATGAAACAGACTTGTGTTGGAGCGCTACGGTCGAAACAGGGGTCCTGTTCATTGGGAGGGGTGTGGCATACCGCAAAACGGGACTCCACGGGATACTGTTCATCTCCACCGTCGACTGCCTCCATGAGCTACTGTTCATCCATCGTCGACCTCCTCCAGCCTCCACCTGCGATTGTTCACCCACGGGCTCCTATTCATCCAGCCTCCACCGCTCCTGCACCGGCTACTGTTCAACCAGCCCTCTCCATAGGGTCCTGTTCAACCACCCCTCCACGGGCCACTGTTCATCTAGCCCCCCACCGGCTAATGTTCAACCAGCCCTCCACGGGGTCTTGTTCATCTAGCCCTCCATGGGGTCATGTTCATCCAGCCCCAACCAGCTCGATCTATCGGGGTCCTGTTCATCCAGCGGCAACACCATGCGGTCCTATTCATCCAACCCCCAACCGGGAACTATTCATCCAAACCCCTAAACAATGCCCACTATTCATCAAGGGAAGGAGGCAGCAGGGTTCGATCAGCTTTAGTTAGAAGCAATAGCGAAGGAATTGCTCGATCGGGTTCAGTTAATAGATAGATCGATCGATCGCTTGGGTTCAGTAACGCGTAGCCTGTAGGGCAATCGCTCGGGTTCAGTTAGAGCACAACGCCTCCCACCCACTCGCGTATGTGTACAAGAGAAATGCGCATCGCTCAGCCCCGACCACCCACCGTAACCGGGAACTCCCTGATATTTTCCTCGCCCTCGCTTCTACCATGGTATTTTCCGTCATGGGCGGCCCAAAGAATGTCATGCAACTGCGTCTCCGGCCTGCCCAGGACGAAAAGCCCATTTTCTGTCATGATTTTTTGTCATAGAAGTAGGAGCCCACCACATCTATGATGACACCGGGTTTTGTCACAATTATCGTCATAGAAGTGTCATAAGCATGACAAATTTTGTTGTTCGGCCCAAAATTTCACAGATATGTCTTTTTTGTAGTGTAGGGTTTAAGCTTCTGTCAGTTTAGCAACCCATCATCTAATTATTAATTCCCAATGCCTTCCCCTAGGCCCAAATCATGGTAAAGTGTCATGTAGTCGACGTTCACATAACACCACTAGAGGAAAGACAACATACATCTCATCAAAAATATTGAACAAATACCAAATTCACATGATTACTTAAAACAAGACTTCTCCCATGTCCTTAGGAACAAATGTAACTACTCACAAAGCATATTCATGTTCAAGAACAGAGGGGTATTGAATATCATTAATGATTTGAACATATGATCTTGCACCAAATAAACCAGCTAGCATCAACTCCAAGGAGTAATCAACACTACTAGCAACCCACAAGTACCAACCTGAGGTTTTGAGACAAATATTGAATACAAGAGATGAACTAGGGTTTGAAAGGAGATGGTGCTGGTGAAGATGTTGATGGAGATTAACCCTCCCCGATGAGAGGATCATTGGTGATGACGATGACTTTGATTTCCGCCTCCACGAGGGAACTTTCCCCGGCAAAACAGCTCCACCGGAGCCTGAGATTGCTTCTGCCCAGGTTCCGCCTCGAGACGGCAGTGCTTCATCCTGAAAGCACTCTCTTGATTTTTCCAGGTCAAGTCCTTTCATATAGCAGAAGATGGACATCAAAGACCCGCCAAGGGGCCACAAGTCCTAGGGGCGCGCCCTGTGGGGGTAGGGCACGCCCCCAGGCTTGTGGCCACCTGGTGGGTCCCGTCTGGTAGTTTCTTCGCCCAATAATTCTTATATATTCCAAAATAATTCTCCGTATATTTTTAGGACTTTTGAAGTTGTGCAGAATACGTCCTCAGATTTGCTCCTTTCCGGTCCAGAATTCCAACTACCGGCATTCTCCCTCTTCATGTAAATTTTGTAAAATAAGAGAGAAAAGGCATAAGTATTGTACCATAATGTATAATAACAGCCCATAATGCAATAAATAATAACATAAAAGCATGATGCAAAATGGACGTATCCACTCCCCAAGCTTAGACCTCGCTTGTCCTCAAGCAAATGCCGAAATCGATAATCATGACCACATGTTTAGAGATAGAGGTGTCAATAAAAAATTACGGACATGAGGGCATCATGATCATCTTTAGAACAGCAACATATATTGTCATATAATTTCTTATGATAAAGTAAAAATTTGTTCACAAGGTAAAGTATGAATCAAAAACTTTATTGAAAACCAACAAACGATGTTCTTGGTAATTGAAACAATTCCAATTTATCATAACATCAGAAAGAGTCAATGTAAGAGCTTTTTTATTTATCAAGTGCACATACTCAACCATCTTTTAGTATTTAACAATTGCTAACACTCACGCGATACTTATGAGATCGAAGCCTCAATCAAACATAGAGACAGATAGGGGCTTATAACTTTGCCGCACAACCTTTTACCTCAAGGGTAATGTCAACAATAATAATTTATGATCACCTACACCCAAGTGGATATATATATCTGGATCTTCCCCAACATATAGTGCTTGCCAAAAAGAGAAAATATAAAAGGAAAGGTGAAGATCACCATGACTCTTATATAAGGATAGGAGATAAAGATAGGCCCTTCGCCGATGAAGTAGAGGTTGTCATGCTCTTTTACAGTTGGATGCACAAAATCTTAATGCAAAAGAATGTCACTTTTTGTTGCTTGTGATAAAGAACTTTATTATGCAGCCTGTCGCTTTTATTTCTTCCATATCACAAGTTCATATAAAGCTTATTTTCCTCACACTAAAAGATCATACATATTTAGAGAGCAATATTTATTGCTTGCACCGATGACAACTTACTTGAAGGATGTTACTCAATCCACAGGTAGGTATGGTGGACTCTCATGGCAAAACAGGGTTAACAGATATTGGATGCACAAGTAGTATCTCTACATGGTGCAGAAGGTTTGCATAGGCTGAGAAGCAAACTCAACATATTGGAGGATCCATGACAATATAACTTCTATTCGGATATAAGGAAACATAACCCATTATGTTGTCTTCCTTGTCCAACATCAACCTTTTAGCATATAATATTTTAATGAGTGCTCAAAATCACAAAAGATATTCAAGATAGTGTATCTATATGTGAGACATGTCTTTCTTTATTACTTCCCATTAATTGCATCAATGACCAAAACTATGTTTGTCAACTCCCAACAAATTTTATACATACTTCTTATATGTGAAGTCATCACTTCCCATAAGATTATTATGTAATATTTCTGTTTCTTTTATCTCTATATTTTCTCAAGATCATAGCAAGAAATCAAAGCCCTCAACTCAAAACAAATCTTTATTATATAACTCTCGGACTCGATTACATAGAGGGAACACAAAGCAAAACTCAAAGCTAGATCATACTAAAAACTTTATTGTACTAAACCAATATATAACCAAAAGGATCAAACTAAGAAAAAAGGTAAAGGTAAAGGTAAAGGTGATACGATAATGAGACAACTCCCCCAAGCTTGGCACAAGCCAAGGGGAGTGCCATACCCATGTGCTCAAGTTTCCTTCTTCGGAGGTGGTGGTGCAATGTTCTTGGCAATAATGCCCTTCAGAGTGTGATTCTCCTCTCAAGATTTTGATTCTGGTACTTGAGATCCAAAATTTCCTTGTTGAGTTTGCCTATGACAGTTAGAGTGCCGTCCACCCATGGATGCATCTTGGCTGCAGGAGAAAAAGCAAAACTCTTTTTCATGTTATTATAAGAGTTAAACTTAGCACCGGGTGGCTTGAATGAATCAGGAAAGACTGAGCTTGAGAACTCCTCACACCAGCCATCATGTCAGGGAAGAGAAGAAACTTCTTGACCCTCCTCCATAGCATCCACTATTTTCAGGCCGGCTTTCATTTCTTCCTCCGTTGACCACCCAAAGGGTTCAGCTTCGCTGTATGCTCTTGGGCCCGGTGTTGGGTGAGAGACACGACTCTCCCTGACTGACTCTTGCGAAGACATCTTGCTCTAAATCTGCTACAGAAATAGCTCGAAACAAGAACAGAGGATATTGATGTGATACGGTGGTACAAACTGTCAGCGTTCTAGGAACCAGGGTACCCAGACTTGCCTGCCTGTGACCCATGGCATGGCTCCATCAACGGCCTGGTATGGACCATCTTCAGCACCTTCAAGACGATACCCTCGCGAGGGCCCAAGCCTCATGAGGTGGACGATGCCAAGACCTCCAGAGGGAGCAATGTCCCCAGGCTGTCTCCCGAGGAGCAGAGATTTCTATGCAGGCGCCCATCACATGAGGTTGAGGTGATGTCAGCCATGACGACCAAGACCAGGCAGACGCCAGCAGGCGCATAGCGGCATGTTTTTTCTTTGGTGCTGGCTCCCGAGGAATCATCCAAAGGTTTCCATTCTCGTGCAACAAGACCAAGACCGCCAGGACGGCAGGACGGATGTCATCATCGAGGCCACTGCGGCATCATGACCAGAAGCTTTGCAGGCGAAGACCACCTTTTGTCAGGATAGGATGTACTACTTCTCCCCCTTCAAAATTGGTCACTTTGGGATCCCTTCCCCCCTTCGTTTGGAGGAAGAGGACCAAGGCCGCTATAAATATAGTTTAGCCACCACCTGTTGGATTTAGGGCTCTGCAGACCCAAGAAATGTTCAGACTCTGGGGCGTGTGCGAAGAACGCAACCTCTCCAGCCAATCAGTTCGTCGCCCCCACGGCCTAGCTTGATGAACAAGAAAGGAAAGGGACACGATAGTTTACCAATGTCACCTTGCGGCGTAAGACCCTACTCCTGCTTTTGGGGTGGATTAGCCTCGTGGGGGGCTGAGGATGAACTAGTACAAAGGAAGAACAACCTCAGGAGGTCTATACTTGTGTGGGTGTGAGCTAGTGAGGGTTTGGATCGGATCCCCCTCTATGGCGGTGGCTAAGCTATATTTATAGTGGCCTTGGTCCTCTTCCTCCAATCGAAGGAGGGAAGGGATCCCACAATGGCCAATTTTGAGGGGGGACAAGTAATACATCCTATCCTTATGAAAGGTGGTCTTCGCCTGCAAAGCTTCTAGTCCCGACACCGTGGTGGGCTCGGCAATGACACCCCTCCTGCCGTCCTGGCGGTTGCTACTTCTTGAGCTTGCATTGGTTTTTCCCTTGAAGAGGAAAGGGTGATGCAGCAAAGTAGAGATAAGTATTTCCCTCAGTTTGAGAACCAAGGTATCAATCCAGTAGGAGACAACGCACCAATCACCGAATACCTGCACAAACAATCAAACAACTTGCACCCTACACGATAAAGGGGTTTTCAATCTTTTCACGGTTACTTGCTAAAGTGAGATCTGATAGAGATAGATAAACGATAAAGTAAATTTTTTTGGTACTTTTGGTTTATAGAACGGAAACTAAAAGATTGCAAAACAGTAGATCGGAAACTTATATGATGGAACATAGAAACTTATATGGTGGGAAATAGACCCGGGGGCCATAGGTTTCGCTAGAGGGTTCTCTCAAGATAGAAAATAATATGGTGCGTGAACAAATTACTGCCGAGCAATTGATAGAAAAGCGCAAAGTTATGACGATATCTAAGGCAATGATCATGAATATAGGCATCATGTCCGTGTCAAGTAGACCGAAATGATTCTACATCTACTACTATTACTCCACACATCGACCACTATCCAGCATGCATCTTGAGTATTAAGTCCAGTAATGCATTAAGTAAGATGACATGATGTAGAGGAATTAACTCTAGCAATATGATGAAAACCCCATCTTTTTATCCTCGATGGCAACAATACAATATGTGACTTGTTGCCCCTATTGTCACTGGGGAAGGACACCGCAAGATTGAACCCAAAGCTAAGCACTTCTCCCATTGCAAGAAAAACCAATCTAGTTGGCCAAACCAAACCGATAGTTCGAAGAGAATTACAAAGATATCAAATCATGCATAAAATAATTTAGAGAAGATTCAAATAGTATTCTTAGATAAGCTGGTCATAAATCCACAATTCGTACCCACCACAAAAAAGTATTACATCGAATAGATCTCCAAGAACATCAAGGAGAACATGGTATTGAGAAACAAAGAGAGAGAAGAAGCCATCTAGCTACTAGATATGGACCCATACGTCCGTGGTAAACTACTCACGCTTCATCTGAAGGGCAATAGAGTTGATGTAGAAGCCCTCCGTGATCGAATCCCGCTCCGGCAAGGTGCCAAAAAAGGTCCCTAGATGGGATCTCACAGGTACAGAAGGTTGCGGCAGTGGAAAAGTGTTTTTGTGGATGCCTCTGGTGGTTTGGGGATATTTGGGAATATATAGGCGAAAGAATTAGGTTAGGAGAGTCACAGGGGGGCCCACAAGGGTGGGAGGCGCACCCTACACCCCTGGGCATGCCCTCCGTTCTTGTGGCCGCCTCGTGGCTCCTCCGACTTCATCTCCAGGTCTCTTGGTTGTCTTTTGGTCCAAGAAAAATCATCGCGAAGGCTTCATTCCGTTTGGACTCCGTTTGGTATTCCTTCTCTGCGAAACTCAAAAACAAGGAAAAAACAAGAGCTGGCACTGGGGTCTAGGTTAATAGGTTAGTCACAAAAATAATATAAAATAACATACTAATTCATATAAAACATCCAAAACAAATAATATAATAGCATGGAACAATAAAAAATTATAGATACGTTGGATACGTATCAAGCATATCCAAGCTCAATTCCTGCTCGTCCTCGAGTAGGTAAATGATAAAAACATAATTTTTGATGTGGAATGCTACCTAACATATTTATCCATGTAATTCTCTTTATTGTGGGATGAATGTTCAAATCCATAAGATCCAAACAAAAGTTTAATATTGACATAAAAACAATAATACTTCAAGCATACTAACAAGGCAATTATGTCTTCTCAAAATAACATGGCGAAAGAAAGCTTATCCCTACAAAATCATATAGTCTGGCTATGCTCCATCTTCATCACACAAAATATTCAAATCATGCACAACCCCAACGACAAGCCAAGCAATTGTTTCATACTTTTGATGTTCTCAAACTTTTTCAATGTTCACGTAATACATGAGCGTGAGCCATGGACATAACACTATAGATGGAATAGAATATGGTGGTTCTCACATCAACTAGGCATATCAATGGGCTATGGAGATGCCCATGAATAGATATCAATGTGAGTGAGTAGGGATTGCCATGCGACGGAAGCACTAGAGCTATAAGTTTATGAAAGCTCAAAAAGAAACTAAGTGAGTGTGCATCCAGCTTGCTTGCTCATGAAGACCTAGGGCAATTTGAGGAAGCCCATCGTTGGAATATACAAGCCAAGTTCTATAATGAAAAATTCCCACTAGTATATGAAAGTGACAACATAGGAGACTCTCTATCATGAAGATCATGGTGCTACTTTGAAGCACAAGTGTGGTAAAAGGATAATAACATTGCCCCTTCTCTCTTTTTCTCTCATTTTTTCTTTTCTATTTTTTCGGCCTTCTTTTTTTGGTCTTTTCTCTCTCTCTTTTTCACATGGGACAATGCTCTCATAATGAAGATCATCACACTTTTATTTACTTACAACTCAAAAACTAAAACTCAATACTAGTACAAAATATGACTCTATATGAATGCCTCCGATAGTGTACCAGGATGTGCAATGAATCAAGAGTGACATGTATGAAAGTATAACAGTGGCTTTGCCACAAATACAATGTTAGCTGCATGATCATGCAAAGCAATATGACAATGATGGAACGTGTCATAAAAACGGAATGGTGGAAAGTTGCATGGAAATATATCTCGTAATGGCTGTGGAAATTCCATGATAGGTAGGTATAGTTGCTGTTTTGAGGAAGGTATATGGTGGGTGTATGGTACCGGTGAAAGTTGCGCGGTACTAGAGAGGCTAGCAATGGTGGAAGGGTGAGAGTGCGTGTAATCCATGGACTCAACATTATTCATAAAGAACTCACATACTTATTGTAAAAATCTATTAGTCATCGAAATAATCTATTATGTGCATGCTCCTAGGGGAATAGAGTGGTAGGAAAAACCATCGCTCGTCCCTGACCGCCACTCATAAGGAAGACAATCAAAAAATATCTCATGCTCCAACTTCGTTACATAAAGGTTCACCACACGGGCATGCTACGGGACTCATAAACCTTAACACAAGTATTTCTCAAATTCACAACTACCCACTAGCATGACTCTAATATCACCATCTTCATATCTCAAAACAATCATAAGGAATCAAACTTCTCATAGTATTCAATGCAATTTATATGAAAGCTTTTATTATATCCCTCTTGGATGCCTATCATATTAGGACTAAATTTATAACCAAAGAAAATTACCATGCTATTTAAAGACTCTCAAAATAATATAAGTGATGCATTATAGTTCATCAATTTCTATAAAATAAAACCACCGCCGTGCTCTAAAAAGATATAAGTGAAGCACTAGAGCAAAATTGCCTAGCTCAAAAGATATAAGTGAAGCACATGGAGTATTCTAATAAATCACGATTCATGCATGTCCCTCTCAAAAGGTGTGTACAGCAAGGATGATTGTGTAAAAATAAAAAGCAAAGACTCAAATCATACAAGACACTCCAAGAAAAACACATATCATGTGGTGAATAAAAATATAGCCTCAACTAAAGTTACCGATAGACGAAGACGAAAGAGGGGATGCCTTCCGGGGCATCCTCAAGATTAGGCTCTTGGTTATCCTTGAATATTACCTTGGGGTGCCTTGGGAATCCCCAAGCTTAGTCTCTTGCCACTCCTTATTCCATAGTCCATCAAATCCTTACCCAAAACTTGAAAACTTCACAACACAAAACTCAACAGAAAGTCTCATAAGCTTTGTTAGTATAAAAAAATAAATCACCACTTTTGATACTGTTGTGAACTCATTCTTTATTTATATTGGTTTAATATCTAACGTATTCCAAATTTTCCATGGTTCATACCCCCGATACTACCCATAGATTCATCAAAATAAGCAAACAACACGTAGAAAACCGAATGTAAAATAGAATAGTCTGTAGCCATATGGAACTCTCAAATACTTCTGTAACTCCAACAATTATGAATTAGTAGGACAACGTGAGCAATTTGTTTATTAACCTTCTACAAAAATAATAAAATCAAAAGCATGCTTATGTTAAAATGATAATTGTTTTCCCGAGCGCAAAAGTTTCTGTTTTTCAGCAAGATCAAATCAACTATCACCGTAAGCCATCCCAAAGGTCTTACTTGGCACAAGCACTAATTGAAACAAAAAAACCACATCTGAATTATTTATTTCAAAATAGAACCTAAAAATCAAGAACAAAAATAAAATTTGGTTGCCTCCCAACAAGCGCTCTTGTTTAACGCCCTTAGCTAGGCATAAAAACACGAATAGATCTAGGTATTGTCATCTTTGGTATGCAATCCATAAGTGGCTCTCATAATAGATTCATATGGAAATTTAATTTTCTTTCTTTGAAAGTGTTCCATCCCTTCCTTAACAGAAATTGAAATCTAATATTTCTTCTTTCATATCAATAATTGCACCAATCGTTCGAAGGAAAGGTCTACCAAGAATAATAGGACATGTAGGATTGCAATCTATATCAAGAACAATGAAATCTACGAGCACATAATTCCTATTTGCAATAATAAGAACATCATTAATCCTTCCCATAGGTTTCTTAATAGTGGAATCCACAAGATGCAAATTTAAAGAACAATCATCAAATTCACAGAAACCAAACACATCACATAAAGTTTTTGGAATCGTGGAAACACTAGCACCCAAATCACACAAAGCATGGCATTCATAATATTTAATCTTGATCTTAATAGTAGGTTCCCACTCATCATAAATTTTTCTAGGGATAGAAACTTCCAATTCAAGCTTTTCTTCAAAAGATTACATCATAGCATCAACAATATGTTTAGTAAAAGCTTTCTTTTGATTATAAGCATGAGGAGACACTACTAGAAAAAGGGCTATAACTAATATGAACATTAATGGCGCACCACAAATGTGGTGCGCCACTGCTATATAGCAGTGACGCACCATGTATAGGTACGCCATTAGTGTCCATATCACTAATGGCGCACCATACCCATGGTGCACCACTACTAACAATTTTTTTATTTATTTATTCAAAACTAGTAATGGCGCACTAGGGATAGTGCGCCATTACTAGTTTTAACTAGTAATGGCGCACCACTCACTCTATGCGCCACTACTAATAATTTTTTTACTTTTTTTTTAAAACTAGTAATGGAGCACCAGGGGATAGTGCTCCATTAATAGTTCAAACCAGTAATGGCGCACCACAACCATGGTGCACCACTACTAACAATTTTTTTTTAAACTAGTAATGGCGCACCACATAACAGGTGCGCCATTAGTAACCAGGGTTACTAATGGCGCATTATTAGGTGGTGCGCCATTGGTAACCTGAGAGCAGCTAGATATTTTGGACAGCAACCTATCACACTCACTTTCACCACTTCAATCTCTCCACCTCCTCCCCCAAGCTTGTCTCAGCTGCCTCCTCCTCCTCACCTCATTTGCACCATAGATTCACCCAAATTAAGTGGTTAAATTTCCTTTTTATTATAGGTAAATATGGGGAAAACTTTCTTTATGTTGTAGGTCTACTTTTTTCTCCCTCCAACAACGTGCACATGCACTTTTTATGGCCTAGATCTATGTATGTTTGTGGTGTTGCATATGTTTGTGTTTGCAGGTACCGGTATTTGAAACGCGATAGTTGCCAATATTTTGCCAGAATGTTGATTCATTTCCGTTTCGGCGAGAATTTGGCACTATGCATTCTTTTTTATCCTAGTTTTAGGCAAAGTCATGCCAATTTTTTTTAATTCTAAAATATCACTTTGCTCTACCCCGCAGGAGACTATGGTCCGCACGATGACCGAAGGCATCGTGAATAGGTTTTTAAGCTCCATGAAGGCCGAGATGCTTCAAAAGAACGAGACGGAGATAAGATGTCCGTGTCGAAGATGCAAGCTGAAGAGCCTTATGGACTCGGATTCCATACAGGTGCGGGACCACCTGCTCTTGCGTGGTTTCATGGATGGCTATCAGTGGTACGGTGATGAAGATGATTATGAAGTCGTCCATGGGGGTTGGGCAAGAAATGAAGAAGGGCAGCAAGACAACCACGGCGAGGGCGGGCGAGAAGACGAAGAATCTCCAGGACATGATCATAAAGTAGATGTAGTACACAGTCATCATGTAGAAGATGCCAGACATGATGATGAGGAAGATGCCGGAGAAGATGAAGGGCATGATCATGAAGATGAAGATGCCGGAGCAGACGATGATGGACCATCAATGGGCTAGGTGCAGGACCCTCATATTCAAGAGCTGCTTCTCAAGTAGACGGATAACGCAAGAGCTGCCGCCCGAGAGAAAGCCAAGCTGGATCAACTGGAGATAGATGTGGTTACTCCATTTTATGAAGGATGCAGGCTCGAGGATACCCGCCTGAAAGTAACGCGCATGGCTTTGGAGATGAAGGTAAAACACAAAATGACCGATGCATGCTTCGACGAGAACATGTCATTCTGGCACGAACGTCTTCCCAAGGGGAACAAGTGCCCGACCAGTTCCAAGGAGGCGAAGAAAATCGTGTGTCCTCTGGATTTATCGCACATGAAATACCATGTGTGCATGAACAGTTGCATCATTTATTGGGACGAGCACGCGGAGTCTACCATATGTCCGGTGTGCGGCGTCACTCGATACAAGAAGAGGAAGAAAGCTCCTCGAAAAGTGGTGTGACTTTCCGACCACTCCTTGTCTGTAGCGGTATTTCGCGGACCCTAAGGTAGCAAAATTCCTACGTTGGCACGCGGATAGGGAGGAGAAGAAGCAAGAATATGACGGAAATGATCCGGAGATAAATAAAAAAGACAAGATGCTGAGTCACCCTAAGGATGGGAGCCAGTGGCAAGCATTGAACTTCGATCATCCAGAATTTGGGGACGATCCAATGAACATTGTGCTGGGCGCGAGCACCGATGGAGTCAATCCGTTTGGCAGCCAGAGAAGCACACATAGCACCTGTGCTGTGTTTGTGTGGATGTACAACCTTCCCCCATGGTTGTGCATGAAGAGGAAGTACATTCACATGAGTATGCTAATTGAAGGGCTGAAACAACCAGGGAACGACATCAATCTGTATCTAGGGCTACTGAAAGAGGAGCTAGACATGCTGTGGAAAACGCCAGCCAATACGTGGGATGCTGCAGAGAAAGAATATTTCCCTCTGAGAGCTGCACTGCTCACAACGGTGCACGACTATCTCGGTTAGGGATATGTCATGGGGCAGGTGGTCCATGGATTTTTTGGATGCGTCGGGTGCATGGATGACACAATATATCGCCAGCTAGACATAGATCTCGGGTCTTTGAAAACCGTGTTCACGGGACATCGAAGGTGGCTTCGCGATGATGACTCATGGAGAAAATGCAAGGATCAGTTCGATGGTGAAACCGAACCCCAAAGACGCTCGCGTACGAGGAGCGGCGAGGAAATAGATGAGCTGTTGAAAAATTGGAAAGAGTGCCTAGAGCCGGGAAAGAAGAGAAAGGCGCCAGAGCCGCTGCTAAAGGTATGGAAAACGAGGTCTGTTTTCTGGGACTTGCCGTACTGGAAGATCCTTCGTGTGCCTCACAGCCTTGATGTCATGCATATCACGAAGAACGTGTGCGAGAGTCTGCTTGGTACCCTGCTCAACATGCCAGAGAGGACCAAAGATGGGCTAAAAGCAAGGGCAGACATGAAATCAATGGGCATCAGGGAGGAGCTTCACGCTAATAATGATGATGATGATGAGGCGAAGGACATGGAAAGTCGTCGCAATGGCAAAAAGGCCAAGAAGATCGGAAATGACGGCCCTCCCGCATGTTTAACTCTAAGTCAGGAGGAGATCGAGCAGTTTTTCACCTGCCTCGTAGGAGTAAAACTTCCTTACGGTTACGCGAGGAAGATAAGCAGATACCTAGACTCAGCGAAGCAGAAGTTCAGCGGGATGAAGTCTCACGACTGTCATGTGCTAATGACGCAGATACTTCCAGTTGCAATCCGTGGTATCATGGATGCGCACATCCGTGAAATGCTATTTGGCCTATGCAACTTTTTTGACGTCATCTCTCGGAAGTCGGTTGGCATGAGGCAACTCAGAAGGCTACAGGAATAGATCGTGGTGATACTATGCGAGCTTGAGATGTACTTCCCACCTGCATTCTTCGATGTTATGGTGCATCTTCTGGTCCATATCATGGAGGATATCATCCAACTCGGGTCGACATTCCTGCACAGCATGATGCCTTTCGAAAGGATGAATGGTGTCATCAAAGGATACGTTCGCAACATGTCATGTCCAGAGGGAAGCATGGCCATGGGCTTTCTGACCGAAGAGTGCATCTCCTACTGCACGAATTATCTAGGCATCGAGAACCCCGTTGGTCAGCCCGTCAACAGGCACCTCGGCAGTCTCGCTGGATGGGGTCATCATGAGGGTCTCCGTGAAATGCATGTCGACATCACGGGTCGACTCGCCGACTTTGAAACAGAAAACCTAGTCGCGCTACAACACATAGACGTGGTCGTTCCTTGGGTGGTAGAGTACAAAACCTTTATTGAGAAGACGTACAATGACCGAGGCCAACAGAGGATGGACGGAGATATAATCAAAGAGCACAACTCATGTTTCAGGCGTTGGTTCAAGGAGAAGCTTCTGTCGTACCCTTTACATGAGGATTCTTCCGCGGAAGAAAAACTCATATTCGCCTTGTCACAGGGCGCCGAGCACAACCTGATGACCTATGAGGCGTACGATATCAACGGCTACACATTCTACACCGAGGAAAAGGACATGAAGAGCGATGATTATTAGAACTCCGGGGTAACGATGGAATCCTACACCGGTAACGACAAGGACAGATACTACGGAAGGTTCAAGGAGATCTGGGAGCTGAGCTATGCTGGAGAGAAGGTCCTGGTGTTCCGTGTCAGATGGGCCAAGAGCGTCCTAAAAGAAGACCGGTATTTCACCACCATGGTTATACCCTAAGCCAAATCCAAGACCGCGGGCGCAAACGTCACCGCGAAAAATGAGCCATGGGTACTAGCTTCCCAAGTGGACCAATGCTTCTTCATTACCGACCCGTCAAAGCCCAGTCGTGTTGTCGTGAGGAGAGGCAAAACGGAGATCATCGGAATGGATGGAGTCGCCAATGAGCAAGACTTCGACAAGTACGGCGACCCAAAGATGGAACGTGACGACGACGATGAAGTACCATACACCGCAAGAAGAAGCAGGACCACCCTACCTAAAGGACGTCCGTTCAAGAGAAGAACTCCATTTACGAAAAAGAAGGGCAAGAAGATTGCGAAAAGATAGCTAGCTAAGATCGATTGTATTTAAATTGTAGGCTTCATTTCTCGATTGTATTTCGACATATGGAAATGTCATTTCTTCTGTTATAGTCCTCATGAATATTTATTTATGTTTATTCTGGTATACCAATTTTTATTTATGTTTATTCTGGTATTGAATTTCTAACTCACAAAAAGTATTGAATTTGTTAATATTTTTTGCACTCATGAATATTTTTAAATTTCATGGGCACTTTTTGAATTCATGAATATTTTTTCAAATTTGATGATATTTTTTCATATTCATAAATGTTTTACCAATTCACAAATGAATGCAACTAACAATCCAAAAGAAAAGTTACTAATGGCGCACCAGGAGAAGGTGCGCCATTGCTATCAAGGTACTTATGGCGCACTCCTAGGAGGTGCGCCATTAGTATACCAATTTTTATTTAGGTTTATTCTGATATTGAATTTCTAACTAACAAAAAGTATTGAATTTGTTAATATTTTTTGAACTCATGAATATTTTTAAATTTCATGGGCTCTTTTTGAATTCATGAATATGTTTTCAAATTTGATGATTATTTTTCATATTCATAAATGTTCTCTAAAAAATTATTAGATAGAACTAAAAATCCAAAAAAATATCTTCAAATAACAAATTTGATGATATTTTTCATATTCATAAATGTTTTCATATTCATATTTTTCCATGTTTCCAAATTTGATGATATTTTTTCATATTCATAAATGTTTTCTAAAAAATTATTATATAAACTAAAATCCAAAAAATATATTTTTAAACAACAAATTTGATGATATTTTTCATATTCATATTTTCTCATAAATGTTTTCAAATTTGATGATATTTTTTCATATTCATAAATGTTTTCTAAAAAAATTATTAGATGCAACAAAAAATCCAAAAAAAATATTTTCAAATAACAAATTTGTTGATATTTTTTCTTATTCATAGATGTTTTCATATTCATATTTTTTCATAAATGTTTTCAAATTTGATGATATTTTTTCACATTCATAAATGTTTTCAAATTTGATCATCATTTTCTAAAAAATTATTAGATGCAACTAAAAACCCAAAAAAATGTTAGTAATGGCGCACCATGGGAGGGTGCACCATTGCTATCACGGTATTTATGGCGCACCCCTAGGAGGTGCGCCATTGCTAACCTTCCCCCACTAAAATATCCACCCCTCGTCCCTCGCCTCTCCCATCTCGCCCCTCACCTACCCGTTCGTCCTTCTCCCCTCTCGCCACCTCCGTCGATCCCCTTCCGCAACCACCGCAGCCCCCACCCACCGGCGACCTCGCTCCCGGGCTCCGCCGCCCCCACCCACCCCTCCCTCGCCGTCGCCGCACCCACCCACCCCCTTCCTCCCTCCCGAGCGCCACCTCCTCCCCGAGCCCACCACCGGAGCCCTTCCCGAGTGCGAGACCTAGGGCTCAAGATGCCACTACCGGCCCTCCTCCGCGGTGCGCCCAGCCGGCCGAACCCTCCGTGGCCCCCACCTCCCCGAGAGTAGCAGCCGCGTGTCACCGCGGCCACCGACCGCCCTGTGCTCCGTCGTCGTGCCTAGGAGCTTCCACCACCAGCCGGCCCACTCCCCGCCACCCCCGTCTTCCTCAACTCCGGCCACCAAAACTCTGGTCTTCGCTCCACCTCAACTCCGGCCCTACCCCAACGCGGCCCGGATCGCCGACTCCTCCTGCTTCCCCCAGTACACCGCCTCCCTCAAGTGTACGCGCATCCTCCACCCCTAATCCTAAATTTCTAATCCAATCACCCCCAGTTCAGTTTCTGACCATAATTTCTGGACAATTTCGTGTGTATTTGATGAAATCTCTAATGATGTGCCGTGTCTCCGGGTCTGGAGACCAACCAGGACAAGAGCAAGTGCCAGTAGCAGTTCGACAACTATAAGGAGTGCAAGAAGAGAGAGGTTCACCTTTGTTTCCCCAATTCTCTCTAGCCTTTTTCTGATGGTATATGATGGATGGCTTCCATTTGATGCACCAATCTGTTTTTTGTCTTGTAACATGCGTTTGTTTCGTGCACTTGCTGCATGTTCAAGAGGGCTGTGGCTTGTGTCGGACAAAAAGTGTCAAACTTGGAACTGAAACTTGTTTGTAGTGGACCTGGAGCTTAGTTCTTCAAGTATAACCTTTTAAAGAAAAAGTCAATGCACCTTACTGTTAAATTTTTTGTTTGGCCAAGTGTTTTAAGCACTCTTAGTATGACATGAACTGGACTTCTTGTGCCAAAATCTGTGAACTGCGTATTTTTATATAAAAAAATGTTTGGTTCTGTTCTAAAGGAAAATGATCTAGTGGTAGTAGTAGAAGTTCTGAGCATTTAGTTGTTTGCCTATTAAAAAAAGTTCAACTAAAAAGAAGTGCAAGCCACTTTGGTGCTGAAATGTGACATTGCCATGGCTGATTGTTCTGAATGGTTCAGCCACACCCAATGGGCATGTTTAAATGCAATGCAAGTGCAAATTTGAAACTTTAAAGGAATGGCACTTTTTTGCAAGAGAGATAGCACAAGAGAGAGATAGCACCTTTTTTACATGTCTGATAGTACTTGCTTCAAATTTTAATACAATTAGCCTGATATCACAGGTAAGTTGCCCCCTGTGGGTTTACTCTTTTCGGAAACAGCACGATCCATGGCTCATACATGCTTGAACTATTTTTATGGCTATATACTTGAAGTCTTGAACTACATATGGCATAGTTTCTTTTTCAAGTTCTTACAGGAAATTGTGTCTTTTGCCCAACTTCTTATCTATGTGTGAAAGGAGTTAAACCAAGTTTTACAAGTATCCCCAATCATTTAGGGTCTGTTTGGATAGTGTCCACACTGAATCGTGTCTGGCTTGGAGCCTCCCTAAACTGTGCCTGGACAATGTTTGGTTGCTGTCCTGGCACTGTTTCCCTACCTCGTTAAGCGGAAAGGGGTGTGCAAGTTTTGTCACCTGTTTTTTGTTACATATACTGAACTGCACTTTAAAGGAACATCATCATCACAAGTTAGTTTTAATTGGCAACCCTTGTTTGTTCATGTCAAAAAAAGAGAGAGAAGGAAACTCTTGTTTGAAGGGGCATCACAATACTTGTGATGCTGCTGCTGCTGTACTCACTGTATTCACTGCTGCTACTGTACTACCTGTGATGATGCTGTTGTTGTACTACTTGTGATGCTGCTGCTACTTGTGATTTTGTCAAGTGATGCTGCTGCTACTTGTGATCTTCTGAAATCACCCCTTTCTCCTGAAATGTTGATTAATTTCCATTTCGGTTGAGAATGGGGCACTCCTAGGTCAAGAAAATTAGCTAAGGTCATGCCCAATTTTCTTGACCTAGAAAGTGCCTGATTCTCAACCGAAACAGGCCTTGGAAAGAGGCCTTGGAAAGCTACTCCTACTAGCTAGATGGAGATCTGTGCTCTGCTGTGGCACACACTAGTTAATTAATTAACCAAATCTAATCTCTGGTCAAAATGATGGGCTAATCATGATTAAACGATAGGAGAGGGATGCATGGCAGTGGCACCCATTGGAGCCATACATATATACAAAGCTATAAAAATATTATACAATAGTAGTGATCTAGTGCTTTAGTGGTTGGATTAGTTTAGTATTTTTTCACACACTCAGACACCCTTGCTTGCCATGTGTGTGAGAGAGATAGTGAGAGGAGACAAGAAGAAGGGGGTTAGGAAGATGCTGCCTACTCATCAAAGCTAACCATCTCCCCCTTTTCACCCCTTTTTCCTTTGTCTTTTGTGGGTTGCAAGGAAGCTACTATCTTAGCTAGCTTAGCTTGTGCACAAACCCACTGCCACTGCCCTGATTAAATTATCTTAGACCTTGAGAACGTGGACTTGGACCTTAGCAATAACACACTAACATGTTCCATCCCAAAACACCTAGGCAATATCACAAACATTTCTCAATTGTTCCTTGACAATAACCAACTTTTTGGCAACATTCCTCGAGAATTTGGTTATTTGGTCAACTTAGAGATCTTTTTCATTGGTAATAACCAACTTTTTGACCAAACTTTTTTCCTATTTAGAGCGAACATGGCCCACAATGATGAGGCCGGCGGTTCAGGCAAGGGATTCTGGGAGCTGTCCTAGGAGATGGAGGAAAAACCTCACCGCTATGATGACGCCGCGGAAGACACCGATCCCGACTAACAACCCCTAGTGGCGTCGGGGATGACACCACTGATGGTGCCGCCGAGGATGCCACCACTGATGATGGCAGCGCATGCACAGATGGCAGCCAACCGAAGAGGCAACGGAAGGACCGGCGCCTGAACGTGCTCGGCACCGTCAAGCAGGAATTTACTGAAGTGTCCTCCAGTGGGCATCCAACAGCGCCTAAAGAATTAGTCAGTGGGTACTTGGGACAACTCGGGTGCATTCTCTGGAGCACCGTCTCGATCAACACCGAGTACCTAAGGCATCGTAACTAAGGGAATTTGCTCAACCTCCTCTTCACGAAGCTGCACAAATGATACAAGTTCCCCGGTGACTTCGCAAACACACGCCTCTCAGGGAATAAAGTGAACAGTGCTGTCCTCACGAAGATGATCACGGCCCTGGCTACTTGGAGAGCCACGGTGAGGAGAAGGATGCTAAGAGGTGATAGTTATGAGAAGATCAAGGAGACAAATCTTTCGATCAGCGAAGCTGACTACCAGGAGTTCAAGGTCAAGTGCGAGAGCAACGCAGCCGTGGAATCAAGTCAGTGGGGGAAAGATATGTGGGACTTGAACTTAGGGGTCCACATACTCGGTCCCGGCGGTTACAGAGTGGCGGAACCTATAAGGGACAAGGAGGACGCAGAGCGTGCCGAGCAAGGCCTACCGCCCCTCTTTGATAAATACCGTGACAAGCAGACCAGGAACTATGTCAAGGCCCAGTACAAGGTGGACCCGGTAACAAAGGAGCTTACCACGGATCTGAAGACCAAGGCGCTTGATCTTGTTCTGGTAAGGAATACACCCCCGCATAATTAGCTCCATATGGTTGCATTCTAATTAATGAAGCCAAATTTCTAAATGGTTCACATTCCTTCCGTAGGACACTGAAAGCAGTAGCGCGGGGTCGTCTCAAAGCTCCACTTGGGACACCACTTTAAATAGGGCGTTGAACATAATGAAACACAAGGATAAGTTCCGTAAGCCGTCATCCAGCTGGTCGTGTGGCCGGCAAAGGCTTGTCCACGAAATGGTCGGAATACTATAATGCTGGGCGAAAGGAGAGAAAGACCAGCTTGGAAAGCCAGGAGCGCAAGGTTCAAGAACTCAAGGCACAAGTGGCGCCGATTCCAGAGATAGTCCAAGAGCAAGTGCGGGACCAACTGGGAGCGACGATCACCACCATTGTGCCTAGCTTGATTGAGGAGCTGCAGGCATGGATTGCGGGCGGCCAACAGGGGCCGCCCCCGATTCCCAGCTTCACGGGCAGCAACTCGCACAACGCGCCGGCGGTGCGATTGGTGTCTCCGACGGAGGGAGTATTGGTGTCTCCGGCGCTGGCGCCGGCATCGGAGCTTAATGCACCCGGGTGTGGGAAGAATACGCCGACCGACACCTCGGCAGCAAGCGTCCCCTCCGTCACTTGCACGCCCGCCGTTGGCGGTGCCTTGACCTTAGCCAAGCTCGACGCCATGACGATAACTAAGCCTCTCGGCCGATGACTTCATCTCCTTGCCTTTGACTGGGCATCCCTAACGCCCTACATGTTTTCGTAGGGCGTCGCCGATGGTCCATGCACTCTCCTACACTTCGTGGGCGGCAAGTTGATCGATCTTGCCAAGGCCAGAATCGTTCAATTGGGCAACCCCGTGTTCCACGGTAATCCAATGCCACCCGCCGTGTATAGGGTTCAACTGGTTCGGGTGCTGCTGGGCTGCGACGACTTGTTACCTCCGTTTCGACCCCCTGGGGCCGACGAAGATGATGTGATGACCCTCAGCGCCTGCTTTAGCTGGCCCCTGCTTTGGTCGAACAGCCAGATTCATTTGGGGGCGGGGGACACCACCCCACAGACAACATCGCCAGTCGTGCCGGCGCCAAGCCATGGCAAGACCACCGCAACGCTACCGGACATGCCAGACATGCATATGTCACAGGATCCGGACATGCATATGGCACGGGATCCGGACGACGACGACAATGACGACAGTACATTTACCAACATTGATAAGTACTTCAACAAACATGGGTACGTTGATGAATTCTTGGGGCCTGCTTCTCAAGAACCCGATCCTGCAAAAGACGATCGCGATCTAGCTGGTACAACGGAGAAACCCAATTGCAAAAGGCGTCGTCTGGCATTCAGTTCTCAGGAGACGCCTCCAGCTGCCGCCTTCACCGAGCCTCAGATAGACAAGGTGCGAAATATTATCAGCCCCAACACACTCAAGAAGGCACTCTCTGAGTAGAACTCGATCCCATTACAGCAGAAGAAGAAGGGACGGAAAAGAAAGAATAACAAGGGTGCGAGCCAGCCCGCACCGAGTACGATTCGTGCTCAGGACTAGCCACCTTCACCTAAGGATATCTCGAGGAGGGTTGATGTCTACTACACAACCTTCTTCTTGTAGACGTTGTTGGGCCTGCAAGTGCACAGGTTTGTAGGACAATAGCAAATTTCCCTCAAGTGGATGACCTAAGGTTTATCAATCCTTGGGAGGCGTAGGATGAAGATGGTCTCTCTCAAGCAACCCTCCAACCAAATAACAAAGAGTCTCTTGTGTCCCCAACACACCCAATACAATGGCAAATTGTATAGGTGCACTAGTTCGGCGAAGAGATGGTGATACAAGTGCAAAATAGATAGTAGATATAGGTTTTTGTAATCTGAAATAATAAAAACAGCAAGGTAACGAGCGGTAAACGTGAGCGCAAACGGTATTTCAATGGTAGGAAACAAGGCCTAGGGTTCCTACTTTCTCTAGTGTAAGTTCTCTCAACAATAATAACATAGATAGAACATATGACAAGCCCTCAACATGCAACAAAGAGTCACTCCAAAGCCACTAATAGCGGAGAACAAACGTAGAGATTATGCTCGTGTACGAAACCACCACAAAGCTATTCTTTCGGATCGATCTATAAAAGAGTTCGTACTAGAATAACACCTTAAGATACAAATCAACCAAAACCCTAATGTCACCTAGATATCCATTGTCACCTCAAGTATCCGTGGGCATGATTATACGATATGCATCACACAATCTCAGATTCATCCAACCAACATAAAAGTACTTCAAAGAGTGCCCCCAAAGCCTCTACCTGAGAGTCAAGAACGTGTGCCAACCCCTATGCATAGGTTCCCAATGTCACGAAACCCGCAAGTTGATCACCAAAACATACATAAAGTGGCACATGGTATCCCATTGTCACCACAGAAAATCACGGCAAGACATACATCAAGTGTTCATAAAAGACTCAATCCGATAAGATAACTTCAAAGGGGAAACTCAATTCATCACAAGAGAGTAGAGGGGGAGAAACATCATAAGATCCAACTACAATAGCAAAGCTCGGGATACATCAAGATCGTGCCATAGAGGAACACGAGAGAGAACACGAGAGAGAGAGAGATCAAACACATAGCTACTGGTACATACCCTCAGCCCCGAGGGTGAACTACTCCCTCCTCGTCATGGATAGCGTCGGGATGATGAAGATGGCCTCCGGTGATGGATCCCCCTCCGGCAGGGTGCCGGAACAGGGTCCCGATTGGTTTTGGGTGGCTACAGAGGCTTGCGGCGGCGGAACTCCCGATCTATTTTCTGTTCTGGAAGTTTTAGGGTACGTAGGTATATATGGGTGTAGGGGGTACATCGGTGGACCTCCGGGGTGCTCACGTGGCAGGGGGCGCGCCCCCACCCTCGTGGGCAGCCCGGGACTCCCCTGACGTGCACTCCATGTCTATCAGGTTGCTTTTCTTCCAAAAATAACTTCTCCAGTTGATTTCGTTCCGTTTTGACTCCGTCTGATATTCCGGTTAATAGGTTAGTCCCAAAAATAATATAAAAGTAGATAATAAAGCCAAATATTGCCTAAAATAGTAGATAAAGTAGCATGGAGCAATCAAAAATTATAGATACGTTGGAGACGTATCGAGCATCCCCAAGCTTAATTCATGCTCGTCCTCGAGTAGGTAAATGATAAAAAAGAATTTTTGATGCGGAGTGATACTTTGGCATAATTTCAATGTAATTCTTCTTACTTGTGATATGAATATTCAGATCCGAAAGATTCAAGACAGAAGTTCATATTGACATAAAAATAATAATACTTCAAGCATACTTATCAAAGCAATCATGTCTTCTCAAAATAACATGGCAAAAGAAAGTTCATCCCTACAAAATCATATAGTTAGGCTATGCTTCATTTTTGTCACACAAAGATGTGCCCAACTTCTATACCCCCGATGAAAAGCCAAGCAATTGTTTGATACTCAAATAATCTCAAACTTTTTCAACCTTCATGCAATACATGAGCGCGAGCCATGGATATAGCACTATGGGTGGAATAGAATATGATGATGGGGATTGTGTGGAGAAGACAAAAAAAGGAGAAAGTCTCACATCAACGAGGCTAATCAATGAGCTATGAAGATGCCCATCGATTGATGTTAATGCAAGTGAGTAGGGATTGCCATGCAACGGATGCACTAGAGCTATAAGTATATGAAAGCTCAACAAAAGAAACTAAGTGGGTGTGCATCCAACTCGCTTGCTCACAAAGACCTAGGGCATTTTGAGGAAGCCCATCATTGCAATATACAAGCCAAGTTCTATAATGAAAAATTCCCACTAGTATATGAAAGTGACGAAATGAGAGACTCTCTATCATGAAGATCATGGTGCTACTTTGAAGCACAAGTGTGGTAAAAGGATAGTAGCATTGTTCCTTCTCTCTTTTTCTCTCATTTTTTTGGGCCTTTTTTTCGTCCGGAGTCTCATCCCGACTTGTGGGGGAATCATAGACTCCATCATCCTTTCCTCACTTGGGACAATGCTCTAACAATGATGATCATCACACTTTTATTTTTCTTACAACTCAACAATTACAACTCGATACTTAGAGCAAAGTATGACTCTATATGAATGCCTCCGGCGGTGTACCAGGATATGCAATGAAACATGAGTTACATGTATGGAAGAATTATAAAAGGTGGCTTTTTCCACAAATACGATGTCAACTACATGATCATGCTAGCAATATGACAATGATGGAGCGTGTCATAATAAACGGAACGGTGGAAAGTTGCATGGCAATATATCTCGGAATGGCTATGGAAATGCCATGATAGGTAGGTATGGTGGCTGTTTTGAGGAAGGTTTATGGTGGGTGTATGATACCGGCGAAAGGTGCGTGGTATTAGAGAGTCTAGCAATGGTGGAAGGATGGGAAAAAATGCGTATAATCCATGGACTCAACATTAGTCATAAGAACTCATATACTTATTGCAAAAATTTGGAAGTCATCAAAAATCAAGTACTACGCGCATGCCCCTAGGGGATAGATTGGTAGTAAAATACCATCGCTCGTCCCCGACCGCCACTCATAAGGATGCACAAGCCAGGTACACTTCATGTTTCAAATTTGTTACACAACTTTAACCATATGTGCATGCTACGGGATTTGCAAACTTCAACACAAGTATTTCTCAAATTCATAATCACCCAACTAGCATGACTTTGATATTATCACCTCCATATCTCAAAACAATTATCAAGCATCAAATTTTCTTAGTATTCAACACACTCCAAAGAAAGTTTCACATATCTTGAATACCAAGTATATTAACATTAAGCAAATTACCATGCTATTAATGACTCTCAAAGTAATCTAAGTGAAGCATGAGAGATCAATAGTTTCTTTAAAACAAATCCACCACCATGCTCTAAAAGATATAAGTGAAGTAGAGAAAAAGTTATCACTCTCAAAAGATATAAGTGAAGTACTATGAGCAAAAACTATTAAGCTCAAAAGATATAAGTGAAGCACATAGAGTATTCTAGCAAATTCCAATTTGTGTAAGGCTCTCTCTCATTAAAGAATTTCAGATCTTGATACTTTATTCAAACAGCAAGCAAAGCTAAAGAAAACTACATTGCAAGGATAGCACAACTCATGTGAAGAAGCAAAAACTTAGGCTCAACCGATACTAACCGATAGTTGTTGAAGAAGAAAGGTGGGATGCCTACCGAGGCATCCCCAAGCTTAGATGCTTGAGACTTCTTGAAATATTATCTTGGGGTGCCTTGGGCATCCCCAAGCTTGAGCTTTTGTGTCTCCTTAATTCCTCTCATATCATGGTTTCTCTTTTTATCAAAAGCTTCATTCACAACAAACTCAACAAGAACTCGTGAGATAGGTTAGTATAAACCAATGCAAAACCTTATCATTTTCTACTGTAACAAATCACTAACATTATTATTAAACATTGAATACTAAATGACCCTGCATATTTAACACTCCTATCTTCAAATAGAACCATTAAACGAGCAAACATATGCAAACAATGCAACCATAACAGCAATCTGCCAAAACAGTACAGTCTGTAAAGAATGCAAGAGTATCGATACTTCCCTGACTCCAAAAATTATGAACTAAAATTCCCACGGTAATAAATTTATCAGAGCTCAATATGCAGAAATATTCAACGTAATATCATGCTCTGACTTTTCTAGGGAATTTTTGCAATAGCGGTAAACTTTCTGTTTTCAAACAGCAACATGTATACTAGCAAAATAAGCATGGCAAAGGCTATCCTTGACTTTTTTATTGAAACTAAAGATGCAAAACACTATTCTAACTAACAGCAAGCAAACACTAACAAAATAAAATGACGCTCCCAGCAAAGCACGTATCATGTGGTGAATAAAAATATAGCTCCAAGTAAAGTTACCGATGAACGAAGACGAAAGAGGGGATGCCATCCGGGGCATCCCCAAGCTTAGTTGCTTGGTTGTCCTTGAATATTACCTTGGGTTGCCTTGGGCATCCCCAAGCTTAGGCTCTTGCCACTCCTTATTCCATAGTCCATCGAATCTTTACCCAAAACTTGAAAACTTCAACCACACAAAACTCAACACAAAACTCGTAAGCTCCGTTAGTATAAGAAAATAAAACTACCACTTAGGTACTGTAATGAACTCATTCTAAATTCATATTGGTGTAATATCTACTGTATTCTAACTTCTCTATGGTTCATACCCTCCGATACTACTCATAGATTCATCAAAATAAGCAAACAACACACAGAAAACAGAATCTGTCAAAAACAGAACAGTCTGTAGTAATATGTATAAAACGTATACTTATGGAACCCCAAAAATTATGAAATAAATTGCTGGACCTTATAAATTTGTCTATTAATCATCTTCAGAAAGAATAAACCTAAAATCACTCTCCAGTAAAAAACAGCAGCTAATCTCGTGAGTGCTAAAGTTTCTGTTTTTCACAGCAAGATCATATAAACTTCACCCAAGTCTTCCCAAAGGTTCTACTTGGCACTTTATTGAAACAAAAGCTATAAAACATGATTACTACAGTAGCATAATCATGTGGACACACAAAAATAGTAAGGATAAATATTGGGTTGTCTCCCAACAAGCGCTTTTCTTTAATGCCTTTTAGCTAGGCATGATGATGGCAATGATGCTCACATAAAAGATAAGAATTGAAACATAACGGGAGCATCATGAAGCACATGACTAGCACATTTAAGTCTAACCCACTTCCTATGCATAGGGATTTTCTGAGCAAACAACTTATGGGAACAATAAACAACAAGCATAGGAAGGTAACACAAGCATAGCTTCAAGAATTTAAGCACATAGAGAGGAAACTTGATATTATTGCAATTCCTACAAGCATATGTTCCTCCCTCATAATAATTTTCAGTAGCATCATGAATGAATTCAACAATATAACCAGAACCTAAAGCATTCTTTTCATGATCTACTAGCATAGAAAATTTATTACTCTCCACATAAGCAAACTTCTTCTTTATAGCATACGTATCATCACAATAATCATCATAGATAGGAGGCATGCTTTCATCATAGTAAATTTGCTCATCAAAGCTTGGGGGACAAAAAATATCATCTTCATCAAACATAGCTTCCCCAAGATTGTGGCTTTGCATATCATTAGCATCATGGATATTCAAGGAATTCATACTAACAACATTGCAATCATGCTCATCATTCAAAAATTTAGTACCAAACATTCTATAGATATCTTCTTCAAGCACTTGAGCACAATTATCCTTTCCATGATACTCACGAAAGATATTAAAAAGGTGAAGTGTATGAGACAAACTCAACTCCATTTTTTTGTAATTTTCTTTTATAGACTAACTAGTGCTAAAACAAGAAACAAAAAGATTCGATTGCAAGATCTAAAGATATACCTTCAAGCACTAACCTCCCCGGCAACGGCGCCAGAAAAGAGCTTAGTTGACGGGGTGTGAGTGAGTGCCCTTTTACCTAGCCTCCCTGGTAACGGCGCTAGAAAAGAGCTTGATGTCTACTACACAACCTTCTTCCTTTAGACGTTGTTGGGCCTGCAAGTGCACAGGTTTGTAGGACAGTAGCAAATTTCCCTCAAGTGGATGACCTAAGGTTTATCAATCCGTGGGAGGCGTAGGATGAAGATGGTCTCTCTCAAGCAACCCTGCAACCAAATAACAAAGAGTCTCTTGTGTCCCCAACACACCCAATACAATGGCAAATTGTATAGGTGCACTAGTTCAGCGAAGAGATGGTGATACAAGTGCAAAATAGATAATAGATATAGGTTTTTGTAATCTGAAATAATAAAAAAAGAAAGGTAACAAGGGATAAAAGTGAGCATAAACGGTATTGCAATGGTAGGAAACAAGGCCTAGGGTTCATACTTTCGCTAGTGTAAGTTCTCTCAACAATAATAACATAGATAAAACATATGACAAGCCCTCAACATGCAACAAAGAGTCAATCCAAAGCCACTAATAGCGGAGAACAAACGTAGAGATTATGCTTGGGTACGAAACCACCACAAAGCTATTCTTTCGGATCGATCTATAAAAGAGTTCGTACTAGAATAACACCTTAAGATACAAATCAAACAAAACCCTAATGTCACCTAGGTACTCGATTGTCACCTCAAGTATCCGTGGGCATGATTATACGATATGCATCACACAATCTCAGATTCATCCAACCAACATAAAAGTACTTCAAAGAGTGCCCCCAAAGCCTCTACCGGAGAGTCAAGAACGTGTGCCAACCCCTATGCATAGGTACCCGCAAGTTGATCACCAAAACATACATCAAGTGGCACATGATATCCCATTGTCACCATAGATAATCACGACAGGACATACATCAAGTGTTCATAAAAGACTCAATCCCATAAGATAACTTCAAAGGGGAAACTCAATTCATCACAAGAGAGTAGAGGGGGAGAAACATCATAAGATCCAACTACAATAGCAAAGCTCGGGATACATCAAGATCGTGCCATAGAGGAACACGAGAGAGAACACGAGAGAGAGAGAGAGATCAAACACATAGCTATTGGTACATACCCTCAGCCCCGAGGGTGAACTACTCCCTCCTCATCATGGATAGCGCCGGGATGATGAAGATGGCCTCCGGTGATGGGATCCCCCACCGGCAGGGTGCCGGAATAGGGTCCTGATTGGTTTTTGGTGGCTACAAAGGCTTGCGGCGGCGGAACTCCCGATCTATTTTCTGTTCTGGAAGTTTTAGGGTACGCAGGTATATATGGGTGCAGGGGGTACATCGGTGGACCTCCGGGGTGCTCACGAGGTAGGGGGCGCGCCCAGGGGGGTGGGCGCGCCCCCCACCCTCGTGGGCAGCCCGGGACTCCCCTGACGTGCACTCCAAGTCTATCAGGTTGCTTTCCTTCCAAAAATAACTTCTCCAGTTGATTTCGTTCCGTTTTGACTCCGTTTGATATTCCTTTTCCTCGAAACACTGAAATAGGCATAAAACAGCAAATCTGGGCTGGGCCTCCGGGTCACATCCCTAGCTTATGGCTTTGCACCAGGGTTTTCCTTCATGTGTGCATCATGTTTAAATTTTATGAAAGTTGAAATGGGGATGACAGAACCCCCAGCCCCCCCTGAAAATACCAGGTTCAACTGAAAAACATTTCAATGAACCCAAAATGCCCTTCACAAAAGTTCATCATTTTTGAATTGGTCTAGAACCTCTCCCAAAAATGGTGCACATTTTTCTAGGCCATTCTGGATTTCTGAATTAAATCATTACGTATTTGCATTTGGGCATTTAAATACTATAAAATATTTAAAATGCTCAAATAATCATAAACTAAAATGTTTACTGTTGGATATATTCTAAACAGTAGCCATGATTAGTTTCATGATTTTTGGAAATGCCTAGATATTTTTAATAAAGCCCAACAGTGACAGAAAATAATAGAAAACAGAAACATTAAATAAGGAGAGAGAGAGACCTACCTGGCGCCTACCTGTGCGGCCTTCTGCAGAAGCCGGCCCAACCCATCTCCACTTTTCCCCTGTCGTCTTCCCCGCGCCAGTAGGCAGCACGGGTGGCCGACGGGCGCCGACGCTGCCTCGGCCACCTCCTGCTTCCCCGGCCACCTCCTGCTTCCCCGGCCCCTTCTAGCGACGCCTGGAGGCGCCACGCAGCCCCCTGGTCCCTCTCGCTCACTCCCTCGAGCTCATCCCCCTCCTCCGTTCTCTCTCTCGCACGCAGCCACCGAACCCACCCGCCGCCGCCGTTCGTTGCCGCCGTGGCCACAGCCACTGCTTCGCCCCGACGATGCTCTTAGAGGCGCCGCCGCCACCTACTCTCCCTCCTCTCCGAGCTACACGAGCCAGGACGGCCCCAAGACGACGCTTGCGGCCTTCTTCTCCGACCACGGCCGCCGGATGCCGTCGTCCGATTCGCCATCTCCACCGCCTCCCCGAGCACGCCAACCTTCTCTTCGAACTCACCGTGAGCCCCTGTCCATTTCCCCTCTCTCCCCGTGCCCGTCCGCACCTTCTAACCACCGTGGCCGTCGGAGCCGACAGTTCCTCGCCGCCGGCGATGACGCAGACGAGGCTAGAGCCATCGTAGCTAACTCCCGAGCACGGCAACATGCTCAGCACTCTTCCAGGAGCCGGGCGCGCCCACCCGTGCGACCTGCCGTGCCCCCTAGCGCCAACCCCGACCTCGCCGTGCTCCGGCCGCCGCCTCGCTCGCCGCCATCGCCAAGTCCGACCTCCCCAGCACGAACGGGTGCCACGATTCGATGCGCGCACACACTAGCTACGCGTAGAGCCCCTCAGTCGCCGATTTGGTCGCCGACGGAGCGTTTCCGACGCCCTCCGTTGTTGCTGGCGTCGCCGGCGACGAGCCGCGGGTCAACTCCGGCGAGTTTGACCCGGGTTTGACCCCAGTTGGACGCCCCTGACTCAATGACAGGTGGGGCCCAGCCCTGTTAGCTAATTAGGATTAGCACTAATCGAATTAGTTAAACTAATTACACTGACATGCGGGACCCACGTGTCAGGTTTGACCCGGACCGTGCCTCGTTGACTTGCTGATGTCATGATGATGTCAGGCTGATGCAGTAAGTCATTTCCTGGATTTATTATAATTCAGGAAATTTCAGAAAATAGCTAAAACTTCTAAAATTCATAGTAATTCAACCGTAACTCCAAATAAAACAAATTATATATGAAAAATTATCAGAAAAATTCAAGGAATCCATCTGTACCATTTTCATGCATGTTTGAACAATGTTTGTCCTCTGTTTTGGACAAAACTAGTAAAGGGCATTTAAATAACCATATATGGAGTTGGAATTTGAATCATGTATTCAAACCAACTTCATTTAAATCATAGCTAGGTGCATTAGCCCAAAACACATTCATATTGCCATGTCATAGCATGCATCATATTGTGCATTGCATTGATCATGTTTCTTCTGTGTTTGTCGGTGTTGTTCCCCCTCGATAGACGTTGTACCGACGATGTGATCGTTGACACTGATGAAGACTCAATGCTATCTTCAGAAGTGCCAGGCAAGCAAAACCCCCTTGTTCATTCTGATACAATCCTACTCTCTCGCTCCTGCTCTCTTTTACTGCATTAGGACAACAACGGCATATTTGTTACTTGCTGCGGTAGCTAAACCCCTTTATCCTCTGCATGACCTGTCATTGCCACAGTAAATAGATGAAACCCACTAGCATGAGTAGGAGTTGTTTGAGCCCTGATGTGCCTACTCTTTCATGCTTGTTTGTCATGCCTGCTACTGCTTAGAGTTGAGTCAGGTCTAATTCATCGGGGATGAATCAGAGGTGTGTGAACATGTCCTCCTGTGTGTGAGCTAAGTGTGTGAACACGATTTGGTAAAGGTAGCAGTGAGAGGCCATGTAGGAGTACATGGTGGGTTGTCTCATTGCAGCCGTCCTCAGGAACTGAGTTCTGTGTTTGTGATCCATGACCAGCTACTACCACGCATTGGAATGCTTAAGTGCCCCTCTCGACTTATTAATCAACTTGATCTCTATCCAGGAGTTGCAACTAGTTTCTGGCGTTTGTAGGTAGTGTTAGTAGTCTACCAAGTGGCACCCGATACAGGTGGGCTTGGGACAGACTAGGCACAGTGGCCCGGTGTACCAAGTAGCACCCGGATGGTGGGCTTGGGAACCCTGCACACATCGTTTGGGGCCGTGAGCAACACCCTGGCCGGATCTCCTTGCGGATGGAACCCGAATAGGCGATAAACCTGGACGAGAGACTTGTGTGGTTAGTCAGGTCGTGGCCGACTCCCTCGCCAGGCTTCCGCTTGAAGGTTGCCGAGATACACGAGGTGTACATGGCGGTAAGTGGCGAAAGCGTGTGTGAAGAAGTACACCCCTGCAGGGTTAATATGATCTATTCGAATAGCCGTGTCCGCGGTAAAGGACTTCTGGGTTGCCTGTACAGTTCATAGACAAGTGAAAGTGGATACTCTAAAATACGCAAGATAAGCATGAGTGCTATGGATGGCGTTCTCGTAGGGAGACGGGAGCGGATCCATAGTGGTGTATTGATATGGTGAATATGTGGACTCGTGTGCGCCACCTCAAAGAGTTACTTGCAGTCGTAGTTCAGGATAGCCACCGAGTCAAAGCTGGCTTGCTGCAGTTAAACCCCACCACCCCCTTGTTGATAATGATGCATATGTAGATAGATCTGATGTAAGTCTTGCTGGGTACATTTGTACTCACGTTGCTTAATTTATGTTTTTGCAGAGAGACTTCAGTCTCGCTAGTAGTTCCGCGTGGTCTTCGACGTTTAGCTTGTTACCTCAGCTACGATCTTGTGCCCTCGGCAGGATCTGGTAGATAGTCAGGCTTCCTAGCCTTTTTCATTTATAGATGTCTGTACTCAGACATGATAGCTTCCGCTTGTGCTTTGATTTGTATGCTCTGAATGTTGGGTCATGAGACCCCTGTTTGTAATACCCCGCTCCTCGGAGCCTAATGAATACTTACTTGTGTCGTAGAGTCATGTTGTGATGCCTTGTTGTATTTGCACATATCGAGCATATTGTGTGTATGATTGAAATGCTTGGTATGTGTGGGATCTGACTATCTAGTTGTTTATCTTTAGTAGCCTCTCTTACCGGGAAATGTCTCCTAGTGTTTCCACCGAGCCATGGTAGCTTGCTACTGCTCCAGAACACTTAGGCTGGCCGGCATGTGTCCTTCTTCGTTCCTGTGTCTGTCCGTTCGGGGAAATGTCACGCGATGAATGTCGGAGTCCTGTTAGCCCGCTACAGCCCGGTTCACCGGAGTCCTGCTAGCCCAGTGCTACAGCCTGGATTCACTCGCTGATGACCGACACGTTCGATGCTGGGTCATGGATGCCTGTCCCTGTAAGTTTGTGCCACTTTGGGTTTACGACTAGCCATGTCAGCCCGGGCTTCTTATCATATGGATGCTAGCGACACTATCATATACGTGTGCCAAAAGGCGCAAACGTTCCCGGGCAAAGGTAGGGCGACACCCGTGGAATACCGTGCGTGAGGCCGCAAAGTGATATGAAGTGTTACATGCTAGATCGATGTGGCATTGAGTCGGGGTCCTGACAGGTTTGGTATCAGAGCCTGACTGCCTGTCGGTTCTCCAAGCCAAACTGGTCGAAGTTGTGTCTAGAAATGCTTTAGTTATGTAAGGGAATTGATTGTGGGATGGAACGTAAGGCTCTTTTTACTCCTTATACCTTATGCCCTTCTGATCTGAGTCATCTTATCTTTCCTACGGGGTTAAGAAACTAGGCTTTCTCTTCTCTCTATCAGGATCACGTGTTACTAATCTGTAGACCTATAGGATTGTTGGTTCTAAGCTTGAGTTCGGTTCCTACTATCTTCTGTATGTTAACTGTTGATCTTGAAACCTTGATATTGTGCTTCTGAGTGGCTATGCCACCATTTTTGTAGCATGTCTCCAATCTTTCGAGCATTTACAGCCGTTATGCTGTCCGAGTCATCCCAGGTCTCAAAATAGTCTGATGCATTGCAAATCCCTTCCTCCTATTTCCGATGTGCCTTTGGTCAGATTAATCACACAAATCAGTGAGTTGAGGTACTTTATTGCCTTGACATATATGTTGGAGCTAGTATTATGACCCTAGGTGTCTTAGGGGATCATCTAGTAATCTAGCCATGTTCGTGTTTCCAGTGTGATGATTTTGGCCATCATTCTCGAAAGCATCCTGTGATGCCAACTAGTTAGTAGGTATTCTACTTCTGGGTTTTGAACCCGAGATTCACCCTACTTACCTCATGTTGATAGTGTTTGCTAGTTCCTTTAGGATATTAGTAACCTTTGCGATAGTCCTCGAGGTCCGTGGTATATCATTCTCCCAAATACCATGAACCATTCTTGGCAGGAGTTCTTTTGAACCAAAAGATCACAACCAGAGTGCTCTTAATGAGTTCTCCATTCTATATTGTGACTCTGCCAGTTCAACCATTCTGCATGGGTTATCTGGCAGAAATATGTTGAACTCGTTTGACATGCTAATCCAATCATCCACAACTCAGAAAATCTTATGTTCTTTCGAGTTGTCCCTCCTTAGTTGTCTTCTGACCTTCGTCTATCAATTGATAGTCAAGAGTATGTGTGCACTCGTTCATCGATGCCTATTACCCTTGTGGTCCATCAAGCCATTCTATCCCAGAATGACTAGGAGAAATGAACACCAGTACCTCATCCATATCTAGGATTGGGTCAAAGTAGTCATACTCCGCAGATCAAATACCAATCCAGTTTTTGTTCTGTTCTACCCTGAAGTATTACCCTCTTTATGTCAAGAAAGTCATAGGAATTACACATCATCTTATGAATTCTTGGTGCAGTGATACTCCTCGCCATCATTATTCATTTCTCGGTCCCCGTGTTGTTGAACCGGAATGCCGACTAGTGAATCGTGATGTGTGAACTCAATACTCCTAGCAACTATGTTGTTTGGTAGTTAAAGGACAATAATTTCATTCTTAACGTGTTGGTTCTTGAATCATCATTCTAAGACTGATCGTGCTACCTAGTCCTTATTTCCGGTGCACCTTCCGATCAATGAGTTGGGGCTATGCCAATCCCTTTCTTATTTGATCATCTCGTCTTGCCCTGGAAAGCAAGATTGTTCTCGACCTTAATAGCATATCGGTGGTTCGTGATTTTCCGAATATCTTCTCGGAAGTATCACCAGGTTGTCACCTGACCGCTATGTTGAGTTGTGAGCTAGTTGGTTTTCTGTAACCACCCCTTCTCCAAGAATCCGTGTTGGATACCCTGAGCTAGTTGGTTAAGCTAAACAACTACTTGGAGAGTTGGAAGATAAAGCTTTCCCGACTTAGTTCATTCCAAAGGGATATCTTTGTGCGTGTGTGTTGAAGAAAGATGATATCTTTATTGGTTGATCCTCGTGATCAATTGTTGGATTTATTATCTTATCCAAACTTTGATTTGAGTGTGGGCTATCCTCAAATCAAATCAGAACCAACGATGTTCGTAATGTTGTTTTACTCGTGGTTGATCCCTCGAGCATACACCATTTTATCCTTTGGTCTGACCAATACTATCACTTGTTCTCATAATTATGGAATTCCATTTTTATGGAAACCTGGATGAATTGTTGTTGAGCCCATCAGCAGCATTTTATCTTCTCCATGATCATGTTGAACATCCATCTAGTGTCGGAAACTTTTGTAAACATTACCTACATGCTCCATTCATGAGGTATACGTTCGGATGAAAGAAGTGACTTTCTCTAATTCACATGCACTTGGTGTAAGTTGTCGTCGTGTATCCGAGAAAGATTGTTTTTGCTTCCTTTGGAATCATCCCAAGTCAGTCATGCATGTGCGAAGTATACATTGGATTGTGAGATTAGCTACCTCCATTCTATATGTCTCCCTAGCACACCAAGCCACTGATTGATTTGTTCAAGGAAAAGGAGTTGCTGTGCAAATACTAGTTCATGCACAAGATTCCTATATCCTCAATGATGGTTCCCTACCAGAACTCGGTAGTGTTTTATTGTAAGACTACCATGTGATCATGTTTGTCTAAGGCAGTGTGTTCACACATGTGTAGCAGAACCAGCTCATGTTTTGGAGCTTGCTATCGTAGTTCATTTCCCGAGAATCTCGCAATGTCATTTCGTCGATTTGTGTTGCAAACTTTCATTTTTCTTCCTAGACTCGATGAGTCTGGAATATCCTGACACCAACCAGATCTGAATCTCAGGCAGATATGATGGTTGGAACGTTTCCCAAGAACTATAATAATGGTCTCACCGTAACCGGTAAAGTGGATGTCATGGCTGACACACTCAGCCGGAAGACCTATTATTGTAGTATCTTGATTGAAGAAGTTGGCCACCTCCCCATAAGGATCTCGCAGGATTTACCTCCGTAGTCATTCTTTATGGATTCTTGAGCTCCCGAAGTCCGACCTGTTACTTGATGTTCTAGATATCAAACCATATGAATGGGATACACTAGTACATCAAGGAGAACATTAGAAGCGGAGTGCTAAATGTCTCTCGGTCGATCATCTTGATTTTTTTTCCTTGGCCTCGCTAAGGTGGAATCTGAGGAGCTGTTATCTTCCTATGCATCTGCATCGTCCAACACTATCCATCATGGTAGTATGTTGTGTTGCCAGGATCCTTGACACGGAGATTGGTAAAACCTTGATGAATATGGAGATGCTCAAGTTCTTGAGAGCACGCACAAGCGCTAGGTGTTATCATCGGCACTAACTGGATTGCTCTCAGTTTCCTCGATTATGCTATAACTTTTCAAACAGTGGACTCACTCTCTACTGTTGAGCTTCTCCCCAGTTACTAAAATCATTCCTTGTGTTGTTTTCAACAAGGTAATCCACATCATCCATTTTAATCCGGGTATGCCATTCTACCGAACCCCTCCAAATGGTAGCTCGAGAATTGCCTTAGGTTGGTATAAAATATTTTCGATGATCTCTAAATCAAAGGTAATTCTTTTTGCCACTTAAGGTAATAATCTACGAATCACCCTCCTCTAGGATGTCCCGCTGTGGCATCATGGAAACTCAACTCCTCGCTACGTTGACAATCGTTTACCACCTTCTTAAGTGTGGAATTGTTGTCCACCTAGTGAACCTTCGTCATCCGTTTCTTTCCACCCCTCTTGATGTGTATCTCGTGTCTCAGCTCGAGAGATGTTGCTATGCCTCATTCCGAGAGTTAATCCTGAGTTGTTCGACCTTCGAGAAGATTGATCCTTCTAGAGTTCCTTTCTCCTCTCGTTGTCATGTTGGTTGGAGTTCTCAGAGCAAGACATCAAGATAATGATGGTGATCAAATCAACACTCTTATGGAGTGCACCCTGGATTGTGAAGATTATGTTAGTTCGCGTTTTCCCTCCGTCTTACCCTACGCTTGAATCTCGGGTCGAGATTCTTGTTTAGTGGGGGTGAGTTGTCACATCCCTAGCTTATGGCTTTGCACCAGGGTTTTCCTTCATGTGTGCATCATGTTTAAATTTTATGAAAGTTGAAATGGGGATGACAGAACCCCCAGCCCCCCCTGAAAATACCAGGTTCAACTGAAAAACATTTCAATGAACCCAAAATGCCCTTCACAAAAGTTCATCATTTTTGAATTGGTCTAGAACCTCTCCCAAAAATGGTGCACATTTTTCTAGGCCATTCTGGATTTCTGAATTAAATCATTACGTATTTGCATTTGGGCATTTAAATACTATAAAATATTTAAAATGCTCAAATAATCATAAACTAAAATGTTTACTGTTGGATATATTCTAAACAGTAGCCATGATTAGTTTCATGATTTTTGGAAATGCCTAGATATTTTTTAATAAAGCCCAACAGTTACAGAAATAATAGAAAACAGAAACATTAAATAAGGAGAGAGAGAGACCTACCTGGCGCCTACCTGTGCGGCCTGCTGCAGAAGCCGGCCCAGCCCATCTCCACTTTTCCCCTGTCGTCTTCCCCGCGCCAGTAGGCAGCGCGCGTGGCCGACGGGTGCCGACGCTGCCTCGGCCACCTCCTGCTTCCCCGGCCACCTCCTGCTTCCCCGGCCCCTTCTAGCGACGCCTGGAGGTGCCACGCAGCCCCCTGGTCCCTCTCGCTCACTCCCTCGAGCTCATCCCCCTCCTCTGTTCTCTCTCTCGCACGCAGCCACCGAACCCACCCGCCGTCGCCGTTCGTTGCCGCCGTGGCCACAGCCACTGCTTCGCCCCGCTGATGCTCTCAGAGGCGCCGCCGCCACGTACTCTCCCTCCTCTCCGAGCTACACGAGCCAGGACGGCCCCAAGACGACGCTTGCGGCCTTCTTCTCCGACCACGGCCGCCAGATGCCGCCGTCCGATTAGCCGTCTCCACCGCCTCCCCGAGCACGCCGACCTTCTCTTCGAACTCACTGTGAGCCCCTGTCCATTTCCCCTCTCTCCCCGTGCCCGTCCGCGCCTTCTAACCACCATGGCCGTCGGAGCCGACAGTTCCTCGCCGCCGGCGATGACGCAGACGAGGCTAGAGCCATCGTAGCTAACTCCCGCGCACGGCAACGTGCTCAGCACTCTTCCAGGAGCCGGGCGCGCCCACCCGTGCGACCTGCCGTGCCCCCTAGCACCAACCCCGACCTCACCGTGCTCCGGCCGCCGCCTCGCTCGCCGCCGTCGCCAAGTCTGACCTCCCCAGCACGAACGGATGCCACGATTCGATGCGCGCACACACCAGCTATGCGTAGAGCCCCTCAGTCGCCGATTTGGTCGCCGAAGGAGCGTTTCCGACGCCCTCCGTTGTTGCTGGCGTCGCCGGCGACGAGGCGCGGGTCAACTCCGGCGAGTTTGACCCGGGTTTGACCCCAGTTGGATGCCCCTGACTCAATGACGGGTGGGGCCCAGCCCTGTTAGCTAATTAGGATTAGCACTAATCGAATTAGTTAAACTAATTACACTGACATGCAGGACCCACGTGTCAGGTTTGACCCGGACCGTGCCTCGTTGACTTGCTGACGTCATGATGATGTTCGGCTGATGTAGTAAGTCATTTTCTGGATTTATTATAATTCAGGAAATTTCAGAAAATAGCTAAAACTTCGAAAATTCATAGTAATTCAACCGTAACTCCAAATAAAACAAATTATATATGAAAAATTATCAGAAAAATTCAAGGAATCCATCTGTACCATTTTCATGAATGTTTGAACAATATTTGTCCTCTGTTTTGGACAAAACAAATAAAGGGCATTTAAATAACCATATATGGAGTTGGAATTTGAATCATGTATTCAAACCAACTTCATTTAAATCATAGGTAGGTGCATTAGCCCAAAACACATTCATATTGCCATGTCATAGCATGCATCATATTGTGCATTGCATTGATCATGTTTCTTCTGTGTTTGCCGGTGTTGTTCCCCCTCGATAGATGTTGTACCGACGATGTGATCATTGACATTGATGAAGACTCAATGCTATCTTCAGAAGTGCCAGGCAAGCAAAACCCCCTTGTTCATTCCAATACAATCCTACTCTCTCGCTCCTGCTCTCTTTTACTGCATTAGGACAACAACGACATATTTTTTACTTGCTGCGGTAGCTGAACCCCTTTATCCTCGGCATGACCTGTCATTGCCACAATAAATAGATGAAACCCACTAGCATGAGTAGGAGTTGTTTGAGCCCTGATGTGCCTACTCTTTCATGCTTGTTTGTCATGCCTGCTACTGCTTAGAGTTGAGTCAGGTCTGATTCATCGGGGATGAATGAGAGGTGTGTGAACATGTCCTCCTGTGTGTGAGCTAAGTGCGTGGACACGATTTGGTAAAGGTAGCGGTGAGAGGCCATGTAGGAGTACATGGTGGGTTGTCTCATTGCAGCCGTCCTCAGGAACTGAGTTCTGTGTTTGTGATCCATGACCAGCTACTACCACGCATTGGAATGCTTAAGTGCCCCTCTCGACTTATTAATCAACTTGATCTCTGTCCAGGAGTTGCAACTAGTTTCTGGCGTTTGTAGGTAGTGTTAGTAGTCTACCAAGTGGCACCCGGTACAGGTGGGCTTGGGACAGACTAGGCACAGTGGCCCGGTGTACCAAGTAGCACCCGGATGGTGGGCTTGGGAACCCTGCACACATCGTTTGGGGCCGTGAGCAACACCCCGGCCGGATCTCCTTGCGGATGGAACCTGAATAGGCGATAAACCTAGACGAGAGACTTGTGTGGTTAGTCAGGTCGGTGGCCGACTCCCTCGCCAGGCTTCCGCTTGAAGGTTGCCGAGATACACGAGGTGTACATGGCGGTAAGTGGCGAAAGCGTGTGTGAAGAAGTACACCCCTGCAGGGTTAATATGATCTATTCGAATAGCCGTGTTCGCGGTAAAGGACTTCTGGGTTGCCTGTACAGTTCATAGACAAGTGAAAGTGGATACTCTAAAATACGCAAGATAAGCGTGAGGGCTATGGATGGCGTTCTCGTAGGGAGACGGGAGCGGATCCATAGTGGTGTATTGATATGGTGAATATGTGGACTCGTGTGCGCCACCTCAAAGAGTTACTTGCAGTCGTAGTTCAGGATAGCCACCGAGTCAAAGCTGGCTTGCTGCAGTTAAACCCCACCACCCCCTTGTTGATAATGATGCATATGTAGATAGATCTGATGTAAGTCTTGCTGGGTACATTTGTACTCACGTTGCTTAATTTATGTTTTTGCAGAGAGACTTCAGTCTCGCTAGTAGTTCCGCGTGGTCTTCGACGTTTAGCTTGTTACCTCAGCTACGATCTTGTGCCCTCGGCAGGATCTGGTAGATTCTCAGGCTTCCTAGCGTTTTTCATTTATAGATGTCTGTACTCAGACATGATAGCTTCCGCTTGTGCTTTGATTTGTATGCTCTGAATGTTGGGTCATGAGACCCCTGTTTGTAATATCCCGCTCCTCGGAGCCTAATGAATACTTACTTGTGTCGTAGAGTCATGTTGTGATGCCTTGTTGTATTTGCACATATCGAGCATATTGTGTGTATGATTGAAATTCTTGGTATGTGTGGGATCTGACTATCTAGTTGTTTATCTTTAGTAGCCTCTCTTACCGGGAAATGTCTCCTAGTGTTTCCACCAAGCCATGGTAGCTTGCTACTGCTCCGGAACACTTAGGCTGGCCGGCATGTGTCCTTCTTCGTTCCTGTGTCTGTCCCTTCGGGGAAATGTCACGCGATGAATGCCAGACTCCTGTTAGCCCACTACAGCCCGGTTCACCGTAGTCCTGCTAGCCCAGTGCTACAGCCTGGATTCACTCGCTGATGACCGACACGTTCGATGCTGGGTCATGGATGCCTATCCCTGTAAGTTTGTGCCACTTTGGGTTTACGACTAGCCATGTCAGCCCGGGCTCCTTATCATATGGATGCTAGCGACACTATCATATACGTGTGCCAAAAGGCGCAAACGGTCCCGGGCAAAGGTAGGGCGACATCCGTGGAATACCGTGCGTGAGGCCGCAAAGTGATATGAAGTGTTACATGCTAAATCGATGTGGCATTGAGTCGGGGTCCTGACACTCCGGTTAATAGGTTAGTCCCAAAGATAATATAAAAGTAGATAATAAAGCCCAATATTGCCTAAAACAGTAGATAAAGTAGCATGGAGCAATCAAAAATTATAGATACGTTGGCGACATATCAAGGGTGCATGTGGCGGGTAGGCCGATGCTACTGACTAATCTACTCAATGCTGCAACCGGTGCTATGCGGAGTCTGCATGACAGTGTTCTTTCTTTGGAGAAGTGGCGTCTCTCCGAGAATGATGTGGCATACCTGGTTTTCATGGCCAAGGTGCCAGAGGGCAAGGGCTTTGTCGATAGCACCATCGAGGGTATGGTCGTCTTGTGGTTTGATGACATCTTCGCTATGTTTAACCTTCATCCGCTGCACTACACCTTCATTCGGCTATTTTCGCTCAGTATGGAGATGCGGATCATTAGAGACAAGACCCCAGACATCGTGATAGTCGACCCCTTCTACATGCGTGCCAAGATCTTGGGTAGCGCTGGGGACCGGCAAGTCGCGAGTTCATACCTCGAAGGCGTCAATCTGGTGAACCCAGATAAGGATAACTTCCTCGTGCCTTACTTTCCCGAGTAATTCATCCCCTCACCGCCCCGTAACATATGATTTCTTAGATTTCGATCGTTCTTTTTTTTCTAACATTCCGTGTTTTGTGCAGTGACACACATTGCACACTCATCCTCTTAAGCCCGAAATATTCCATGGCCACGTATTTCGACTCGGACCGTCAGTCGACAAAAGACTACACAAATATCAAGAAAGTTCTTTATGAAGCTCTCCCCGGCTATGCCAGATCTGGAGGCACCTTCAGCAGGACAATTCGTAGGTACGACAAGCACGTGTTCACCCACAATACGACGTTCCTCTGCGTCAAGCAGCCGCCTGGCGGTTCAAAGGATGCCTACTATGCCCTCCATCACATGCGGGCGATCGTACGAGACCAGAGTCACCTTCTCCTACCAACTAATCTCAAAGATTGGGCCGCACGCTCGTCGGCAATCCAGGACGCAGACATCAGACAAGAATTCTTTCGCATCCAGTCAGAGTTTGCGGAAATCATCCATCAAGATGCCCTTCGTACCTCGGGGTAGTTCTACCTCAGATATCAACCGTCCAACAGTGAGATAGAAACAACGCTACAAATGCAGGCTCACAACGACCGCGATTTCATGACCATCACGATAGACAGCGGCTTCATCCACGCTCCGGTCCCTGAGTCGAGTCGAAAGTAGTGATGCTATGTAGTTCTGAAATATCGATTAGCTCATGTTGTAATTAAACTTTAATGAACTTGTATGTCTCTTTAGTTTGGACAGTCGTTCAACTTATATGTAATCGATGCTATTTATTAGTAGGACCATGAATCGTGCTATTAATGTGTTGCTTTTCTCTTCCGATCCTTTGTTGCATACTTATATATTGCTTATGTATTGCCTGTGAATTGATACTAACGTTTTGTTTGTCAAGTGTATAGAGATGCCATCGTATGTAGTGTACAAGGGTAAGGTTCCCGGAGTCTATGATGACTGGGAGGAGTGTCGGAGACAGGTTCACCATTTCAGCGGTAACAGTTACAAAGGGTACACCACTAGGGCGGAGGCGGAAGCTAGATATGCGCGCTATCTAGTGGGAGAGAGGAGGGAGCATTGGAGGAACTAGATGAAGACCAGTTTCATCGCGATGATGCTCATCATGATGACCGCGGCTCTCTTCTATGTGATGGTAGTTTAAATGATCGATATCGACTTGTAATGTGAAGACAAACTCGCTAATCACGGTCTCAAGACTTGTAACGTTCTAACTTTGTTTGGTATTTTGAATTCGGAGACTAATATGATGAATTGTATTCGGAGACTAATCTTCTATTGTATTCGATAAATCTGTTGTTTATATGTTGTGTTGTTTATATTCTGTGCAGTAATGTATTTTGTAACCTGTGCAAATATCAGAAAAGAAAAAAATCCTAATATTCATAGTAGTGGCGCACCATACTGCACTTTAGTGGCGCACTGAAATAAACACACTAGTGGTGCATTATCTGAAAGTGCGCCATTAGTAACCCAGAGAACAAGGTAAATATGGCCCCCTGATAGGCATAGTAATGGTGCACTGGTGGACATAGTAATGGGGCACTATGAGGTGCGCCACTATTATCTGGGATACTAGTGGTGCACCAGAGGTGCGCCATTACTACTTTTTACTAGTGGTGCACCTGTAGTGCGCCATTAATAGCAAAAACAGGTGCGCCACTAACAACCCTTTTTCTAGTAGTGAGAATTCAACATGGATTGCAATAAGGAAATACAATCTATTAAACAACAATTATCATAATTAAATTCCTTGAAATCCAAAAGGGTGGGTTCATTGCTAATTAAAGTTTTGACCTCTCCAATCCCACTTTTATCAATTTTTGCATCAAGATCTAAAAACTCCGAATCATTGGGATGCCTTTTAGCTAAAGTTCACTCATCTCCAGTCCCATCTTTATCAAGATTTATATTGGAAAGCAAAGATTCAATAGGTGTCACATCAATCACTTAAGATCTTCATCTTTATTTAAAGATTATTGTTTAGCGACCATCTTATTTACCAAGGTAGATTGTTTATCAGAAATTTCGCCTACTAAATTTTCAAGATGAGCAAACTGAGATTTCGAGCCATAAAATTCCTTAGACATATCATCGAGCTCTTTATTCATGTACTCCATAAAACATTTCTGCTCCTTAAGCTCGTTTCTAAAGATATTATTATGCTGAAATTGCAAAGACATGAAGCTCCTAACATTATTTCCAATTTCTTCCAACCTCCTAAAGTGAAGATCAACATTCTTTCGTTGATCCATAAAGGCAAGCAAACACACCAACACACGAGCACAAAAAAAGCAAGCAAAGAAGACGAACGGAAGAGGGGCAAAGAAAAGGTAAATCTTTTGAGAATCATTTTAGAAGTGGGGGAGAGGAAAACCTGAGGCGAATGGCGAATAATGTAATGCAAGCTATGAGAGTTGATGATGGGTACTTGGTACATCTTGACTTGGCGTAGATCTCCCCGGCAACGGCGCCAGAAATTCTTCCGGCTATTTCTTAAGCTTGCGTCGGTTTTTCCCTTGAAGAGGAAAGGGTGATGCAGCAAAGTAGAGATAAGTATTTCCCTCTGTTTGAGAACCAAGGTATTAATCTAGTAGGAGACAACACAAATCACCGAATACCTGCACGAACAATCAAACAACTTGCACCAAACGCGATAAAGGGGTTTTCAATCCCGTCATGGTTACATGCAAAAGTGAGATCTGATAGAGATAGATAAACGAGAAAGAAAATATTTTTGGTATTTTTGGTTTATAGATAGGAAAGTAAAAGATTGCAAAATAGTAGATCGGAAACTTATATGATGGAAAATAGACCCGTGGGCTCACTAGAGGCTTCTCTCAATATAGAAAATAATACGGTGAGTGAACAAATTACTGCAGAGCAATTGATAGAAAAGCGCAGAATTATGACGATATCTAAGGCAATGATCATGAATATAGGCATCACGTCTGTGTCAAGTAGACCAAAACGATTCTGCATCTACTACTATTACTCCACACATTGACCGCTATCCAGCATGGATCTAGAGTATTAAGTTCATAAAGAACGGAGTAATGCACTAAGCAAGATGACATGATGTAGAGGAATTAACTCAGGAAATATGATGAAAATCCCATCTTTTTATCCTCGATGGCAATAATACAATATGTGCCTTGCTGCTCCTACTATCACTGGGAAAGGACACTGCAAGATTGAACCCAAAGCTAAGCACTTCTCCCATTGCAAGAAAAACCAATCTAGTTGGCCAAAGTAAACCGATAGTTCGAAGGGAATTACAAAGATATCAAATCATGCATAAACGAATTCAGAGAAGATTCAAATAATATTCATAGATAAGATGATCATAAATCCACAATTCATCGGATCTCGGCAAACACACTGCAAAAAAGTATTACATCGAATAGGTCTCCAAGAACATCGAGGAGAACATGGTATTGAGAATCAAAGAGAGATAAGAAGCCATCTAGCTACTAGATGTGGACCCTAGTTCTGTGGTAAACTACTCACGCTTCATCGAAAGGGCAATAGAGTTGATGTAGAAGCCCTCCATGATCGAATCCTCCTCTGGCAGGGTGACGAAAAAGGTCCCTAGATGGGATCTCACAGGTACAGAAGGTTGCGGCGATGGAAAAGTGTTTTCGTGGATGCCTCTGGTGGTTTGGGGATATTTTGGAATATATAGGAGAAATAATTAGGTTAGGAGAGTCACGGAGGCCCACAAGGGTGGGGGGTGCACCCTACCCCCCTGGGCATGCCCTACGTCCTTCTGGCCGCCTCTTGGCTCCTCCAACATCATCTCCAAGTCTCCTGGTTGTCTTCTGATCCAAGAAAAATCACCGCGAAGGTTTCATTCCGTTTGGACTCCGTTTGGTATTCCTTTTCTACGAAACTCAAACAAGGAAAACAGGAACTAGCACTGGGCTCTAGGTTAATAGGTTCGCCCTAAAAATAATATAAAATATCATATTAATGCATATAAAACATCCAAAACAGATAATATAATAGCACGAAACAATCAAAAATTATAGATACGTTGGAGATGTATGAGCTGTCTTTGTCTCGTTGCGGGAATGGAAACCTTTGGCTGATTCCTCAGGACCGCGCGCCTGCGCTTGCCACCTTAGCACCAAAGACGAAACCTGCTGCTCTATGCCTGCTGGCGCCCGCCTGGCCTTGGTCGCCATGGCTTGCATCACCCCAACCTCATGAGGTGGGCGCCTGCATTGGAATCTCCGCCCCTCGGGAGCCGTCCTGGGGAGGCCGCTCCCTTTGGTGGTCTTGGCGTTGTCCCCCTCGCGAGGCTTGGCACCTCGCGAGGGTCTTGTCTTGCTGGTGTTGAGGGTGAGAAATACCAGAGGCCATCGATGAGGCCACGCGTGGGCTGCAGTTAGGAAAGTCTGGGTACCCTGGTTCCTAGAATGCGGACAGTAGCCCCCGGGCACAAGGCGCGCTCGTACTTGGCTTCGAGGCAAAGCCAAAGAGAAAGGGCAAAGCACTGCGGGCCCCAATCGCCTGCGGATTGAGCCGACGCATGGCGCTTGATGGGATGTGGGCATCTCCACTTCGCCATGCTGCCTCGGCCACCGCCCGACTTGACGACCGCCTGTTACATGCAGAAAAATTATCATTACTTGGAATCGTGGGAGGCCGGCGGTTGGCATCCCTCCGGCTATAAATGGGAGAGGGGGCGGAGCCCCCGACCCATCTTTTCTTCTCACCGCCTACTCCTCGTTCTTCCTCTTTGCTCCGTCGTCTCGCCAAGGCACCCATGGCGCCAACAAGGAAGTTCTGTGCTGCGAAAAAGGGAAAGGCCTCCAAGGAGGGGTCGGGCTCACCGCCGCCCAAGAGAGGCCGCAGATGCTCCCGTAAGTACGCCGCGACTCCAGTGGTGGCTCCTCGAGGGCACAGGCGCACTCCATCGAAGGCCGGTGCCGCCTCAGGCAGCCGTGGCGGTGCTTCCTCCTGCGGTGGAAGCTACCACGGACAGGACAGCCTTGGCAACAAGGGGAGGCGCGTGGCAGTTGCCCGTCCGCCATGGCCGCGCTCCCACCCAGCCGACGCATCCCCGGAGTTCGTCGTGTAGTCGGAGAGGCCTGCAGACATCTGGTTCCAGCTTCTGTGCTCCTTCACGGGCGCGCTGCCGGCCTGGGGGCCCGGCGGCCTCTGGCTGTAGGCCGACGGCTATTGCAGCAAGGCCTCCTGGGTGGAGGTCGAGGTCACCGCTGCTGGCAACCTGTTCCTGAACCGCGGGTGGCAGCCATTCACCCGCGGGCGGTGCCTGCACGGGAGGTGCACCCTCCACTTCAGGTATGACGCCGTCGTGACCCTCTATGTTAGGGTGTTTAGGGAAGACGGCCGGCGCTTGGGGTGCTGCCCGGAAAGCGACAGCGATGATGACGACCACCGGTGGGGTGGCACCATCGCTGGTGGTGAGCTTGACCTTGGTGACGGTCGTGCCGCCTCCAGCAATGGCGGCTCCCCCATGGGGGAGATCACAAGCGACGGCGACTACGGTGAGCCGCCGCATCGCTGGACTCAGACTAGAGAGGGTAACGAGCCGCGTTGCCACTGGGCCCCGGTGAAGCAGGAGAAGGACTCCGACTGAGCTCGGGCGCTGCTGGAGCCGGGCCTCGAGAGCTGCTGCAGTCGCATGGCCTACTTTTATTTGTTTCTTCCCCATGCATTGAAAAAAGTAGAAGGCCCTGTCGGGGCATGTACTAAACTGTGGTGCTTGCACTGTTAATTATGTTATCTTTTTCATGCTGCATTGCGATACCCGTGTTGCCGCTGATTGTGACTAGGGTGACTTAGGTTGATATTCTTGTGGTGCACTCCCTTGCCGGAGAGAGTACCTCTCCAAGGCTTGAATCCTCTACACGCCCCTCATTCTTGAAGATTCGAGAGTTGCTGAGTCACGGGAGGCACCCTGCGGTTGTAGGATTAGGAAACCTCCGGAGGTTCCGTGCCCCACGCGAGCCCCCGAACACGAACTTAGCAGGGCGTGCATGCCCATGAGCTTGTTTGAGAGCACCGTGCAAGGACGAAGACGCCAAAGGCCAGGATGCTGAGGCTTTGGTGAGGTGTGTTCGCGGGTGGGCCCAAGCGTGCACACCTGCCCAGCACCTGTGAGCGGGACGCGTGCGGAAAAGCAACGAGCAACTACCACTCCCTCTATGGTAATATCTGGAACAACAAATGACGTAAGGAGAAAAATTTCCCAACCCTCAAAAAGAAGACGTGAAAACTTCATATTCCATTCAATAAGTTGAAAACTAGCTACATAAAGCAAGCAAAAGAAAAGCCGTGTCCGACACCTATTCTAGTCTTCTTGTATTTCCACTAGCACAGAGCATGGGGCCTCCACTAGGACGTGGGTGGGAGCCCCCGTGAGGCCCAGGGGCGACACTTAGGAGACTCCAGGGTGTGTACAGCCCCAACTCATTATTACGTGAGAGTGTCACGAGCGAAGATCGTGATCACGGATAGAACTTCTAGAGATGCTGGATGTTCTAGGCATTCTGGATGGGGACCCCGTCCTACGTCTCCAGGCGTGCGGCGCCAGGCCTGGTGACACAGGCGATCCTGAACGGGCCCTCCCACATGGGCGAGATCATATGAAGCCCCTTCCTGGAGAGCACGCACCTCGGGATGAGGTCACCCACATCAAGGGTCCTGGAGTGGACGCTACGGCGGTGATACCGCCGTAGCGCCTGCTAGTACCTTGTTGCATGGAGCGAGGCTTGGCGGCGGCGCTCCTCCCCTAGCACGAGGTCCATCCCCCAAGAGGTGTCCTGGCGTGCCTCATTGAACGCCAAGACCCACGGGGAGAGATGCCTGACCTCATGAGGGAGGACCACTGATACGTCTCCAACGTATCTATAATTTTTGAGTGTTGCATGCTATTATATTACCCCTTATTGATGTTTATAGGCTTTATTTTACATATTTATATCATTTTTGGGACTAACCTACTAACCGGAGGCCCAGCCCGTATTGCTTTTTTTTCCTATTTCAGTATTTCCAAGAAAAGGAATATCAAACGGAGTCTAAATGGAATGAAACCTTCGGGAGCGTGATTTTTGGAACAAACGTGATCCGGAGAACTTGGAGTGCAAGTCAAGAAGCAAACGAGGGGGCCAGGAGATAGGAGGGCGCACCCCCTGTCTCCTGGGCCCCACAGGTGACCACTGACGTACTTCTTCCTCCTATATATACCTACGTACCCCGAAAACATCTAGGGAGCTAACGAAAAACAATTTCCACCGACGTAACCTTCTGTATCCGCGAGATCCCATCTTGGAGCCATCGTCGGAGCGGGAATCGACCATGGCGGGCTTCTACATCAACACCATAGCCCCTCCGATGAGTTGTGAGTAGTTTACCACAGACCTTCGGGTCCATAGTTATTAGCTAGATGGCTTATTCTCTCTTTTTGGATCTCAATACAATGTTCCCCCTCTCTCTTGTGGAGATCTATTCGATGTAAACCCTTTTTGCGGTTGTTTGTCGAGATCCGATGAATTGTGGGTTTATGATCGAGTTTATTATGAGAAATATTTGAATCTTTTCTGAATTGTTTTATGTATGATTGAATTATCTTTCCAAGTTTCTTCGAATTATCAGGTTGGTTTGACCTACTAGATTGATCTTTCTTGCCATGGGAGAAGTGCTTAGCTTTGGGTTCAATCTTGCGGTGTCCTTACCCAATGATAGAAAGGGTTGCAAGGCACATATTGTATTGTTGCCATCGAGGATAAAAAGATGGAGTTTATATCATATTGCTTGAGTTTATCCCTCTACATCATGTCATCTTTCTTAATGCGTTCCTCTGTACTTATGAACTTAATACTCTAGATGCATGCTAGATAGCGGTCGATGTGTGGAGTAATAGTAGTAGATGCAGGCAGGAGTCGGTCTACTTGTTGTGGATGTGATGCCTATATACATGATCATGCCTAGATAATCTCATAATTATTCTCTTTTCTATCAATTGCTCGACAGTTATTTGTTCACCCACCGTAATACTTATGCTACCTTGAGAGAAGCCACTAGTGAAACCTATGGCCCCCGGGTCTATCTTTTATCATATAAGCTTTCAATCTACTTTTATTTGCATCTTAACTTTTTGCATCTATATTATAAAATACCAAAAATATATTTATCTTATCATACTATCTCTATCAGATATCACTTTCGCAAGTGGCCGTGAAGGGATTGACAACCCCTTTATTGCGTTGGTTGCGAGTTCTTTCTTTGTTTGTGTAGGTGCGTGGGACTTTTGAGGAGCCTCCTACTGGATTGATACCTTGGTTCTCAAAAGCTAAGGGAAATACTTACGCTACTATTGCTGCATCACCCTTTCCTCTTCAAGGAAAACCAACGCAAGCTCAAGACGTAGCAACCGCCTCGGCTCCGTAGATGAGGAAGAACGGAGTCTCGCCCGTGGGCTTGGTTGCGTTGGTGCGGATGGACCACATCACGGACTGGAGCTCATCGAACAAGCCCATACCACAGGCCTCGAGCTTCTTCTTGAAGCTCCTCGCCTTGAGGCCCCTCAGGACCTCTGCGTTGGCGTGCTCGAACTGACCATTACTCCGTGGGTGTGCCACCGAAGCGTAGCATATCTGCTTTCCAAGGTTAGCACAATATGTTTTAAAAAGGTTGCTCGTGAATTGAGAACCATTGTCGGTGATGATGCGGTTGGGGACCCCGAATGGCTCACAAGGCCCTTGATGAACTTGACGGCCGAGCCAGCTGGGAAGGTGCGCATGGCCTCCAGTTCCGCCCACTTGGTGAACTTGTCGATGGCGACGTTAAGGTAGCGGTAGCCCCCGGGCGCTCGAGGGAACTGGCCTAGGATATCCAGCCTCCAAACCGTGAATGGCCAGGAGAGTGGGATGGTCTGGAGGCCCTGAGCGGGCTGGTGGATCTACTTGGCATGGAACTGGCATGCCTCAAAAGATCTCACCAGCTCAGTGGCGTCATTGAGCGCCGTGGGCCAGTAGAACCCGCCGTGGAATGCCTTGCCTATGAGGGTGCGTGACGAGGAGTGATGCCCGCAGTCCCCACTGTGGATATCGGACAACAGCTAGCACCCTTGCTCCTTGGAGATGCATCATAGCGAGACGTGATTTGGGCGCCTTTGGTAGAGCTCGCCGTCCTGGACGCAGTATGCGCTGTCCTGGCGGGCCACATGCTCTGCCTCTTCCTTCTTCCCTGGCAACGCGCCCCAGAGCAAGATGCCTTGAACTCCTCGGTCCAGCACCCCTCCTAATGTTCGAGCGTGAGAAGTAGGCGGGCTCTTGAGGTTGGGCCGCAAGCTAGGACGTTCAAGGATGGTGCCAAGGGTAGCTCCTCCCGAGGTTGCACTGGTCCTGCAGTAGGGGAGTTGCTGACGTCTTGAAGAGCCGCTCCTCAAAGATGCCAGGCTCATGAGGGTGGCGCCGGGATGCCCTCTTGGCAATGTCGTCCGCCTCCTTGTTCATGCCACGTGGCACGTGCTGCAATTCCAAGCCCAAGAATCATTTCTCAATTTTGCGTACCTCCTCAAGGTATGCCTCCATGTGCTCGTCCTTTGGCTTGTGCGGTTTGTTGGAGAAGTTGACGAGGAGCTGGGAATCACCCCCGATGGTGAGGCGCCTGACTTCCAGAGCCACTGCGGCCTTGTGGCTGGTGATCAGTGCTTTTTACTCTGGAATGTTATTGGAGATCTTATCGCTATGCTGGAAGCAGAGTTGCACGACGTAGTAGAGCTTGTCGTGGGTAGGTGAGATGAGCACGGCTACGGCCCCCGTGCCTTGGCGTGCGAAAGCGCCGTCAAAGTACATGACCCACCCGTCTGGTGCTTCGTCTCCAGGAATGAGGGAATGATCCTCCCTCGCCCCTCGGTTAGGGGCGTCAGTCCATTCTGCCACAAAGTCAGCAAGGGCCGCTCCCTTGATGACTCTGGTGGTGCTAAACTCCATCTGGAATGCCTGCAGCTTGATGTTCCATTTAGCAACCCTTCCTGTGGCATTGGGGCTCCAGAGCACCTTCTCCACGGGGTATGCGGATATGACCTTAATAGGGTGGCCTTGGAAGTAACGACGCAGCTTTCTGGAGGCTACAAGGAGTGCAAGCAACAGCTTCTCTGGCATGGGGTACTGTGCACACGCATCACGCAGCACCACGCTGACAAAGTACACCGGATGCTCGATGAGGGTGGGGCATCGACAATATCCTGCCCCTTGGAGGCAAGGGAGCCTCAGGAGCCTTGCCGTCCAGTGGGGCGTCCAAGGCCTCAGGAGCGCCATCCTCAGGAGCCCCATCGTCCGGTGGGGCGGCCGAGGCCTCAAGAGCATTGTCCTGAGGCCGTAGCGCCACGGTCGGGTGTGGGGCGCTACGTTGTAATCCCGCAATGGCACGCTCTTCCCAGACCACCATGAGTGCCGCACCAGGGGCTCAAGAGGGCGAGGAGCTACCATCACCGGCGGGCTGGTGAGGTACCTCTTGAGGTCTTGGAAGGTTGCCTCAGCCTCCGCAGTCCATTCGAACGGGCCCTTCTTCTTCATCACCTGGGAGAACGGGAGGGCGCGCTCGCCTAGCTTAGAGATGAAGCGCCCCAGTGAAGTTATGCAACCTGCAAGATTCTGCATCTCCTTGAGGGTCTGCGGCGGTCTCATCTTTTCTATTGCCTTGACCTTCTCCAAGTTAGCCTCCATCACTCTGTGCGACACCAGGAAGCCCAGTAGCTTGCTGTACGGGACGCCGAACATGCACTTCTTAGGGTTCAGCCACAAGTTTACCTTGTGCCGGATGGTGAACATTTCGACCAAATCACCAACGAGAGTTCTTGCCTCCCGCGACTTGACCACTGTCGACATATGCCTTGGCGTTCCTCCCGAGCTGTCGGCCCAGGGCGATGTGCATCAATCGTTGGAAGGTTGCGCGGGCTTTGCACAACCCGAACGGCATGCTGGTGTAGCAGTACACCCCGCATGGGGTCAGGAAAGCCGTCTTCTTGACATCCTGCACCGCCATCTTGATTTGGTGATAGCCTGAGAAGGCGTCCAGGAAGCACAACAAGTCACACTCGGTAGTGGAGTCGATCATCTGGTCGATGCGTGGAAGAGGGAAGGGGTCCTGAGGACAAGCTTTGTTGAGGCTCATGAAGTTAACGCACATGCGCTCCTTCCCGCCCTTCTTGGGGACGATGACCGGGTTTGCCAGCCAATCCAGGTGTCGCACCTCTCGAATGACGCTGGCTTCTTGCAGCTTGTGGACCTCCTGAATGATGAACGACTATTTCTTCGTGGCTTGTCATTGTGCCTTCTACCTCATTGGGCGCGCGCCCAAGCACACCATCATGTGGTGCTCAATTACCCCCCACGGGACGCCGACCAAGTCCGTTGCATCCCATGCAAACACGTCCTTGTTCACGCAGAGGAAACTGACCAACGCTTCTTCCTGGTCTGGGGGGTGGGTGGGCGGGCGGTGCCTACGGTGAAGGTGGGACCCAATCCCCCATCATTGACGACTGGCACCTGCTTCCTCTCGGACCGATCTTGGGAGAACAACTGCTTCTTCTTTGCTGGTGCGGCCTCCAGGACCTCCGGAGCACCCCCGCATCTGGCTGCGCGGTCGCCGCGGCTTTGAAAGTGAGCTTGAGGGCCATGAGCGCATCCTTGGTGTCCCCTGCCATCTTCATGGCGTTGTAGTCGGGGTGAGTCGCTGCCATGAACTTGGCAAGGGCCAGATATCCGAGAATGGCATTATATGGGAGGCCGATGCGGGCGACGTTGAAGTCGATGAGCTCGGTGCGGTAGTTGTCGCGTGTGCCAAAGGTGACGGGGAGGCGGATCTTCCCTAGAGGGCAGGTTGAACCGTCGATGACCCCCAAGAAAGGTTTGGTGGGGAGGAGCCGGTCAAAAGACACATGAACCAGGCCGAAGGCCTCCATAGAGAGGACGTTGAGACCAGCGCCGCCATTGATGAGGGTCCTAGTGACTACCACGTTGCAGCTGGTGGGGGTGCTGAAAGTGCAACTATCCCTAGGTGCTTTTGGTAATTCATAACAACATATAGCTCATTCACTACTAGGAAAAGGCCTACTAATGGCTCACTGGTTTTGCCTACTAATGGCGCATTGCCAGTGCGCCATTAGTAGCATGCCACTAGTATTTTTTTACTAATGGCGCACCACTGGTGCGCCATTAGTATCCGGTATACTAATGGCGCACCATGCAGTGCGCCATTAGTTTTGCCCACAGTGCGCCACTAGTGTCTTCTATACTAATGGCGCACCACATGGTAGTGCGCCATCAGTAACAATTTTTTTAATTTTTTTTCTGAATATCAGGTCACTATTTCACCTATGAGATATCCAACACATATATATACAACAAGCATCCATATAACAATCATAGCCAACACACAAGTTCCATCATATATACATACATAGCCAACACACAAGTTCCATCATATATACATACATAGCCTACACACAAGTTGCATCATATATACATACATAGCCAACACATAGTTCCATCGTTACATATTACAAAAGTTTCACATTGTTCATCCAACACCGTTATCCATCAATTCACAAAAGTTTCACATTGATACAAAATAAAAACACAAATGGAAAAGAAGCACTCCATCCATGCAAGCTTCCGTGAATTAAATCAAATCTGCAAAATGATAAACAAGAAGTTAGAAGAAGAAAAAGAAGAAGACTAGAAGAATACTAGAAGAAGAAGAACACTAGAAGAAGAGTAAGAAGAATTTTGGAAAAGAAGAAGAATAAGAAGAAGAGTATAAGCTTATTATGTAAACTTGATCATTTTGTGCTAACATAAGTTATTTTGGAGCTAACCTATAGGAAACTAAGCATATGAGCTCTAAGTTAGTATATTAGAGCCAACTTAGGTAAAATCAAGCTAACCTATGTCATTTTGGAAAAGAAGAAGAATAATAAAAAGACTATAAGCTTATTATGTAAACTTGATCATTTTGTGCTAACATAAGTTATTTTGGAGCTAACCTATAGGAAACTAAGCATATTAGAGAAAACATAGGTAACTAAGTATATATATATCATTTTGGATAACTAACCTATAGGAGATCTAACATTGAAAGTGCTAGTATCGACTAGAGGGGGGGTGAATAGGCGATTTTTATGAAAGTCTTCAAAACTTGGAAGTTTCAAAGACAAACAACAGAAAAAACCTAATTGATATGCAGCGGAAGATAAACTACCCTAAACAAGCCATAGTCAAGTATGTAATGATGTGAAAGTACAGGACTAATATCAGTTTGGTAGTAAGGATCAAGATGGAAGATAGTGTGAAGCCAATCAACAATAGTAGTCATGCAATGAAGTCAAACAGATGAACAGATAGGCAATGACTTCATGAAGACAAACTAAAGTAAAGTTGGGAAGGGATAGAACCAGTTGCTTGTTGAAGACACAGGATTTGTTGGACCAGTTCCAGTTGCTGTGACAACTGTACATCTGGTTAGGGAAGCTGAGATTTAACTCAGAAGACCGTGTCTTCATCTTATTCCCCTTGAGCTAAGGACACCCAGTCCTCGCCCAATCACTCTTTTAAGTCTTCAAGGGAGACTTCCAAACCTTCACAGACTTCGTTCACCGGCAATCCACAATGACTCTTGGATGCTCAAAACGCGATGCCTAACCGGCTGGAGGATTCACAGTCCTCAAGTGTAATAAGTCTTCAGGTCACACAGACAGAAAGTCTTCAGTGATGCCTAACTCTCTTTGGCTCTGGGTGTTTAGGGCTTTGTCCTCGCAAGGATTTCTCTCTCTCAAATGCTTCGAGGTGGGTTGCTCTCAAATGACAAAAGCCGTGCACAAACTCTGAGCAGCCAGCAATTTATGGTGTAGGGGGTGGGCTATTTATAGCCACTAGGCAACCCGACCCGACTTGTCCAAAATGACCCTGGGTCACTAAGGAACTGACACGTGTTCCAACGGTCATATTTCAAACACACGCGACAACATTACTTGGGCTACAAGCAAAGCTGACTCATCCAGCTCTGGATAAGATTTGCTCTCATTGTCTTCACTCGAAGACATAGGATTTGGGTTGAGCATCACTTAAGTCACTCTGACTTAGTTCACTTGGACCCCACTTAACAGTACGGTGGTTCCTATGACTCAACAAAGAAGAAAAAGAAACAACGAAAACACACAGTCTTCATGCTCCAAAGTCTTCACGCAATGTCTTCTCATGTCATAGTCTTCAATATGAATATCTTCTCTTACCACCATTGTCTTCAATGTCTTCATACATTTTTAGGGTCATCTCCGGTAGGTAAACTGAATCAATGAGGGACACTACCTGCGTTATCCTGCAATTCTCACAAACGCATTAGTCCCTCAACCAACTTTGTCGTCAATACTCCAAAACCAATTAGGGGTGGCACTAGATGCACTTACAATCTCCCCCTTTTTGGTGATTGATGACAAACTGGTTGAAGTTTTCAACGGGGATAAAGTATGTGAAATTGTAAAGGATAGGGTATTGTCTTCATAAGTAGTAAAGGCTCCCCCTGAAGATGTGCATATAAGTAATTTGCTTTTGGAATGCAAATGCACATGGCAGGTTGTACTTGTGGAGATCCTCTACAACTGATGAAGATAATTCATCATGCATGAAATGATATAACAAGTAGAATGACATGCATAATGAAAAATGGACGTCTGCAGAATGATCTAAGTGCGGAAGTTATCATCGCACATGCCGAATTTATCATCGCATCATAGTAAAGCAAATAAGTAGCAGAAGTAGCAGACGACCATCAAGTTTAGGTGTTACAACTCAAAGAACCAAATGTTTCAAAACGCAAGAGTTGTAAGCACGCAGCAAAATATAAGGTAACCGCCCATATGAACCCGCTTGAAGACTATCAACTCATACGCTTCTCCCCCTTTTGTCAGTAATGACCAAAAAGGTTTGAAGACATAGAGCATTTACTCGTCATGAGTAGGTGAAGCAGCTGGGTCGTTGTCGTTGGTTGGCGGTGCAGATGAACTTGGTGCAGTGTCGATGCGCGCAGTAGTAGTAGGAGGTGGTGAAGTAGCGTCATCTTCATCATCGATCACTCTGGCATTAACTGTTGCCGTGGAAGAAGAATATTCAGAGTCTTCAAGAGATGGGGTGCGACGTAAGACAGCAGTCCGTGGAGGAGTGGAGTCAAACTGAAATCTTTCATTGAAGCCATCATCTTGAAGATCAGCTTCAGCACTGAGCAGAGTCAAACTCTTCCATGATCGTCGGCAGGTTTCATGAGCAACAAAGGCATTCTTGGTGGCAAGGTTGCGATTGTGATTGACATCCACCAAGAGGCTTTGCATCTGTCGCTTGAGCCAGAAATGATGCTTATCCTATTTTTGATGAAGAGCCACAAGAAGTTCTCGGTCATTGAGAACACGAGAACGCTTCCGAGGCCTTTGCGCAATGGTGCTTTCAGTGGCTCCAGTGGGCGCTCTGTGAGGCAGACGAGTGTTACCAGCCAGTGGATAGATTCGTGTTGCTGCTTGAACACCTTCAATAGGCTGAGTGAAGCTTTGGTGCTCAATGTTCTGAAGACAAAGCGGTGTCTTGGCAGGGTCAGAGTGTATAGCATCTACTGACATATCAACCTCTGGCAGAAATATTATATGATTGCGAGCAGAGGGCTGATAATTGACAGATGAGTGTCGCTTGATGAGGCGCATGACCCATGGAGCATAAAACTTCAGACCAAATAGGTCAGATCCGGAAGCAGCAAGTTGCCTGATGAAGAATTCCTGAGTGTTGAAGCTGATGCCATTGAGAATATAGAAGACCAAAGTTGTCGGTGTACTAGAGTAGGGGTACCCTAGTATCCCGAACTCGTGCACGGGCAGTCGCAGCACCCCGTGGCAAGGCTTGCCAGGCGACCACCAAGATCCTCCGTGGCTCCTTAGGAGACAAGAACCCAGCAAGAGGAGCTTGCCGGGAAGCCATTCAAGAACAAAGTATTCAAGCCGAGAAGACAAGGCCCCGGCAAGAGGAGCTTGCCGGGAAGGCCAACCAAGGCATCTCAAGAAAGCTTGCCGCGATGCGCCACGCGTCCCGGCAAGGCTCGGCGAGCGACAAGCTCCCGGGCCTGACAAGACAACAACCGCGGCAAGGCACTTGCCGCGGCAAGCGGCCACTCCGCACCCGCGCTCCAGCACATCCACCAACGTGTCGCCCTGGAGGCCTTTCCAGGCGCTCGTGGTGAGAGGCTGTGCAGCCAGGGGTGCATGGTGGCAAGCGGTGCTGACAAGAAGCCCATCGTGGCGATCGGTGGCGTCCCTGACGGTCTCTTTCTGCACTGTTTGGGCGACACACACGGGCATTCAATGCCTTTGTCCCCTGCCGTCAGAGTTAGGTGTGATACACTATATCTACAGTATAGGTAGTTGTACCTACGACATCTCCTTTTCTGTTTTTGCCCTTTGTCTGCGTTGCCACCTGTCGGTGACCCCTTGAGCATATAAAAGGAGGCCCATGCGCAACGTAGAAGGGGTTCGACCCATTCGAAGCTAGGAATACTCTCACGCTCGGTTTCGTAGCGTTGATCGCTCCTGAGAAAGAACTGAATATACACCTAGATGCAGCAGTAGGAGTATTATCTCTCCGGAGAGCTCCGAAGCTGGGTAAACTACCTGTGTGCTTCGCCTCGATCTGCTCTTCGTGCGACCTCCGCCCCCCGCCGAACCGAAAGGGGCTCGGTCCGCCGGTCCCCTAGGTGTTCGTGGATCAGTTTCCCCAACATCTTTGGCGCGCCATGTAGGGGGCGTCGAGATTGTGTGAACCTGATCCGGCGTGCACACGAGCTAGATCTTCATCGTGTTCATCGACATGCCACCGAAGAAGAAGGCTTCGGAGGAAGCTGTTCCGTCCGCGTCAATCCCACCGCCACCGGAGCAAACGGGCGGTGGAGTAGACGCCGGCGGAAGAACGGGAGTCGACGAGGGAGCTCACAGTGCTGCCAAGTCCAAGGACAAGGTCGCGCAGACCTCGACGTTCGTACGCGCACCGCTCCCATCTCAGGAGGCGCGGGACCAACAACACCATGGTATTCGCAGTACCATGCGTTCGTTGGAACAAGATCGAGCTGGTGGATCTCGCTGTGCCCAAGACCAGCATACACGCCAACATGCTGGCCCAGGCGAGGCACGGTCGCCTGGATGGGATACTGCTCCTTCTAACATAGTTAGAAGTCCGAGCATATCCTGCTCCTCGCACCGTTCGCCTCTGCCGCCCACCACTCCAGCAGAAGCTTTGGCGCGAGCTGAGCTGCTCCTGGATTACCCTCCAACGGCGGACAAGACCGACGAGTGGAGGGCCACCGTTCAGAGTCTCATCAGGTTCGCCAACGGCGACACTGCCCGGCAACCAAGCCCCTCGCTGCCGCGGCAGGACCGCCAGGCGCGAGACGATGGCGACAAGACTGATGGGGGTGCAACCACCATGCACTCTCTACCCCGAAGGCCAAGATCGCCGACTCGTCGGGTCCACCTCGACAGCGACTCCACCGCGTCATCGGATCCACGAGCTCGTCGCGATCAGCGCCAAGTTCTTCATGAACGACAGCAAGAAGACGCTCGTACTCGCATCGAGCGCCAAAGAGAAGCGCGGCGTCAATCTGACCAGCGCGCCGGGCCCTCTGTCGAGATGCATGCGCCAGGGGAACCAGGCGACTTGCCATACGCGGTAGGTTGCCCTACGTTCACTCGTGAGTTGCGGCAAGTCCAGTGGCCCAGCAAGAAGAATTTCAAGCCAGATGTACCGGAGAAGTACGACGGCAAGTCGCATCCGTCGGAGTTCCTCAGCATCTACACCATCGCGGTGCAAGCTGCCGGGGGGCGCGACGACAAGATCCTTGCCAACTACTTCCCACTGGTGCTCAAGCCCAATGTCAGATCCTGGCTCATGCACTTGTCGGACAACTCCATATCCTCTTGGGCAGATCTATGCCATTAGTTTGTCGGCGCCTTTATAGGCGGCCACAAGCCTCATGGCCAAGAAAGCGATCTTCATCTGCTCGCCCAGAAGGAAGGAGAGCCCCTGCGCAAGTATATTTAGAGATTCAGCCGTGTACAGCACAACATCCCAGATGTCCACCCTGCCGCGGTCATCAGCGCGTTTCATCAGAACGTGTGAAACTGCAGGATGCGGCAGGAGATGGCGATGTGCAAGATCAGAGACGTCAGTGAGCTTTATGCCCTGGCCGACAAGTGTGCACGTGCTGAAGAGGGAAGGAAACTCCCCGGAGAGAATACCGGAGCAGGAGGATCTGACAGTGAGGATGCTGCCCCGGCAAAGAAAGGCCGGCAGCGGAACAACAGGAAAAAGAAGGGCAAAGATGTGCTAGTTGTTGAGCAGTCCGGCAATTGAATTGGCGCCAAGAAAGCCAAAGCTGGTACCTCCGGCGAGCAGGCTGTGGCGGCCGCCGACAAGCAGGACGGCTCCGGCAAGCGGTACTACAAGATCCACCGCACCAAGGGCCATGATCTCCAGAGCTGCAAAAGGTCGAGCGGCTTGTCGAGCAGCAGAAAGCTGAGTATGAGCGGTGCGACAAGGAGAAGGCCCAGGAAGGTGCTGGAGGAGCCGGCAAGAAACGCCCCGGCCGGGGAGGACGCCGCAGCAAGGCCAAGCAGCGGCAAGGAGATAGACCTTCCCGCGGCCGCGACAAGGACGAAGATGACAACGACGACGAAGATATGGATGATGATGAGACCGATGAGCAGGAGTTCCAGAAAGCCACAGAGGTCCTGTGCGTTGACGGCGGTGCTTCTCTGCATACTTCACACCGCCAACTCAAGCAGTGGATGCGGGAAGTCAATGCAGCAGAACCATCCACAGAGTCACGCAGGCCTCTGAAATGGTCTAGCACACCTATCATATTTGATATTGAGGACCACCCTGATCGCATAACAGCGGTCGGGTGCTTGCCGATGTTGGTTTCACCAACTATCCGCAACCTCAAGGTCACAAAGATGCTAGTTGACGGCGGGGCCGGCTTGAACCTGATCTCCTCCGCGGTACTCCAGAAACTCCAGATCCCTGACAGCGAGCTCGAAGAGACCGGCACATTCCAAGGAATCAATCTGGGAAGGAGCAAGCCGAAGGGAAAGATCACGTTGCCGGTCACATTTGGCAGCGAGTTGAACTTCAGGACTGAGAGGGTCACTTCTGACGTTGCTGATTTTCCATTGCCCTACAATGGGATACTCGGCCGTCCAGCGCTCGCCAAGTTCATGGCAGCCTTTCACTATGCATACAACATGCTGAAGATGCCTGGCCCGATAAGTGTCATCTCTGTCCCTGGCGACAAGAAGGATGCTCTTATCTGCGCCGACAAGATCTACCGGGAAGCAGCAGCTGGAACAGATCGCAAGTCACTTGCCGCTGAAGCTCCCGGGGGGAAGAAGAAGACCAAATCCGGCAAGAGCTCTGATGCCCACTCCGGCAAGCGCACCTCTTCGGAGTGCTGCGCTACCGTCGAGGACGCACCTTCGAGCTCCACCGGCAAGTGTAAGAAGACAATGGCAGCTCCACCAGAGACCAAGAAGGTGTTCGCCAAGGAGGACGGTACTGGTGGTACCTTCACCATCAGTGCCACTCTCGACCCTAAATAGGAAAGCGCGCTCGTTGCTTTCCTGCGGGCGAATGTCGACGTGTTTGCATGGCAACCGTCTAACATCCCTGGTGTTCCCAGGAAAGTAATTGAGCACCATCTTGCCATCTGTCCTCATGCACGGCCCGTCAAGCAGAAAGTCAGGAAACAAGCAGTGGAGCACCAAGAGTTCATTGCAGAAGAAATCAAGAAGTTGGAAGCAGCAGGCCTTGTCAGAGGAGTGCTCCATCCCACGTGGTTGGCCAATCCTGTAGTCGTGCAAAAGGCCAACGGGAAATGGAGGCTTTGTATAGACTTTACCGATGTCAATAAAGCTTGTCCCAAGGACCCATTTCCCTTGCCGTGCATAGACCAGATTGTTGACTCCACAGCCGGATGTGATTTCCTTTCATTTCTTGATGCATACTCAGGATACCATCAGATCTTCATGGCAGAAGAGGATGAGGAGAAGACCGCATTCATCACCCCATGTGGCACGTACTGTTTCGTACGGATGCCTTTTGGTTTAAAGAATGCTGGTTCAACATTTGCAAGGGTAGTCCATGTTGCTTTTGAGCCACAGATACACAGAAATGTGGAAGCCTACATGGATGACATAGTGGTCAAGAGCAAGGACAAGGCTACTCTGATTCAAGATTTAGATGAAACCTTTGCAAATCTGCGCAAGATCAATCTCAAGCTTAACCCCGAGAAGTGCGTGTTTGGAGTCCCTTCCGGCAGGCTTCTCGGGTTCTTTGTGTCTCAGCGGGGAATTGAAGCCAATCCTGACAAAATCAAGGCCATCGAGCAGATCGAAGCACCGAAGTGCATCAAGGATGTACGAAGACTTGCCGGTTGCATGGCTGCTCTCAGCAGGTTTATCTCTAGATCTGCTGAGCGCGCCCTGCCATTTTTCAAAATATTGAAAAAGGCAGGTCCAATGAAATGGACTCCGGAAGGAGAGGCTGCGCTGCAGGACTTGAAGAGATACCTGTCCTCCATGTCACAGCCCTAGAATATTGTTTGTAAATAGTTGCATCTTCATCCAGGCGTCATATTTAAATTTCTGAAACATGAATTGAGGGTTGTTGAAGCCTCAAAACTTTAATTAAAAGCAGGGCAAAAGAACCCTAGAAATTGCATTCAGTGTTTCCAAAATGGCCTTAAATAATGTTGGTTATATTTGGCAAAGGTTTTTGCACCAAACCAAAAATAATGAGCATTTTTGAGGAATATTTTGGGCACTGAATTTAAATCATTATTTTATTTGCATTTGGAATTATATTCATAACTTGTATAGAATATATTTCCAAATACCCTGAAACATTTTATGTGCTTTTGGAAAAGTCCATTAAGCAACATAAATATATTCAGAGGAATTTTGACACTGGTTTGGAATTGTTCTATTTGAAAACAGTGGCAAAAGAAATAAACAAATTAAACAAAACAGAAGAAAAGTAAAATAAAACAAAGCACCTCACCTGGGCTCACCTGGCAGCCCAGCCGGCCCAGCTCCTGTGCGGCCCAGCCCACCGCCGCCTCCCCCCTCTCTGTCGTCTTCCTCCCCCTCGCCCCGAAGTAGCTTGGTGGCGAGCGCCGACGCGCCCCGCCACCTCCTGGGTGCCTGCTTCCCCTGGCCTCCTGTAACGTCGCCACGCACACCCCCCCCCCTCGAACCCTCTCACTCTTCCCCATGGCCCTCCTCTCCTCTGCTCCCTCTCTCTCGCCCGGACCAAACGCGCCCGTCGCCACCGTCCAAATCCCAGCGCTGGCCACCGTCGTTGTCTCGCTTCCACCAGCTGTCCAAAAGCTTCACCAAGCCCCGATTAACCTCTCAACCGAAGGACGCGAGCCCGAAGGCCCCGCATCGACGCCACCATCGCCGTCTCCGAGCTCTGCTCCGCCGGATGCCACCGCTTGATTTGTCGTCCGTAGTTCGTCCCCGAGCCTGACAAGACCTCCATACGACTCCCTGTGAGCCCCTCTCCCTTTCCCCTCATACCCCGTGGTGGATTTGGTTCGCTAGCTCGATTCCCGCCATCGCCGAGAGCTTCTGCCGTCGTGTCTCATCGCCGCCGTGGCCTGAGCTCGATCTGCTCACGTCCGAGCACGCGGTGGTGCTCTAGGAGCTCCCCTGGTGCTCCTGCGCCGCTCAACCTGCTCGCTAGCAAGCTGCAGCCCCGCGCCCCGGCCAAGCCCGAGCATCGCCGCCGCCGAGCTCATCGCCGGTGCCGCTACAGCCCGCATCAGCTCCAGCCACCACCACCATCGTACGCGCCCTGCTGCGGGTGTTCCAACGCACCCGGCCGCGCGACCCCCCGTCGTCGGAGTTGCCGGACGAGCGACCTCGCCGTGCCCTGTTACGCCGGCGGCTAAACGCCGATTAGAGCTGACGTGGAGCATTAGGTTAGGTCCTAATCACTCGGTTAATTAAACCCTTGTGCATGACATGTGGGACCGCTGCTGTTAAAAACACGGGTTAAGTTAAATAACCCCCTGTTAACTCTCTATCTCACTGACATGTGGGCCTCGGTGTCAGGTTTGACCTGGACCGGCCCCTGTTGACCTGCTGATGTCACAATGACATCAGGCTGACGAAGTAAATCATTTACTGGATTTATTCTTATACAGAAATTCCAGAAAATTGTATAAACTTCTAAAAATCATAGAAAATCAACCGTAACTCCAAATTAAATAATTTATATATGAAAAATTATCAGAAAAATCCAATCTATCCATCTGTACCATTTTCATGCATGTTAGAACAACTTATGACCACTGTTTAGGACAATTCAATTAAATGGCATTTAAATAACCACATGTGGAGTTTGAATTTGAATCTTGGGTTCAAACCAACTTCATTTAATCTGGTTTAGTTGCATCATCACAAATCACATCATATTGCCATGTCACACTCATGCATCATATTGTTGCATTGCATTGATTGTGTTCTTTCTCTGTTGCCGGTGTTTGTCCCCTCTCGATAGACGTGGTTCGACGATGTGATCGATGACACCGATGAAGAGCTAAATTATCTTCAGAAGTGCCAGGCAAGCAAAACCCCCTTGTTCATTCCGATACAATCCCACTCTCTCGCTCCTGCTCTCTTTTACTGCATTAGGACAACAACGACATATTTGTTACTTGCTGCGGTAGCTGAACCCCTTTATCCTTTGCATGACCTGTCATTGCCACAGTAAATAGATGAAACCCACTAGCATGAGTAGGAGTTGTTTGAGCCCTGTTGTGCCTACTCATTCATGCTTGTTTGTCATGCCTGCTACTGCTTAGAGTTGAGTCAGGTCTGATTCATCGGGGATGAATCAGAGGTGTGTGAACATGTCCTACCGTTGAGAGCTAAGTGTGTGAACACAATTTGGTAAAGGTAGCGGTGAGAGGCCATGTAGGAGTACATGGTGGGTTGTCTCATTGCAGCCGTCCTCAGGAACTGAGTTCTGTGTTTGTGATCCATGAACAGTTACTACCACACATTGGGTTCCGGTAACTCGACCCCTCTCGACTTATTAATCAACATGATCTCTGTCCAGGAGTTGCAACTAGTTTCTGGTGTTTGTAGGTAGTGTTAGTAGTCTACCAAGTGGCACCCGGTACAGGTGGGCTTGGGACAGACTAGGCACAGTGGCACGGTGTACCAAGCGTACATCCACCAGTCGAGGTGGGCTTGGGAACCCTGCACACATCGTTTGGGGCCGTGAGTGACACCCCGGCCGGATCTCCTTGCGGATGGAACCCGAATAGGCGATAAACCTGGACTAGAGACTTGTTCGGTTAGTCAGGTCGTGGCCGACTCCCTCGCCCGGCTTCCGCTTGAAGGTTACCGAGGTACATGACGTGTACAGGGCGGTAAGTGGCGAGAGCGTGTGTGAAGAAGTACACCCCTGCAGGGTTATCATTATCTATTCGAATAGCTGGATTCCTCGGATATGGAAACTTGGACCCCTTGCATAGTTCATAGACAAGTGAAAGTGGATACCCTAAAATACGCAAGATAAGCGTCCGTGCTATGGATGGCGTTCTCGTAGGGAGACGGGAGCGGATCCATAGTGGTGTATTGATATGGTGAATATGTGGACTCGTGTGCGCCAACTCAAAAGAGTTACTTGCAGTCGTAGTTCAGGATAGCCACCGAGTCAAAGCTGGCTTGCTGCAGTTAAACTCCACCACCCCCTTTGTTGATAATGATGCATATGTAGTTAGTTCTGATGTAAGTCTTGCTGGGTACATTTGTACTCACGTTTGCCTATTTTATGTTTTTGCAGAGAGACTTCAGTCTCACTAGTAGTTCCGTTTGGACTTCGACGTTTAGCTTGTTACCTCAGCTACGATCTTGTGCCCTCGGCAGGATCTGGTAGATAGTCAGGCTTCTCAGCCTTTTTCATTTATAGATGTCTGTACTCAGACATGATAGCTTCCGCTTGTGCTTTGCCTTGTATGCTCTGAATGTTGGGTCATGAGACTCATGTTTGTAATATCTCGCTCCTCGGAGCCTATTGAATAAATACTTGAGTCGTAGAGTCATGTTGTGATGCCATGTTGTGTTTGCACATATCGAGCATATTGTGTGTATGTTATTGAAATGCTTGGTATGTGTGGGATCTGACTATCTAGTTGTTTATCCTTAGTAGCCCCTCTTACCGGGAAATGTCTCCTAGTGTTTCCACCGAGCCAGGGTAGCTTGCTACTGCTCCGGAACACTTAGGCTGGTCGGCATGTGTCCTTCTTTATTCCTGTGTCTGTCCCTTTGGGGAAATGTCACGCGATGGATACCGGAGTCCTGTTAGCCCGCTACAGCCCGGGTCACCGGAGTCCTGCTAGCCCAGTGCTACAGCCTGGATTCACTCGCTGATGACCGACACGTTCGATGCTGGGTCATGGATGCCTGTCCCTGTAAGTTTGTGCCACTTTGGGTTTACGACTAGCCATGTCAGCCCACGCTCCTTATCATATGGATGCTAGCGACACTATCATATACGTGTGCCAAAAGGCGCAAACGGTCCCGGGCAAAGGTAGGGCGACATCCGTGGAATACCGTGCGTGAGGCCGCAAAGTGATATGAGGTGTTACATGCTAGATCGATGTGGCATTGAGTCGGGGTCCTGATAGCGTTGGTATCAGAGCTTGACTGCCTGTAGGTTTACCAAGCCAAACTGGTCGAAGTTGAGTCTAGAAATTCTTTAGTTATATAAGGGAATTGATTGTGGGATGGAACGTAAGGCTCTTTTTACTCCTTATATCTTATGCCCTTCTGATCTGAGTCATCTTATCTTTCCTATGGGGTTAAGGAACTAGGCTTTCTCTTCTCTCCATCAGGGTCACGTGTTACTAATCCGTAGACTTGTAAGATTGTTGGATTTAGGCCTCAGTTCAGTTCCTACTACATCTGTATGTTAACTGTTGATCTCAAAAACCTAGATATTGTGCTTCTGAGTGGCTATGCCACCATTTTTGTGAATGTCTCAAATCTTTTCTGAGCATTTACAGCCGTTATGCTGTCCGAGTCATCCCAGGTTTCTAAACAGTCCGATGCATTTGCAAATTCCTTCCTCCCGTTTTGATGTTCCTTTGGGCCATATTAACCACACTAATCGGTGAGTTGAGGTACTCTGTTGCCTTGACATATATGTTGTAGATATTATTATGACCCTAGGTGTCTTAGGGGATCATCTAGTAATCTAGCCATGTTCGTGCTTCCAGTGTGATGATTCTGGCCATCATTCTCGAAAGCATCCCGTGATGCCACTAGTAGTAGGTATTCTACTCCTGGGTTTGAACCCGAGATTCACCTTACTTACTTCATGTTGATAGTGTTTGCTAGTTCCTCTAGGATATTAGTAACCTTTGCGATAGTCCTTGAAGTCCGTGGTATCTTCTTCTTCCAAATACCATGAACTACTTATGGCAGAAGTTCCTCGTTGAACTGAACAATCACAACCAGAGTGCTCTTGATGAGTTCTCCATTATATATTGTGACTCTGCCAGTTCTACCTTTCCGCATGGATTGTCCGGAAGAAATATGTTGAACTCGTTCGACATGCTAATCTATGCATTCACAACTCAGAAAATCATATGTTCTTTTGAGTTGTCCCTCTTTAGTTGTTTTTTGACCCTCGTCTATCAATTGATAGTCAAGAGTATGCGTGCATTCGTGTTATCGATGCTTATTATTCTTGTGGTCCGTCGAGCCATTCTATTCTGGAATGACTAGGAGAAACAAACTCCAGTACCTCATCCATATCCAGGATCGGGTCAAAGAAGTTGTGCTCCGCAGATCAAATTGCTAATCCAGCTTTTGTTCTGCTCTACCTTGGAGTATTACCATCTTTATATCGGGATTGTTATAGGAATTGCACACCATCCTATGAACTCTTGGTACAGTGATACTTCTTGCCATCATTGTTCATTCCTCGGTTCCTGTGTTATTGTAACCGGAATGCCGACAAGTGAATCGTGGTGTGTGAAATCAATACTGCTAGCAACCCCGTTGCCTGGTAGTTAAAGGACAATAACTTCATTCTTAGTGTGTTGGTTTTTGAGTCATCATTCTAAGATTGATTGTGCTACCTAGTCCTTATTTCCTGGTGCACTCTTTGATTGATGAGTTAGGATTTTGTCAAGTCCTCGCTCATTTGATCATATCATCTCGCCCTAAAAAGCAAGATTGTTCTCGAGCTTAGTAACATATCGGTGGTTCGTGATTTTCCGTATATCTTCTCGGAAGTATTACCAGGTTGTCACCTGACCGCTTTGTTGAGTTCGTTATCAAGTTGGTTTATTCCTGTAAACCACCCTTTCTCCAAGAATCCGTGTTGGATACCCCTGAGCTAGTTGGATAAGCTAAACAACAACTTGGAGAGTTGGAAGATAAAAGCTTGCCTGACTTAGTTCGTTCCAAAGGGATATTCTTGTGTAGTGTGTGTTGAAGAAAGATGATATCTTCATCAATTGGTCCTTGTGATCAGTTGTTGGATTTATTATCTTACCCAAACCTTTGATTGAGTATGGGCTATCGTCAAATCAAATCAGAACCAACGATATTCGTAATGTTGTCTTACTCGTGGTTTTTCCTCGAGCATACACCATTATATTCTTTGGTCTGATCAGTGCTATCACCGTGTTCACTTAACTATGGAATTCCTTTTAAAAAGGAACCCGGATGAATTGTTGTTGAGCCCATTGACAACATCCTTATCTCCTCCATGATTTTGTTGAACATTAAGCTAGTGTTGGAAACTTGTGTAAGCATTTTCTTCATGCCCCGTTCATGAAGTATATGTTTGGATGAAAGAAGTGACCTCCTTTGTTTCACGTGCATTTGATGTAAGTTGCCGTCGTGAATTTGAGAAAGGTTTGTTTTGTTTCCTCTGGAATCGTCCCAAGTCAGTCATGCATGTGCGAAGTATTCTATGGTCTGAAAGACTGATCATCTTCATTCCATATGTATCCCCTAGCACACCAAGCCACTGATTGATTTGTTCAAGGAAAGGAAGTTCCTTCTTAAGAGCATGCCTTATGCAAGGACTTCAATATCCTTGATTATGGTTCCCCACCTGAACTCGGTAGTGTTTTATTGTAAGACTACCATGTGATAATGTTTTGTCTGGGATAACGTGCTCACATGTTGTAGCAGAACCAACTCATGTCTTGGATCTTGCGATCATAGTTCATTCCCTGAGAATCTCGCAACGTCATCTCGTCGATTTGTGTTGCAAACTTTCGTTTTTCTTCCTAGACTCGATGAGTCTGGAATATCCTAACACCAACCAGATCTGAATCTCAGGCAGATATGATGGTTGGAACATTTCCCAAGAACTATAATATTGGTCCCTAGATAACCGGTAAGGTGGATGTCATGGCCAACACACCCAGCCGGAAGACCCATTATTGTAGTATCTTGATTAGGAAGTTGGCCACCTCCCCATAAGGATTTCGTAGGATTTACCTCCCTAGTTGTTCCTTATTGATTTTTGTGTTTCCGAAGTCCGACCTTTACTTGATGTTCTAGATACCAGACCATTTCTATGAATGGGTTACACTAGCACATCAAGGAGAACATTAGAAGCGGGGTGCTAAATGTCTCTCGGTCAATCGTCCAGATTTTGTCTCCTTGGCCTCGCTAGGGTGAAATCTGAGTTGATGTTATCTTCCTATGCATCTGCATCGTCCATCGTTGTTCATCATGGTGGTATGTTGTGTTGCCAGGATCCTTGACACGGATGTTGGTAAAGCCTTGATGATTATGGAAATGCTCAAGTTCTTGAGAGCACGCACAAGCGCTAGGTGTTATCATTGGCACTAACTGGATTGCTCTCAGTTTCCTCGATTATGCTATGACCTTTTCAACCAGTGAATTCACTCTCTATTGTTGGGTTCTTCCCCAGTTACCAGAATCATTCCCAGCATTTGCATTTTGTTCCCAGCTTGCACCGCCAATGGGCCATTCTACCATGGGTCTCTTCCATTTCCGGTGATAAGCAAATTCATCCATTACGTTGTCTTCAACAAGGTAATCCACATCACCCAAGTCCGAGTATGCCATTCTACCGACCCCCCTCCAAACGATCGCTCGAGAATTGCCTTAGGCTGGTCTAAAGAGTTTCAATGATTTTTGAATCAAAGGTAATTCCTTCTGCCACTTAAGGGGGTATTTCTACGAGTCACCATCCCTAAGGTGCCCCGTTATGGTATCATGGCAATTCAACTCCTCGCTACATTGACAATCGTCTACCACCTTCTTTAGTGTGGAATTGTTGTCTACCTAGTGACCCTCATCATCTGTTCCACTCCATCCCTTCAGATGTATGCTTCATGTCTCAGCTCAAGAGATGTTACTATGACTCACTTTGTGAGTTGGTCCTAAGTAGATTGTTCTTCGAGAAGATTGATTCTTCTGGAATTGTCCCTTTCCTCTTGTTGTCATGTTAGTTGGAGTTCCCAGAGCAAGACGACAAGACAAAGATGGTGATCGATTCAACATGCTGATGAAGTGCACCCGGGATCGTGAAGATTATACTAGTTTGCGTTTCCCCTTCACCTTACCCTACGCTTGAATCTCGAGACGAGATTCTTGTTTAGTGGGGGTGAGTTGTCACAGCCCTAGAATATTGTTTGTAAATAGTTCCATCTTCATCCAGGCATCATATTTAAATTTCTGAAACATGAATTGAGGATTGTTGAAGCCTCAAAACTTTAATTAAAAGCAGGGCAAAAGAACCCTGGAAATTGCATTCAGTGTTTCCAAAATGGCCTTAAATAATGTTGGTTATATTTGGCAAAGGTTTTTGCACCAAACCAAAAATAATGAGCATTTTTGAGGAATATTTTGGGCACTGAATTTAAATCATTATTTTATTTGCATTTGGAATTATATTCATAACTTGTATAGAATATATTTCCAAATACCCTGAAACATTTTATGTGCTTTTGGAAAAGTCCATTAAGCAACATAAATATATTCAGAGGAATTTTGACACTGGTTTGGAATTGTTCTATTTGAAAACAGTGGCAAAAGAAATAAACAAATTAAACAAAACAGAAGAAAAGTAAAATAAAACAGAGCACCTCACCTGGGCTCACCTGGCAGCCCAGCCGGCCCAGCTCCTGTGCGGCCCAGCCCACCGCCGCCTCCCCCCTCTCTGTTGTCTTCCTCCCCCTCGCCCCGAAGTAGCTTGGTGGCGAGCGCCGACGCGCCCCGCCACCTCCTGGTTGCCTGCTTCCCCTGGCCTCCTGTAACGTCGCCACGCACACCCCCCCCTCGAACCCTCTCACTCTTCCCCATGGCCCTCCTCTCCTCTGCTCCCTCTCTCTCGCCCGGAACAAACGCGCCCGTCGCCGCCGTCCAAATCCCAGCGCTGGCCACCGTCGTCGTCTCGCTTCCACCAGCTGTCCAAAAGCTTCACCAAGCCCCGATTAACCTCTCCACCGAAGGACGCGAGCCCGAAGGCCCCGCATCGACACCACCATCGCCGTCTCCGAGCTCTGCTCCGCCGGATGCCACCGCTCGATTCGTCGTCCGTAGTTCGTCCCCGAGCCTGACGAGACCTCCATACGACTCCTTGTGAGCCCCTATCCCTTTCCCCTCATACCCCATGGTGGATTTGGTTCGCTAGCTCGATTCCTGCCATCGCCGAGAGCTTCTGCCGTCGTGTCTCATCGCCGCCGTGGCCTGAGCTCGATCTGCTCACGTCCGAGCATGCGGTAGTGCTCCAGGAGCTCCCCTTGTGCTCCTGCGCCGCTCAACCTACTCGCTAGCAAGCTGCAGCCCCGTGTCCCGGCCAAGCCCGAGCATCGCCGCCGCCGAGCTCATCGCCGGTGCCGCTACAGCCCGCATCAGCTCCAGCCACCACCACCATCGTACGCGCCCTGCTGCGGGTGTTCCAACGCACCCGGCCGCGCGACCTCCCGTCGCCGGAGTTGGCCGGACGAGCGACCTCGCCGTGCCCTGTTACGCCGGTGGCTAAACGCCGATTAGAGCTGACGTGGAGCATTAGGTTAGGTGCTAATCACTCGGTTAATTAAACCCTTGTGCATGACATGTGGTACCGCTGCTGTTAAAAACACGGGTTAAGTTAAATAACCCCCTGCTAACTCTCTATCTCACTGACATGTGGGCCTCGGTGTCAGGTTTGACCTGGACCGGCCCCTGTTGACCTGCTGATGTCACAATGACGTCAGGCTGACGCAGTAAATCATTTACTGGATTTATTCTTATACAGAAATTCCATAAAATTGTATAAACTTCTAAAAATCATAGAAAATCAACTGTAACTCCAAATTAAATAATTTATATATGAAAAATTATCAGAAAAATCCAATCTATCCATATGTACCATTTTCATGCATGTTAGAACAACTTATGACCACTGTTTAGGACAATTCAATTAAATGGCATTTAAATAACCACATGTGGAGTTTGAATTTGAATCTTGGGTTCAAACCAACTTCATTTAATCTGGTTTAGTTGCATCAGCACAAATCACATCATATTGCCATGTCACACTCATGCATCATATTTTTGCATTGCATTGATTGTGTTCTTTCTCTGTTGCCGGTGTTTGTCCCCTCTCGATAGACGTGGTTCGACGATGTGATCGATGACACCGATGAAGAGCTAAATTATCTTCAAAAGTGCCAGGCAAGAAAAACCCCCTTGTTCATTCCGATACAATCCCACTCTCTCGCTCCTGCTCTCTTTTACTGCATTAGGACAACAACGACATATTTGTTACTTGCTGCGGTAGCTGAACCCCTTTATCCTTTGCATGACCTGTCATTGCCACAGTAAATAGATGAAACCCACTAGCATGAGTAGGAGTTGTTTGAGCCCTTTTGTGCCTACTCATTCATGCTTGTTTGTCATGCCTGCTACTTCTTATAGTTGAGTCAGGTCTGATTAATCAGGGATGAATCAGAGGTGTGTGAACATGTCCTACCGTTGAGAGCTAAGTGTGTGAACACAATTTGGTAAAGGTAGCGGTGAGAGGCCATGTAGGAGTACATGGTGGGTTGTCTCATTGCAGCCGTCCTCAGGAACTGAGTTCTGTGTTTGTGATCCATGAACAGTTACTACCACACATTGGGTTCCGGTAACTCGACCCCTCTCGACTTATTAATCAACATGATCTCTGTCCAGGAGTTGCAACTAGTTTCTGGTGTTTGTAGGTAGTGTTAGTAGTCTACCAAGTGGCACCCGGTACAGGTGGGCTTGGGACAGACTAGGCACAGTGGCACGGTGTACCAAGCGTACATCCACCCGTCGAGGTGGGCTTGGGAACCCTGCACACATCGTTTGGGGCCGTGAGTGACACCCCGGCCGAATCTCCTTGCGGATGGAACCCGAATAGGCGATAAACCTGGACTAGAGACTTGTTCGGTTAGTCAGGTCGTGGCCGACTCCCTCGCCCGGCTTCCGCTTGAAGGTTGCCGAGGTACATGACGTGTACAGGGCGGTAAGTGGCGAGAGCGTGTGTGAAGAAGTACACCCCTGCAGGGTTATCATTATATATTCGAATAGCTGGATTCCTCGGATATGGAAACTTGGACCCCTTGCATAGTTCATAGACAAGTGAAAGTGGATACCCTAAAATACGCAAGATAAGCGTCCGTGCTATGGATGGCGTTCTCGTAGGGAGACGGGAGCGGATCCATAGTGGTGTATTGATATGGTGAATATGTGGACTCGTGTGCGCCAACTCAAAAGAGTTACTTGCAGTCGTAGTTCAGGATAGCCACCGAGTCAAAGCTGGCTTGCTGCAGTTAAACTCCACCACCCCCTTTGTTGATAATGATGCATATGTAGTTAGTTCTGATGTAAGTCTTGCTGGGTACATTTGTACTCACGTTTGCCTATTTTATGTTTTTGCAGAGAGACTTCAGTCTCACTAGTAGTTCCGTTTGGACTTCGATGTTTAGCTTGTTACCTCAGCTACAATCTTGTGCCCTCGGCAGGATCTGGTAGATAGTCAGGCTTCTCAGCCTTTTTCATTTATAGATGTCTGTACTCAGACATGATAGCTTCCGCTTGTGCTTTGCCTTGTATGCTCTGAATGTTGGGTCATGAGACTCATGTTTGTAATATCTCGCTCCTCGGAGCCTATTGAATAAATACTTGAGTCGTAGAGTCATGTTGTGATGCCATGTTGTGTTTGCACATATCGAGCATATTGTGTGTATGTTATTGAAATGCTTGGTATGTGTGGGATCTGACTATCTAGTTGTTTATCCTTAGTAGCCCCTCTTATCGGGAAATGTCTCCTAGTGTTTCCACCGAGCCAGGGTAGCTTGCTACTGCTCCAGAACACTTAGGCTGGCCGGCATGTGTCCTTCTTCATTCCTGTGTCTGTCCCTTCGGGGAAATGTCACGCGATGGATACCGGAGTCCTGTTAGCCCGCTACAGCCCGGTTCACCGGAGTCCTGCTAGCCCAGTGCTACAGCCTGGATTCACTCGCTGATGACCGACACGTTCGATGCTGGGTCATGGATGCCTGTCCCTGTAAGTTTGTGCCACTTTGGGTTTACGACTAGCCATGTCAGCCCGGGCTCCTTATCATATGGATGCTAGCGACACTATCATATACGTGTGCCAAAAGGCGCAAACGGTCCCGGGCAAAGGTAAGGCGACACCCGTGGGAATACCGTGCGTGAGGCCGCAAAGTGATATGAGGTGTTACATGCTAGATCGATGTGGCATTGAGTCGGGGTCCTGACACTCCACTCCAATACTTGTCGCACCTAAGCCACAAGAGAAGTTGCTGCTATATCTAGTGGCAACCAATCAAGTGGTTAGTGCTGCGTTAGTAGCGGAGAGGGAGGCGGATGATGAGCCAGCAACCACGACAGATGCATCCAGCGACAAGCAGGGGGCTTCGCCGACAAGCTGTGGTCCCGATAAGGATGGATCTGCGCAGTTGCACAAGGAGGTGCAGAAGAAAATGGTGCAGCGCCCAGTTTACTTTGTCAGTTCCCTTCTGCAGGGGGCTAGGTCAAGATATTCTGGTGTGCAAAAATTGCTTTTCGGCCTTCTCATGGCCTCGAGAAAGCTGCGCTATTACTTCCAAGCACATGAGATCACAGTTGTCACTCGTTTTCCGCTGAAGAGGATACTGCAGAATCCAGAAGCAACAGGCAGGATTGTCGAGTGAGCACTGGAACTGTCAAGCTTTGGCCTCAAGTTTGAGAGCACTTCAACTATCCAAAGCAGAGCATTGGCAGAGTTCATAGCAGAGTGGACGCACACACAAGATGAAGAAATCCCAGAAACGAGCATCCCCGTCAAGGAGGCAAGCAAAGAGTGGCTGATGTACTTTGATGGTGCCTTCTCGCTGCAAGGCGCAGGTGCGGGTGTGCTACTTGTCGCACCCACCGCAGAGCACCTCAAATATGTAGTCCAGATGCACTTTCCCAAGGAGCAAGCAACAAACAATACTGCAGAGTATGAAGGTTTGCTTGCCGGTCTCAGGATCGCAGCAGACCCTGGGATCAAAAAGCTCATTGTCAGGGGTGACTCACAGCTTGTCGTCCGCCAAGTGAACAAGAATTATCAGAGTCCATTGATAGAAGCTTACGTTGATGAAGTGAGAAAGCTAGAAGAGCACTTTGACGGCCTGCAGATGGAGCATGTTCCAAGAGCTCAGAACGATATTGCTGATGGCCTGTCAAAGTGCGCCACACTAAAGTTACCTGTGGAACCAGGGATCTCTGTGCTCAAGCTAACTGAACCATCCGTGACACCATCAACTGGACAGAGCAAGAAGAGGAAGTTGATTTCTGGTGACTACTTTCCGGCAGAGCTCCCCGAAGCCACCGCCAACAAGGTCCCCAAGATCAACGCCAAAAGTGCTGAGGAGCAGTCTGCTCCGGCAAGCCTTAGGGTCTATTCCATTGAAGCAGACGCTCCCGATAAGTTTTGCTCCGGCAAGCTTGCCGGGGAACATCAAGCTCCGGCTGAGCCTCAGGTTCTTGCCGTAGAAGCGGATATTCCCGCAGCAGCAGATGTGCCTTTAGTCCTTGTTGTCGAGCCGCATGCTCCAGCATGGGCGCAGCAGATTGTCCATTTCCTTCAGACCGGAGAACATCCCGAAGAGCAAGAAGAAGCGGAAAGAGTAGCCCGACAGTCAAGTATGTACAAGTTTGTCGACAACACACTGTACAGAATAAGACTCAACGGTGTGAAATTGAAGTGTATTCGCCGGGAAGATGGACAACAGCTGTTGGCAGAAATACATGGAGGCATATGTGGTCACCACATTGGCGCAAGAGCACTTGCCGGCAAAGCGTTCCGGCAAGGTTTCTTTTGGCCGACAGCCCTCCAGGATGCAACTACACAAGTAACCAAGTGTGAAGTGTGCTAGTTCCATTCCAAGAAGATACACCAGCCAGCTCAAGCTCTCCAGACGATCCCTTTATCCTGGCCATTTTCGGTCTAGGGGCTCGACATCCTCGGCCCCTTCCCCCGAGCTGTCGGTGGCTTTGAGTACTTGTACGTTGCAATCGACAAGTTCACAAAGTGGCCGGAAGTGGAACCAGTGAGGAAGGTGACAGCACAGTCAGCAGTCAAGTTCTTCAGGTCGATTGTTTGCCGTTTCGGGATCCCTAACAGGATCATCACCGACAACGGGACACAATTCACGAGTCGCACCTTCATGCAGTACGTCCAAGATCTTGGCGCCAAGGTCTGCTTCGCTTCTGTTGCTCATCCGAGAAGCAACGGTCAAGCGGAGAGGGAAAATGCTGAAGTGCTGCGCGGGCTCAAGACCAGGACTTTCGACAGGCTGCGCAAGTGAGGAAAGAACTGGATCGAGGAGCTGCCGGTGGTTCTTTGGTCGATCAGGACGACACCAAATCGAGCCACTGGCCAGACACCTTTCGCTCTAGTCTATGGAGCAGAGGCAGTTCTCCCCACGGAACTCGTATACGGGTCACCTCGAGTGCTCGCTTATGATGAGCTTGAGCAAGAGCAGTTGCGGCAAGATGACGCGCTGCTCCTTGAGGAAGACCGTCTTTAGGCTGCTGTACGAGCCGTTCGATACCAGCAAGCTTTGCGCCGCTACCATAGCCGCAAAGTTAATGCCAGAAGCTTCGAGGAAGGAGACCTTGTTCTTCGGCGCGTTCAGTCCGCCAAGAATTCCAACAAGTTGACGCCAAAGTGGGAAGGCCCTTACCAGGTGAAACGAGTCACTAGGCCTGGCGCTGTCCGCCTTGAGACCGAAGATGGCATTCCGGTGAGCAATTCCTAGAACATCGAGCATCTTCGTAAGTTTTACCCATAGGGCGCGGTTGCCGGAACCCGTTCCAGCAACCACATTTTGTACAAGTCTTGCAGCTGTTGCATGTAATCCTTCGTACAAAGCCGGGCGCAGACCCCGTGCATAAATAAAGCTCATGTGCTCCGCACATCTTGTCAATTTCATGCTTTCTTCCTTTTTGCATGTATTATCTGACACTTTTTGCAGCACCTGCCTCCGGTAAGCAATAAGGAGCTGTAAGGCTCCATATCTTTATTTTCTCTTCTTTCTCTTTCTCAAAAGAAGGAAAGGTTCCCTCGCACACAAGTTTGCCGGGGGGAAAGGAGAAGATAATGGTGTGGACCAGGCGTCGTTCAAGAAAAGTTTCGCCTTACCGGGAAGCAAACGACAGAAAAGCTAAGTTGCCAAAGTTTGAGCAATCAGTTTTTACTTTTTTAAGTTATCTTCCTCGAACGACCGTACTTTGTATGGAAAACCTGTGCACGGAGGAACCAACTCGTAGCTAGTTGCGCCCTTACTTTGTTTTGAGTCCGCTCAACAACCTAAGTGAGCTGCGACTAGTTGCGACAAGGTTTCTTGTCGGTAGCGGCACCGCCAGCAGGCTGCTGACGTCCCGCACTCAGCGCTCGCGGCAAGGGTGCCTGCGCCGGCAAGTTCCCTAAAAGCGTAGGGTAAACACATACAAAGGAAGGAATCAAGTAGAGGAAATAACACAGTAATCGATATCCAAAATAGACTTATATTACAAGATAACTTGTCGCAGCTCTAACAAATTGTTTTCGCGACATGATCAGCAGCGATAAGGAAAAGAGAAAACGGGCGGCCTAATCTACGCGGCCACCATCGACTCTCTTGACCTCATTCACCTTTTCCCCAATGGGTGCGACAAGGGCCTTGAGCGCTTCCAGATCAGCATCTGCCGGCAGCTTCTTAAGGACGTTGGTGAGGTTGAGGCCTTGTTTGCGGAAGGCTACTTTCACCAACACCTTCTCCAAAACTCTGGCACAGATCGTGCACGACTCGTCGGCCAGCTGCTTTGGGATCTTCTCTCGGAGCTGCTGGAGGGCTGTCGCCACGCCTTTAAAGAACAGGGTGAGCTTGGCGCTGGGTTGGAGGTTCTCATCGGAGGAGTACCCAAAGTCCTCCACCCCCAGCTGCGCCAGCTCCCCGTCAATGACTGCACCGATGTTCACGAGGCCCTCCGTCCAGAGCTCCACCGTCTCCCTAAAGGTGTTCTGGGTTACGGCGGCCCTCGTCAGCAGCGCTTCATTGCCCTTGATCTCCTCCTTCAAGGCCACCTCCCGCTCCTTGGCGCCGTCCAGCGTCTGAGTCAAAGTGGCCAGCTTCAACTCAAGATCAGCGTTGGAGTCCTTGGCGGCGCTCAGCTCCTTGCCCTTCTCGACGAGTTGACCCTGCAGCTCACCATGGGCGAGGGCGTCCTTCTCGCGCTCATGCTTGAGTGCGGCAAGCTCCTCGCCGCTTGCCTTGAGAGCGGCCTCCAGCTACGCCACCTTTGTCTCCAATTCCTTCTTGGCGGCCTCGGCAGCTGCGGCCGTGTCCTTTGCTTCCTTGAGAGCCCCGCCAAGTGCTTGCTCGCGCGTGACAAGATCCTCCTCGTGGCTGTCGAGGTTAACTTTTCGCTGCGCCAGCTCGCCTTCTTGCGCAAACAGCTTCTCACCGGCAAGCCGCTATTGCTCTTCAGCTTCGGCCTTCTCGAGGAGGAAGGCCTCCCGCTCCTCAGCAAGTTGCTCCCGCTCCTCCGCGCGCTTCTCAATATCCACGCTCTCCTTCACGACAAGCGCCTCCCGGGACTCCAGCTTGGCTTGACGGGCGCGGTAGAGTGACATCAGCCTCTGTAGCAGCCGCTCCTCCTCAGGCTCGTCGCTGCTGCTTCCCGGCGCGTCGACAAGCGACAACCCAGCGGAGGCAAGCACCTCTCCATCCAGGACTTCTCCTTCAACCGGCGCCCTGGAGCTCGACGCCCAGGGGAGCTTGATGAAGATGCCCTCGCCGGCCTTCAGATAGGCGCCAGGCTGGGGCTCCTCGGAGCCTGGCGCTGCGGCAGCGACAGAGGGATCGGCGGTCGGTGTAGCGCCTGGCGCTCCTACGGCCTCAGGGCCGTCAGTGCGATCGCCGGATCCCTCGCCAGCTTCTGCAGCGGCAGCCTTGGCCGCCTCTTCGCCGGCGGGCTCGTCAGCGCCGGCTCCTTCTTCGGTGGCCGCGACATGATCAGTATCACCGCGCACGTTCTCCTCGCCGCCCGCCTTGGTCTCCATCGGCTCCGTGGAGGGTAGATCTGACGACCGGAGAAGGAGGAGAAGTCAAGCAAATATCCAAAAAGAAAAATCAGAAGAAGAGCACAAGGGAAGTTTCAGGCAAGGGATTACCTGTACTGGGATCCATGGTCATGGGCTCCACCACCGGGGGGTTGCTGGTGCTGCCCCTTGCCGGAGACTCCCCCCTTGCCGGAGACTCCTCCCTTGCCGGAGATTTCTCCCTTGCCGGAGAACGCTCCCTTGCCGGGGAATCCTCCCTTGGCGGTGTAGTGGAAGCAGATGGCACGTCGGAGGTGGTTTCCGAGCCCTCCTGGTGAAGCTGTTCTGCTCCTACACAAACAAACCAATAGTCGGATGTCAGCAAAGAAAAGAACACCCATGCGGACCCAACAGCGGGAAATAAGCTGTATACTTACGCTGGGGGCTGTGCTGGGGTTGCCTCGGGGAGTAGTTGCCGGGTCCGGCAAGGTGGTCTCGGACACACCCCCTGCCGTCGCGGTGGGCTCGTCCTCGATGATAACCACCGGAACTTTGGCTCTCTTTGCTGCTCTCTGGGCCAGGGTCCTGAAAGGGAACAAGGTTCAGAGTAAAACAGATCAGATACAAGACAGAAACAGCAAAAATTGAAGAACTACAAGTACTACAAAGTTTCTTACTCGTCTTCTTCCTCGTCGGAGCTGAGCGCGGAGAGGTCGAAGTCCGGCCCACACTCGGCGCGACAAGGCGGAGGAATAGGATCCCTTGGCCGCTTGGCGGGCGCAGTGGCGGTGGCCCAGGAAGACCCCGCTCCAGTTGCCGCAGCGGTGCGAGCTTGTCGCGGTGGAGCGTGTCGCGCGGCGTGACGGCGGCTGACTCCTTTGCTGCCCCGCTGCGTCCCCGGCCTTGCGAAGACGCCTTCTTGGTGGAGCTGGGGGCTGCGTTGGGGGCTCCGCCTGCGGCAAGCGGCCTGGAGATGGCGGGCCGCTCGCACCCTCGGCGGGCTCGCTCGACTCGGCATCAGGCGCGGCAAGCTCTTCCTCGTCGTCAAGCCACTCTCGCTCGGCAAGGCTTGCCGCCTCTGCTGCCTCTGCCTCCTCCACGGTGAACCCGAACTCGCCCGCAGCAGCGGCTGCCGCCGCCTCTTCCACCCTGGTGGCGATGCGCTGCATCTCCTCCTCGGTGGTGTCGCGGGTGAGGCTCCTCTGCTCGTCGGCGCGGACCGCCACCTCCACCAGGCCATCGAAGAACTGCTGCACAATGTCGTCCGCTGGCTCTTGCCACGTTGGGACAAGACCATGCGAGTCGCACAGCAGCATCATCGCGCGGATGCGGTCGAGCGAAGAATTGTTGCATAGCGGGACGATCCCCGCCGGCAGCCTGAACCACTCTGGATGTTGGGAGTCGTGCTTGAACAGCTCCTTGAGCATCGCATCCAGTTCCAACACGGTGAAGTTAAAATTGAGGCCCGGGCGCAGCCTCATGATATCCGCCGGACCACCGAACTCCCAAGCGGGTCTCCTCCTCTCTTGTAGGGGGGGCGATGCAGCGGCGGAGAAAGTCTGCGCCTATGGCGCCCACAGTAAGCCCGGCAAGCCTGAGCCGCAAGATCCGGGTGGTGGCGATCTTCAGCTTGTCATCTTCCGCAGCCAAGCTGCTCCAATCGCCACCACACACTACTGGGACTTGGCGCAGGGCGGTGAATGGCTGCGGGTTCTCCTCCATGATCCAACACCAATCCGCTCTCCACTCCTCCCATTTGCTGCGGAGCTCCCCTCTAGATACGCCTCCTTCTTGCCGGCTCTCGAGATCCAGGCGACCCCGCCGGATAGAGGCTCTCCTCTCTTGACCCGGGGCATGAAGTAGTGGCGGAAAAGGGCTACATTTGGGTGGACTCCGAAAAAGTTTTCGTAGAGATGTGCGAAAACTGCCATGGTCAGAACGGCGTTGTGGGTGAAGTCAAGGAGGTGAATCCCATAGGTGTTCATGATATCACAGAAAAACTCCGAGAAGGGCGGGCAGAGCCCGCAGTAGAAGAACAATACGAAGAAGGGGTATCCGTGTGGAGCCCGTTTCGAAGCGGCGGCGGAGAGTACCTTCGTGCGCGGATGCGCTCGCGTCTCCGTCGACCAGAAGAGGTAGTACCACTCCCTCAGCTCCACCGCGTCGAGCTCAGAGGGGAAAGTGGCCCGCTCCTTTCGCAGCGCCTCGAGCCGCAGCATCTTGGCCGACTTCGCGACCTTCCCGGTCTTCGGAGCCATGGTGAAGGTGGTGGAGATCAATGGCGTTGGTGGCGACGACGGAGATGGGGGGCGGAGCGCTGCTCTCTCTCAGAAGGGGGGAGCGGCGGAGATTTTGGAGTGGAAACCGGCGAGTTGGGCGACTGCCCCTGTTTCCTCTGCTTATAAAGAGGGAAGGGGCGGACGTTACGCTTTTCCGAATAAAGAAATCACCCACGATCTCCCCCACGACGCCGCATTCGACGCGTGCCTTTCAGGGAGGGCGCGGTGGATACGGAGTAAGAAACGGCGTGACCCAGGCCACGCGTGCCCGTGCCCTGTTTTGGGCCTGGACCAACAGCACTCGACATCGTGTGTGGACCAGGCCCGGGGGCTCCTGTCGGTGTACTAGAGTAGGGGTACCCTAGTATCCCGAACTCGTGCACGGGCAGTCGCAGCACCCCGTGGCAAGGCTTGCCAGGCGACCGCCAAGATCCTCCGTGACTCCTTAGGAGACAAGACCCCGGCAAGAGGAGCTTGCCCGGAAGCCATTCAAGAACAAAGTATTCAAGCCAAGAAGACAAGGCCCCGGCAAGAGGAGCTTGCCGGGAAGGCCAACCAAGGCATCTCAAGAATGCTTGCCGCGACGCGCCACTCGTCCCGGCAAGGCTCGGCGAGCGACAAGCTCCCGGGCCCGACAAGACAACAACCGCGGCAAGGCACTTGCCGCGGAAAGCGGCCACTCCGCACCCACGCTCCAGCACATCCACCAACGTGTCGCCCTGGAGGCCTTTCCAGGCGCGCGTGGCAAGAGGCTGTGCAGCCAGGGGTGCACGGTGGCAAGCGGCGGTCACAAGAAGGCCATCATGGCGATCGGTGGCGTCCCTGACGGTCTCTTTCTGCACCGTTTGGGTAACACAGACGGGCATTCAATGCCTTTGTCCCCTGCCGTCAGAGTTAGGTGTGATACACTGTATCTACAATATAGGTAGTTGTACCTACCGCATCTCCTTTTCCGTTTTTGCCCTTTGTCTGCGTTGCCACCTGTCGGTGACCCCTTGAGCATATAAAAGGATGCCCATGCGCAACGTAGAAGGGGTTCGACCCATTCGAAGCTAGGAATACTCTCATGCTCGGTTTCGTAGCGCTGATCACTCCTGAGAAAGAACTGAATATACACCTAGATGCAACAGCAGGAGTATTATCTCTCCGGGGAGCTCCGAAGCTGGGTAAACTACTCATGTGCTTCGCCTCGATCTGCTCTTCGTGCAACCTCCGCCCCCCGCCGAACCGAAAGGGGCTCGGTCCGCCGGTCCCATAGGTGTTCGTGGATCAGTTTCCCCGACATCTTTGGCGCGCCAGGTAGGGGGCGTCGAGATTGTGTGAACCTGATCTGGCGTGCACACGAGCTAGATCTTCATCGTCTTCATCGACATGCCACCGAAGAAGAAGGCTTCGGAGGCAGCTGTTCCATCCGCGTCGATCCCACCGCCACCGGAGCAAACGGGCGGTGGAGTAGATGTCGGCGGAAGAACGGGCGTCGACGAGGGAGCTCACAGTGCTGCCATGTCCAAGGACAAGGCCGCGCAGACCTTGGCGTCCATACGGGCACCGCGCCCATCTCAGGAGGCGCGGGACCAACAACGCCATGGTATTCGCAGTACCATGCGTTCGTTGGAACAAGATCGAGCTGGTGGATCTCGCGGTGCCCAAGACCAGCATGCACGCCAACATGCTGGCCCAGGCGAGGCATGGTCGCCTGGACGGGATACTGCTCCTTCTAACATAGTTAGAAGTCCGAGCATATCTCGCTCCTCGCACCGTTCGCCTCTGCCGCCCACCACTCCAGCAGAAGCTTTGGCGCGAGCTGAGCTGCTCCTGGATTACCCTCCAACGGCGGACAAGACCGACGAGTGGAGGGCCACCGTTCAGAGTCTCATCGGGTTCGCCAACGGCGACACTGCCCGGCAAACAAGCCCCTCCCTGCCGCGGCAGGACCGCCAGGCGCGAGATGATGGCGACAAGACTAATGGGGGTGCAACCACCATGCACTCTCTACCCCGAAGGCCAAGATCGCCGACTCGTAGGGTCCACCTCGACAGCGACTCCACCTCGTCAACGGATCCACGAGCTCATCGCGATCAGCGTCAAGTTCTTCATGAACGACAGCAAGAAGACGCTCGTACTCACATCGAGCGCCAAAGAGAAGCGCGGCGTCAATCTGACCAGCGCGCCGGGCCCTCTGTCGACATGCATGCGCCAGGGGAACCAGGAGACTTGACATACACGGTAGGTTGCCCTGCGTTCACTCGTGAGTTGCAGCAAGTCCAGTGGCCCAGCAAGAAGAATTTCAAGCCAGATGTACCGGAGAAGTACGACGGCAAGTCGCATCCGTCAGAGTTCCTCAGCATCTACACCATCGCGGTGCAAGCTGCTGGGGGCGCGACGACAAGATCCTTGCCAACTACTTCCCAGTAGTGCTCAAGCCCAATGTCAGATCCTGGCTCATGCACTTGCCGGACAACTCCATATCCTCTTGGGCAGATCTATGCCTTCAGTTTGTCGGCGCCTTTACAGGCGGCCACAAGCCTCATGGCCAAGAAAGCGATCTTCATCTGCTCACCCAGAAGGAAGGAGAGCCCCTGCGCAAGTATATTCAGAGATTCAGCCGTGTATAGCACAACATCCCAGATGTCCACCCTGCCGCGGTCATCAGCGTGTTTCATCAGAACGTGCGAAACCGCAGGATGCGGGAGGAGATGGCGATGTGCAAGATCAGAGATGTCAGTGAGCTTTATGCCCTGGCCGACAAGTGTGCACCTGCTGAAGAGGGAAGGAAACTCCCCGGAGAGAATACCGGAGCAGGAGGATCTGATAGTGAGGATGCTACCCCGACAAAGAAAGGCCGGCAGCGGAACAACAGGAAAAAGAAGGGCAAAGATGTGCTAGTTGTTGAGCAGTCCGGCAATGGAGGTGGCGCCAAGAAAGCCAAAGCTGGTACCTACGGCGAGCAGGCTGTGACGTCCGCTGACAAGCAGGACGGCTCCAGCAAGCGGTACTGCAAGATCCACCGCACCAAGGGCCATGATCTCCAGAGCTGCAAGAAGGTCGAGCAGCTTGTCGAGCAGCGGAAAGCTGAGTACGAGCGGCGCGACAAGGAGAAGGCCCAGGAAGGTGCTGGAGGAGCTGGAAAGAAACGCCCCGGCCGGGGAGGACGCCGCGGCAAGGCCAAGCAGCGGCAAGGGGATAGACCTTCCCGCGGCCGCGACAAGGACGAAGATGATGACGACGACGAAGATATGGATGATGATGAGACCGATGAGCAGGAGTTCCAGAAAGCCACAGAGGTCCTGTGCATTGACGGCGGTGCTTCTCTGCATACTTCACACTGCCAACTCAAGCAGTGGATGCGGGAAGTCAATGCAGCAGAACCATCCATAGAGTCACGCAGGCCTCTGAATTGGTCCAGCACGCCTATCATCTTTGATATTGAGGACCACCCTGATCGCATAACAGCGGTCGGGTGCTTGCCGATGTTGGTTTCACCAACTATCCGCAACCTCAAGGTCACAAAGATGCTAGTTGACGGCGGGGCCGGCTTGAACCTGATCTCCTCCGTGGTACTCCAGAAACTCCAGATCCCTGATAGCGAGCTCGAAGAGACCGGCACATTCCAAGGAATCAATCCGGGAAGGAGCAAGCCGAAGGGAAAGATCACGTTGCCGGTCACATTTGGCAGCGAGTTGAACTTCAGGACTGAGAGGGTCACTTTTGACGTTGCTGATTTTCCATTGCCCTACAATGGGATACTCGGCCGTCCAGCGCTCGCCAAGTTCATGGCAGCCTCTCACTATGCATACAACATGCTGAAGATGCCTGGCCCGATAAGTGTCATCTTTGTCCCTGGCAACAAGAAGGATGCTCTTATCTGCGCCGACAAGATCTACCGGGAAGCAGCAGCTGCAACAGATCGCAAGTCACTTGCCGCTGAAGCTCCCGGGGGGGTAGAAGAAGACGAAATCCGGCAAGAGCTCTGATGCCCACTCCGGCAAGCGCACCTCTTCGGAGTGCTGCGCTACCGTCGAGGACGCACCATCGAGCTCCACTGGCAAGTTTAAGAAGACAATGGCAGCTCCAGTAGAGACCAAGAAGGTGTTCGCCAAGGAGGACGGCACTGGTGGTACCTTCACCATCAGTGCCACTCTCGACCCTAAAGAGGAAAGCACGCTCGTTGCTTTCCTGCGGGCGAATGTCGACGTGTTTCATGGCAACCGTCTGACTTCCCCGGTGTTCCCAGGAAAGTAATTGAGCACCATCTTGCCGTCTGTCCTCATGCATGGCCCGTCAAGCAGGAAGTCAGGAAACAAGCAGTGGAGCGCCAAGAGTTCATTGCAGAAGAAATCAAGAAGTTGGAAGCAGCAGGCCTTGTTAGAGGAGTGCTCCATCCCACGTGGTTGGCCAATCCTGTAGTCGTGCGCAAGGCCAACGGGAAATGGAGGCTTTGTATAGACTTCACCGATGTCAATAAAGCTTGTCCCAAGGACCCATTTCCCTTGCCGCGCATAGACCAGATTGTTGACTCCACAGCCGGATGTGATTTGCTTTCATTTCTTGATGCATACTCAGGATACCATCAGATCTTCATGGCAGAAGAGGATGAGGAGAAGACCGCATTCATCACCCCATGTGGCACGTACTGTTTCGTATGGATGCCTTTTGGTTTAAAGAATGCTGGTTCAACATTTGCAAGGGTAGTCCATGTTGCTTTTGAGCCACAGATACACAGAAATGTGGAAGCCTACATGGATGACATAGTGGTCAAGAGCAAGGACAAGGCTACTCTGATACAAGATTTAGATGAAACCTTTGCAAATCTGCGCAAGATCAACCTCAAGCTTAACCCCGAGAAGTGCGTGTTTGGAGTCCCTTCCGGCAAGCTTCTCGGGTTCTTTGTGTCTCAAGGGGAATTGAGCCAATCCCGACAAGATCAAGGCCATCGAGCAGATCGAAGCACCGAAGTGCGTCAAGGATGAACGAAGACTTGCCGGTTGCGTGGCTGCTCTCAGCAGGTTTATCTCTAGATCTGCTGAGCGCGCCCTGCCATTTTTCAAAATATTGAAAAAGGCAGGTCCAATGAAATGGACTCCGGAAGCGGAGGCTGCGCTGCAGGACTTGAAGAGATACCTGTCCTCCACTCCAATACTTGTCGCACCTAAGCCACAAGAGAAGTTGCTGCTATATCTAGCGGCAACCAATCAAGTGGTTAGTGCTGCGTTAGTAGAGGAGTGGGAGGAGGATGATGAGCCAGCAACCACGGCAGATGCATTCAGCGACAAGCAGGATGGATCTGCGCAGTTGCACAAGGAGGTGCAGAAGAAAATGGTGCAGCGCCCAGTATACTTTGTCAGTTCCCTTCTGCAAGGGGCTAGGTCAAGATATTTTGGTGTGCAAAAATTGCTTTTCGGCCTTCTCATGGCCTCGAGAAAGTTACGCCATTATTTCCAAGCACATGAGATCACAGTTGTCACTCGTTTTCCGCTGAAGAGGATACTGCAGAATCCAGAAGCAACAGGCAGGATTGTCGAGTGGGCACTGGAACTGTCAAGCTTTGGCCTCAAGTTTGAGAGCACTTCAACTATCCAAAGCAGAGCATTGGCAGAGTTCATAGCAGAGTGGACGCCGACACAAGATGAAGAAATCCCAAAAACGAGCATCCCCGTCAAGGAGGCAAGCAAAGAGTGGCTGATGTACTTTGATGGTGCCTTCTCGCTGCAAGGCGCCGGTGCGGGCGTGCTACTTGTCGCACCCACCGGAGAGCACCTCAAATACGTAGTCCAGATGCACTTTCCCAAGGAGCAAGCAACAAACAATACTGCAGAGTATGAAGGTTTGCTTGCCGGTCTCAGGATCGCAGCAGACCTTGGGATCAAGAAGCTCATTGTCAGGGGTGACTCACAGCTTGTCGTCCGCCAAGTGAACAAGAATTATCAGAGTCCGTTGATGGAAGCTTACGTTGATGAAGTGAGAAAGCTAGAAGAGCACTTTGACGGCCTGCAGATGGAGCATGTTCCAAGAGCTCAGAACGATATTGCTGATGGCCTGTCAAAGTGCGCCACACTAAAGTTACCTGTGGAACCAGGGATCTTTGTGCTCAAGCTAACTGAACCATCCGTGACACCATCAACTGGACAGAGCAAGAAGAGGAAGTTGATTTCTGGTGACTACTTTCCGGCAGAGCTCCCCGAAGCCGCCGCCAAGAAGGTCCCCAAGATCAACGCCAAAAGTGCTGAGGAGCAGTCTGCTCCGGCAAGCCTTAGGGTTTATTTCGTTGAAGCAGACGCTCCGGACAAGTTTTGCTCCGGCAAGCTTGCCGGGGAACATCAAGCTTCGGCTGAGCCTCAGGTTCTTGCCGTAGAAGCGGATGTTCCCGCAGCAGCAGATGTTCCTTTAGTCCTTGTTGTCGAGCCGCAAGCTCCAGCATGGGCGTAGCAGATTGTCCATTTCCTTCAGACAGGATAATTTCCCGAAGAGCAAGAAGAAGCGGAAAGAGTAGCCCGGCAGTCAAGCATGTACAAGTTTGTCGACAACACACTTTACAGAATAAGACTCAACGGTGTGAAATTGAAGTGTATTCGCCGGGAAGACGGGCAACAGCTGTTGGCAGAGATACATGGAGGCATATGTGGTCACCACATTGGCGCAAGAGCACTTGCCGGCAAAGCGTTCCGGCAAGGTTTCTTTTGGCCGACAGCCCTCCAGGATGCAACTGCACAAGTAACCAAGTGTGAAGCATGCCAGTTCCATTCCAAGCAGATACACCAGCCAGCTCAAGCTCTCCAGACGATCCCTTTATCCTGGCCATTTTCGGTCTGGGGGCTCGACATCCTCGGCCCCTTCCCCCGAGCTGTCGGGGGCTTTGAGTACTTGTACGTTGCAATCGACAAGTTCACAAAGTGGCCGGAAGTGGAACCAGTGAGGAAGGTGACAGCACAGTCAGCAGTCAAGTTCTTCAGGTCGATTGTTTGCCGTTTCGGGATCCCTAACAGGATCATCACCGACAACGGCACGCAATTCACGAGCCGCACCTTCATGCAGTACGTCCAAGATCTTGGCGCCAAGGTCTGCTTCGCTTCTGTTGCTCATCCGAGAAGCAACGGTCAAGCGGAGAGGGCAAATGCTGAAGTGCTGCGAGGACTCAAGACCAGAACTTTCGACAGGCTGCGCAAGTGCGGAAGGAACTGGATCGAGGAGCTGCCGGTGGTTCTTTGGTCGATCAGGACGACGCCAAATCGAGCCACTGGCCAGACACCTTTCGCTCTAGTCTATGGAGCAGAGGCAGTTCTCCCCACGGAACTCGTATACGGGTCACCTCGAGTGCTCGCTTATGATGAGCTTGAGCAAGAGCAGCTGCGACAAGATGACGCGCTGCTCCTTGAGGAAGACCGTCTTCAGGCCGCTGTACGAGCTGCTCGATATCAGCAAGCTTTGCGCCGCTACCATAGCCGCAAAGTTAATGCCAGAAGCTTCGAGGAAGGCGACCTTGTTCTTCGGCGCGTTCAGTCCGCCAAGAATTCCAACAAGTTGACGCCGAAGTGGGAAGGCCCTTACCGGGTGAAACGAGTCACTAGGCCTGGCGCTGTCCGCCTTGAGACCGAAGATGGCATTCCGGTGAGCAACTCCTGGAACATTGAACATCTTCGTAAGTTTTACCCATAAGGGCGCGGTTGCCGGAAGCTGTTCCGGCAACCACCTTTTGTACAAGTCTTGCCGCTGTTGCATGTAATCCTTCGTACAAAGCCGGGCGCAGACCCCGTGCATAAATAAAGCTCATGTGCTCCGCACATCTTGTCAATTTCATGCTTTCTTCCTTTTTGCATGTATTATCTGACACTTTGTGCAGCACCTGCCTCCGGTAAGCAATAACGAGCCGTAAGGCTCCATATCTTTATTTTCTCTTCTTTCTCTTTCTCAAAAGAAGGAAAGGTTCCCTCGCACACAAGTTTGCCGGGGGGAAAGGAGAAGATAATGGTGTGGACCAGGCGTCGTTCAAGAAAAGTTCCGCCTTACCGGGAAGCAAACGACAGAAAAGCTAGGTTGCCAAAGTTTGAGCAATCAGTTTTTAATTTTTTAATTTATCTTCCTCGAACGACCGTACTTTGTATGGAAAACCTGTGCGCGGAGGAACCAACTCGTAGCTAGTTGCGCCCTTACTTTCTTTCGAGTCCTCTCAACAACCTAAGTGAGCTGCGACTAGTTGCGACAAGGTTTCTTGTCGGTAGCGGCACCGCCAGCAGGCTGCTGATGTCCCGCACTCAGCGCTCACGGCAAGGGTGCCTGCACCGACAAGTTCCCTAAAAGCGTAGGGTAAAAACATACAAAGGAAGGAATCAAGTAGAGGAAATAACACAGTAATCGATATCCAAAATAGAGTTATATTACAAGATAACTTGTCGCAGCTCTAACAAATTGTTTTCGCGACATGATCAGCAGCGACAAGGAAAAGAGAAAACGGGCGGCCTAATCTACGCGGCCACCATCGACCCTCTTGACCTCATTCACCTTGTTCACAATGGGTGTGACAAGGGCCTTGAGCGCTTCCAGATCAGAATCTGGCGGCAGCTTCTTAAGGACGTTGGTGAGGTTGAGGCCTGGGTTGCGGAAGGCTACTTTCACCAACACCTTCTCCAGAACTCTGGCGCAGGTCGTGCGCGACTCGTCGGCCAGCTGCTTTGGGATCTTCTCTCGGAGCTGCTGGAGGGCTGTCGCCACGCCTTTAAAGAACAGGGTGAGCTTGGCGCTGGGTTGGAGGTTCTCATCGGAGGAGTACCCAAAGTCCTCCACCCCCAGCTGCGCCAGCTCCCCATCAATGACTGTAGCGATGTTCACGAGGCCCTCCGTCCAGAGCTCCACCGTCTCCCTGAAGGTGTTCTAGGTTACGGCGGCCCTCATCAGCAGCGCTTCGTTGCCCTTGATCTCCTCCTTCAAGGCCACCTCCCGCTCCTTGGCGCCGTCCAACGTCTGAGTCAAAGTGGCCAGCTTCAACTCAAGATCAGCGTTGGAGTCCTTGGCGGCGCTCAGCTCCTTGCCCTTCTCGACGAGTTGACCCTGCAGCTCACCATGGGAGAGGGCGTCCTTCTCGCACTCACGCTTGAGCGCGGCAAGCTCCTCGCCGCTTGCCTTGAGAGCGGCCTCCAGCTGCGCCACCTTTGTCTCCAATTCCTTCTTGGCGGCCTCGGCAGTTGCGGCCGCGTCCTTTGGTTCCTTGAGAGCCCCGCCAAGTGCTTGCTCGCGCGTGACAAGATCCTCCTCGTGGCTATCGAGGTTAACTTTCCGCTGCGCCAGCTCGCCTTCTTGCGCAAACAGCTTCTCGCCGGCAAGCCGCTGTTGCTCTTCAGCTTCGGCCTTCTCGAGGAGGAAGGCCTTCCGCTCGTCAGCAAGTTGCTCCCGCTCCTCCGCCAAGGCCCGGAGAGCTTCCTAGCAGAGACCCCGGAGCTCCTCCGCGCGCTTCTCAATATCCACGCTCGCCATCGCGACAAGCACCTCCCAGGACTCCAGCTTGGTTTGACGGGTGCGGTAGAGTGACATCAGCCTCCGTAGCAGCCGCTCCTCCTCAGGCTCGTCGCTGCTGCTTCCCGGCGCGTCGACAAGCGACAACCCAGCGGAGGCAAGCACCTCTCCATCTAGGACTTCTCCTTCAACCGGCGCCCTGGAGCTCGACACCCAGGGGAGCTTGATGAAGATGCCCTCGCCGGCCTTCAGATAGGCGCCAGGCTGGGGCTCCTCGGAACCTGGCGCTGCGGCAGTGGCGGAGGGATCGGTGGTCGGTGTAGCGCCTGGTGCTCCTGCGGCCTCAAGGCCGTCAGTGCGATCGCCGGATCCCTCGCCAGCTTCTGCGGCGGCAGCCTTGGCGGCCTCTTCGCCGGCGGGCTCGTCAGCGCCGGCTCCTTCTTCGGTGGCCGCGACATCATCAGTATCGCCGCGCACGTTCTCCTCGCCGCCCGCCTCGGTCTCCATCGGCTCCGTGGAGGGTAGATCTGACGACCGGAGAAGGAGGAGAAGTCAAGCAAATATCCAAAAAGAAAAATCAGAAGAAGAGCATAAGGGACGTTTCAGGCAAGGGATTACCTGTACTGGGATCCATGGTCATGGGCTCCACCACCGGGGGGTTGCTGGTGCTGCCCCTTCCCGGAGACTCCCCCCTTGCCGGAGACTCCTCCCTTGCCGGAGATTTCTCCCTTGCCGGAGAACGCTCCCTTGCCGGGGAATCCTCACTTGGCGGTGTAGTGGAAGCAGATGGCACGTCGGAGGCGGTTTCCGAGCCCTCCTGGTGAAGTTGTTCTGCTCCTACACAAACAAACCAATAGTCAGATGTCAGCAAAGAAAAGAACACCCATGCGTGCCCAATAGCGGGAAATAAGCTGTATACTTACGCTGGGGGCTGCGCTGGGGGCTTCCTCGGGGAGTAGTTGCCGGGTCCGGCAAGGTGGTCTCGGACACACCCCCTGCCGTCGCGGTGGGCTCGTCCTTGATGATAACCGTCGGAACTTTGGCTCTCTTCGCCGCTCTCTGGGCCAGGGTCCTGAAAGGGAACAAGGTTCAGAGTAAAGCAAATCAGATACAAGACAGAAACAGCAAAAATTGAAGAACTACAAGTACTACAAAGTTTCTTACTCGTCTTCTTCCTCGTCGGAGCTGAGCGCGGAGAGGTCGAAGTCCGGCCCACACTCGGCGCAACGAGGCGGAGGAATAGGATCCCTTGGCCGCTTGGCGAGCGCAGTGGCGGTGGCCCGGGAAGACCCCGCTCCAGTTGCCGCAGCGGTGCGAGGCGCTCCCGCGGCAACATTGCTTGTCGCGGTGGAGCGTGTCGCGCGGCGTGACGGCTGCTGACTCCTTTGCCGCCTCGCTGCGTCCCCGGCCTTGCGAAGACGCCTTCTTGGTGGAGCTGGGGGCTGCGCTAGGGGCTCCGCCTGCGGCAAGCGGCCTGGAGATGGCGGGCCGCTCGCACCCTCGGCGGGCTCGCTCGACTCGGCGTCAGGCGCGGCAAGCTCTTCCTCGTCGTCAAGCCACTCTCGCTCAGCAAGGCTTGCCGCCTCTGCTGCCTCTGCCTCCTCCACGGTGAACCCGAACTTGCCCGCGGCAGCGGCTGCCGCCGCCTCTTCCACCCTGGCGGCGATGCGCTGCATCTCCTCCTCGGTGGTGTCGCGGTTGACGCTCCTCTGCTCGTCGGCGCGGACCGCCACCTCCACCAGGCCGTCGAAGAACTACTGCACAACGTCGTCCGCTGGCTCTTGCCACATTGGGACAAGACCATGCGAGTCGCACAGCGGCATCATCGCGCGGATGCGGTCGAGTGAAGAACTGTTGCATAGAGGGACGACCCCCGCCAGCAGCCTGAACCACTCTGGATGTTGGGAGTCGTGCTTGAACAGCTCCTTGAGCATCGCATCCAGTTCCAACACGGTGAAGTTAAAATTGAGGCCCGGGCGCAGCCTCATGATATCCGCCGGACCACCGAACTCCCAAGCGGGTCTCCTCCTCTCTTGCAGGGGGGGCGATGCGGCGGCGGAGAAAGTCTGCGCCTACGGCGCCCACAGTAAGCCCGGCAAGCCTGAGCCGCAAGATCCGGGTGGTGGCGATCTTCAGCTTGTCGTCTTCCGTAGCCAAGCTGCTCCAATTGCTGCCACGCACTACTGGGACTTGGCGCAGGGCGGTGAATGGCTGTGGGTTCTCCTCCATGATCCAACACCAATCCGCTCTCCACTCCTCCCATTTTCTGCGGAGCTCCCCCTCCAGATACGCCTCCTTCTTGCCGGCCCTCGAGATCCAGGCGATCCCGCCGGATAGAGGCTCTCCTCTCTCGACCCGGGGCATGAAGTAGTGGCGGAAAAGGGCTACATTTGGGTGGACTCTGACAAAGTTTTCGCAGAGATGTGCGAAAACTTCCATGGTCAGAACGGCGTTGGGGGTGAAGTCAAGGAGGTGAAACCCGTAGGTGTTCATGATATCACAGAAAAACTCCGAGAAGGGCGGGCAGAGCCCGCAGTACAAGAATAGTACGAAGAAGGGGTATCCGTGTGGAGCCCATTTCAAAGCGGCGGCGGAGAGTACCTTCGTGCGTGGATGCGCTCGCGTCTCCGTCGTCCAGAAGAGGTAGTACCACTCCCTCAGCTCCGCCGCGTCGAGCTCGGAGGGGAAAGTGGCCCGCTCCTTTCGCAGCGCCTCGAGCCGCAGCGCCTCGGCCGACTTCGCGACCTTCTTGGTTTTCGGAGCCATGGCGAAGGTGGTGGAGGAGATCAACGACGTTGGTGGCGACGACGGAGATGGGGGGCGGAGCGCTGCTCTCTCTCAGAAGGGGGGAGCGGCGGAGATTTTGGAGTGGAAACCGGCGAGTTGGGCGACTACCCCTATTTCCTCTGCTTATAAAGAGGGAAGGGGCGGATGTTATGCTTTTCTGAATAAAGAAATCACCCACGATCTCCCCCATGACGCGGCATTCGACGCGTGCCGTTCGGGGAGGGCGCGGTGGATACGAAGTAAGAAACGGCGTGATCCAGGCCGCGCGTGCCCGTGCCCTGTTTTGGGCCTAGCCCAAAAGCGCCCAGCATCGTGTGTGGACCAGGCCCGAGGGCTCCTGTCGGTGTACTAGAGTAGGGGTACCCTAGTATCCCGAACTCGTGCACGGGCAGTCGCAGCACCCCGCGGCAAGGCTTGCCAGGCGACCGCCAAGATCCTCCATGGCTCCTTAGGAGACAAGACCCCGGCAAGAGGAGCTTGCCGGGAAGCCATTCAAGAACAAAGTATTCAAGCCAAGAAGACAAGGCCCCAGCAAGAGGAGCTTGCCGGGAAGGCCAACCAAGGCATCTCAAGAAAGCTTGCCGTGACGCACCACGCGACCCGGCAAGGCTCGGCGGGCGACAAGCTCCCGAGCCTGACAAGGCAACAACCGCGGCAAGGCACTTGCCGCGGCAAGCGGCCACTCCGCACCCGCGCTCCAGCACATCCACCAACGTGTCGCCCTGGAGGCCTTTCCAGGCGCGCGTGGTGAGAGGCTGTGCAGCCAGGGGTGCATGGTGGCAAGCGGCGCTGACAAGAAGGCCATCGTGGTGATCGGTGGCATCCCTGACGGTCTCTTTCTGCACTGTTTGGGCGACACAGACGGGCATTCAATGCCTTTGTCCCCTGCCGTCAGAGTTAGGTGTGATACACTGCATCAACAGTATAGGTAGTTGTACCTACCGCATCTCCTTTTCTGTTTTTGCCCTTTGTCTGCGTTGCCACCTGTCGGTGACCCCTTGAGCATATAAAAGGAGGCCCATGCGCAACGTAGAAGGGGTTCGACCCATTCGAAGCTAGGAATACTCTCACGCTCGGTTTCGTAGCGCTGGTCGCTCCTGAGCAAAAACTGAATATACACCTAGATGCAGCAGTAGGAGTATTATCTCTCCGGAGAGCTCCGAAGCTGGGTAAACTGCTCGTGTGCTTCGCCTCGATCTGCTCTTCGTGCGACCTCCGCCCCCCGCCGAATCGAAAGGGGCTCGGTCCACCGGTCCCATAGGTGTTCGTGGATCAGTTTCCCCGACAAAAGTCTTCATAGCTCCTTCAAGCTTGGCCGCTGATGAGTGTCCCTTGACTGGCCATAGAGTTCGCCTGATGATATGATATATGGTGCGAGGCAGATACTCAAGGTCTTCAACAAAGAAATGTGTGGGATACTCAGCGTCAGATGGTAAAGGCTTCATCATGCTCAGCATCTGGCTCATGTTGGGTTCTAGCTTATAAAAGATGCTCTCCACAGCATTGCGGTGTAGCTGACAGTCAGGTTCATAAAGTTCTCCAGGAGTGGCTAGCCCAGTAAGCTCGATGATATCCATAGCATTGGCTTCATGATGAACATTTCCAGTCATCCACTCGAGAACCCATGACTTGATGTCCCTATAGTAGCCGCGAATGTGCAGAGTGGCATATAATTGAAGCAATAGCTCTTCATTCCAATGTTCTTTGTCTGTCACAAAGTGGAGCAGACTAGCATCACGAAAGCAATCAAGTGCTTCTTCCAAGCACGGCAGTCCTGCAATAGCTTCTGTGTCAAGACGCATATGAGGGAAAATGCGCCCTTGACCATATAACACGCATGAGTAATAGCTTCTCTGCTGATAGCTCCAGAACCGATCTGATGAAATCCTTGGCTTGGAGTAGGGGTTCTTGGCGCTGTCAAAGAAGGTATTGTGGCTCTTGAAGCCATTTGCATTGAAGGACCCTGGTGAGTTGGCAGTACCTGGAAACCGTGGCAACCTGGGCTTTGGCTTCTGGACATGAGGACGATGCTCAACACGATAGTCAAATTGCGGTCCTGAGGCAGAGGGTGGAGGCACCAGAATGGGCCATCAGACTGTGGTAAGCTGACCGTGATTGTATGCTTGCTCAATAGTGTGAGGCCTTGGTAGCGGAACAGGAGCAGGGGCAACATCAGAGGAGTCAGGCTGCACAACAGGTGCTTCGGGAGTAGTTCTCGTATTTGCTTCAGGTGCAGCCTCCTCATTGGCGTCAGGTGCAGCATTCTCATGAGCTTCAGGTGCAGCATCCTCATTGTCTTCAGGGGCAGCATCCTCATTGGCTTCAGGTTCAGTGGCCACATTTGCTTCAGGCACAGTGGCCTCAGTGGTTTCAGGCACACTGGTTGGTGCAGGCTCCACATTAGCATCAGCCATGACTACGTCACTGGCTGTATTGGCGTTGGTGGTGGTAGCCTCAATATTTTCAACCTCCTCTTGACGAACAGGAGGGTCGGGCATAGGCACGTTCACATCTAGAACTGCTTCTTCTTCAATCGCTGGGGGAGTTGGTACACGTACTACTTCTTCATTTTCTTCGGCTGATGCAGCCGGAATGTCTTTAGCAGCATGTGCTTCAGACTCGGAAACATTCATAGTTGGAGTAGGTTCAGAAAATACTTGCTGTGCAACAGGTGAACGTTGCACTTCTCCTTCTGGAACGCTCGACAAAAGACTTCAGGCCTTTGTCCTCTACGAAGCCTGCGAAGTGCTGGCTTCACCTTTGGAGATGCAGTTGGCTGGGCCTGAAAGTCTTCATCCTCTTCTTGCACTGGGGTGTAGCTTGTTGTTGGTGGGGAGTACTGGGGGAGTCTTATTGTTGTTGTGGGTGATCAGCCCACGATGCATCCTGAGCAATTGGCGTCAAAGGACGACCAATGCTGATGAGTTTGCTGTTCGTACGAACAGGCGATGATACCACTTCATGCTCGATCTGAGAAAGAACTTCATCATCAGCTACATTGTCATCATGACCAATGTCTTCAGCAGCGGTGTGTTCAGCTGCTGGAATATCTTCAGCTTCATGAGCCTCTGTGGAAGCAGGCTCATGGACTACCATTCGTCGTTCTTGATGTACGGACACAGGGCGAACCACGGAAATGGGTTCAACGACTAAGGGCTCTGTGGAAGCAGCCCTAGTCTTCTTGGTCTTGCGCTTCTTCTTGGAGGGAGCGGCATCAGAGGCTTCAGTATGCTTTCTCTTTCTGGCTTCAGCCTCTGCAGCCCTTGTTTTCTTCTGATCTGAAGCTGTTGTGGTGACCTTTGGCTTTGAGCCAGTCATGCTGCTCGGGAACATAATGCGAGGGGCTTCTTGGCTTGAAAGGTCAGGCTGATCAGCAGGGCGCTTGTTCTTCTTCTTTGCAGCCATCCTGGGGTAAATGCCAGGACGGCCAAGTGACTTGCGCTTCTCAGCCTCATTGTAGGCAAGCACACACTTATCAGCCAAAAGCTTCATACGTTCTCGAGAGCCCTGAGCTTCTTGGCGTTTCTTGAGAAAAGCTTCTTTAAGCTCATTCAGCATGACCTTGAAGTTTCTGACGTCTTGAACACTTAGCTTGGCCACATGCTTCTTGAATTGAGCCTTCTCATAGTCAATCTTGTTTTTGAGCTCAACGATGCGCTGAGCGAGAGCTAGCTCAGAAGCAATGGCGCCATTGAAGGGACACTGAGGCCAATTGGAAGCTGTAAGTCTTCAAAGCTGACGTTGGGGGTGCCGAACCATTCATCAATGAAATTGTGAATGATGGCCACATCAAAGAGAAGCAAGTTGCTGAAGATTTCACCTTCTTCCTTGCTCTTTATCAGCTGCTCAAGAGCATCATCAGCAAGATCTTCATCGCTTGATAGATCAATAGGTTCTTCACGCAGAATTGCGGCAGGAGTCAAGGCTCTTTGATCAGATGGCCTGACAAGTTGCTTCTTCTTCTCCGTTCTCTTAGAGACACGGGATTGATCTTCAGACTGCACACTGGCTTTAGGAGGTGCAGTGGCCAGTGGCTTCGCACGTGAAGTCTTTGGAGGTGCAGTTGAGGTTGAAGCCTTTGACTTCCTTTGCTTCTGCGGCTTTGGAGGAGGAGCTGGGGCTTCATCAGAGTCAGCACCATTGTCAGAATGATCTACTCTGGCGCCTTGAACCATAATGTAGGTGATGAGGCCGTCAAGGTTGGCGTAGGGGCCAATGACATTGGGATTAGCATCACGGGAGCCGTCAGCACGGGGAGCAGAGGGACCTGGGTTGAAGTCCAAACCCAAGGACTTCTTGTTCTTCTTGGCCGAAGCCACTGCAAACTGGTAGTTGCGCTTGAAGAGAGAGTCATCACGACACCATATTAGTGAGGTGGGATCTGCGTTTGCTGGTTGTGGCCCACGGACCATACAAGGATAGAAGCCTTGTTCAATGGCTTCAGCTCGACTCTTGGGTTGAAGGCCTCGATAGAGGATATCACCCCAAGGTCTCTTGATGGCATTTTTCTCTGCATATTCCTTTGTTACAAACTTGTACTTGAACCACTCCTCAGCCCAATATCATCGAATCCATTGGATTCGCGTCTTCCTCTGATGATAATTCTCTACAGGGTCTGTCTTGTATAGTTCAGCTAAATCATCAGGCAGATCTTTAGATGTTCCTTCTCTGCGCTGTCTGCCACCCTTCCTTGTTGATTTTTCTGCAGCCATGAACTTTAAGCTGAAAGGCTTCAATACGTTCAAAGGCTTCAAAGATTTGCGCTTGCTGGTCAAGCAGGAACTGGCTTCAGGAGAATTTATATGATGTTGTAAGTATTCTGCAAACGAATGCAGACTATGAGAACCAAGCGATTCTCCCACGGACATGTACCTATGATAGCATTAGAGATGCGAGGGAAGGGGAAGAGGTCATATGCATTCTCAGAAGATTTTGAAGATAAATCAGTTTGAAGACATTGACCTCATGTTGCGAAGACATTCACTTATATAGGTGAGGTTGTTCCAGATTTGTACCAATCCGTGAATAAGTACAAGTGAGGAATCAAACTAGGCAAGAAATCTAAGTGAATCGACTAAGCAGTATGAGATGCAGACGGAATAGATCTAGCTTGAATAGGCAGAAACTACTTTTGGTAAACAGGATGAATCTTGAAGATCAAAAAGGTGGTAAAAATAGAGTTATAATTACCGAGCAGTTCAGCCCACCGTGCCCTAACTTGGCGATGGAGGACACCTACGGTGACGGCGAAGAGGACGATGTCTGCGGCCGGTGTGAGGACGGCGTCGGAGAAGTCGCGGCAGCTAAGCACTTCGTCGCCGGCATCGTCGCGAGCTAGCGGTGGCGCTAGGGTTTTGACGGAGGTGGAGAGGTGGGCGACGGATTTCTTTACCACAGGGGACAAGTATTTATAAGTAGGTGAGAGACACAGTGCAATTATACTGGTGCCCCTGGCGGTTCATATCTGAGGGGTACGTGGGAAGTATGCAACACACTCAGGGTTGTCCCACGTTCCCACGCCCGCCAGGCATGTCGGAGAGTTGTTCCGGCTTCTTTGGATTTCAACAGTAAAGATAAGCCATTTAAAACAGATTTAATGTTTGTCTCTTTTCCTTCTGTTGACTAGGACACAAAGAAGACATTCGACAGTTTCAATAGAATGCATATGATTTGGAAAGATAGATTTTGAGATAGGAAGCATAGAGAGGTTAGGGTCCGATCACATTCACTTAGTTCAAAAGATCCAATCTTGAAGACATAACTATAAGTGAATGCTGTAGAGGACAGAACACTAGTATATATATATCAGAAAGCAATCAAATCATCATAGTGCAGAAAGTCATGAAGACAAATTGAAACTGAAGACAAACCAAATGCAAAGTCATTGCAATATAACGCCTTGAGTGAAACACTTCAAACAAAGAGTTGGTGGTGGCGTTACCCACCGTATAGGAAGTATTAGACCCAGACATGGCGCACAATTATCGTGGCGCTCCGAACTCAAATTCCATGTTAATATATTCACACTCAGATTGTAAATCTTCATTGATTGAAGATATACTTTACTTTGTGTGTTGCACATCTAAGTCATGAACATGCATAAGTGTTAGGATGTGTGCCTGATCACAGGACATTAGAGGATTCCAAGATATTTAGCTAACACCGTAACTTGCAAAACCTTTTCTCATCCAAGGGCTTTGTGAAGATATCTGCCAGTTGCTCTTCAGTGTTGATGTGAATGATATCGATATCTTTCTTCATAACATGATATCTGAGAAAGTGATGACGAATTTCAATGTGCTTTGTCTTCGAGTGTTGGACTGGATTGTTGGCTATTTTGATGGCACTCTCGTTGTCGCAGAAGAGAGGTACTTGTTTCAGATTGATGCCATAGTCCTTGAGAGTTTGCTTCATCCATAGAAGCTGAGCACAACAGGATCCACCAGCAATGTATTCAGATTCAGCAGTTGAGAGTGATACACAGTTCTGCTTCTTCGAAGACCAACATACAAGTGATCGACCAAGAAAATGACATGTGCCAGATGTAGACTTGCGATCCACCTTGTCACCAGCATAATCAGCATCCGAGAATCCAACCAAATCAAATCTTGAGCCCTTGGGATACCATAATCCGAGTGTTGGGGTGTAAGCCAAATATCGAAGAATTCGCTTCATAGCTAAGTGATGCGATTCCTTTGGTGCCACTTGGAATCGAGCACACATGCAAACACTAAGCATAATATCTGGCCTAGATGCACATAAATAAAGCAAAGAACCAATCATGGAGCGATATACCTTTTGATCGAACTCTTTACCATTGTCGTCGGGACCAAGATGGTGTTTAGCTGGCATTGGCGTCGTGTAGCCTTTGCAGTCTTCCATTCCAAACTTCTTCAAACAATCTTTGAGGTATTTCTCTTGAGATATGAAGATGCCATTCCTCTGCTGACGAATTTGAAGACCAAGGAAGAACTTCAGCTCATCCATCATGGACATTTGATATTGCTCTTGCATCATGTACCCAAACTCATCACTATACTTCTGGTTGGTGCATCTGAAGATTATGTCATCCACATATATTTGGCACACAAACAGTTCACCATCATATGTCTTCGTGAAGAGAGTGGGATCGAGGGATCCGGGTTTGAAGCCTTTGCTCTTCAGGAAGTCTTTGATTGTATCATACCAGGCACGAGGGGCTTGTTTGAGGCCATACAATGCCTTGTTTAGCTTGTACACCATATCAGGATGTTTTGGATCTTCAAAGCCAGGTGGTTGTGCGACATATACTTCTTCTTCAATCTTGCCATTGAGAAATGCACTCTTTACATCCATTTGATATAGCAAGATATTGTGATGATTAGCGTAGGCTAGCAGTATGCGAATAGCTTCAAGCCTAGCAACAGGAGCAAATGTTTCATCGAAGTCAATTCCTTCAACTTGAGTGTATCCTTGAGCCACAAGACGTGCTTTGTTTCTGACGACTTGACCATGCTCATCTTGTTTGTTTCGATATATCCATTTTGTTCTGATAATGTTATGCTTGCGAGGATCAGGTCGCTTGACAAGTTCCCAAACATTATTCATCTTGAATTGTTGAAGTTCTTCTTGCATTGCTTGAATCAATTCAGGTTCCATAAAAGCTTCAGCAACTTTCTTGGGTTCTGATATTGACACAAATGAAAAGTGCCCACAGAAGTTTGCTAGCTGTGTTGCTCTTGATCGAGTGAGCGGACCAGGTGCATTGATGCTGTCAATTATCTTCTCTATTTGAACTTCATTTGCAACACAAGGATGAACCGGATGAAGATTTTGCTCTGGCGGATCATTGTCATCATAGGAAGGATTGTCTTCGGACTGAGCATTGTCTTCAGGTTGATTTGGTGCAGAGATGATAAGTTCCTCTTCAGGCTGTGCTTCAGAGGGCATGATTTCACCAGTTCCCATCAGCTTGATAGACTCGTTTGAAGGAGCTTCATCAAGTGTACTTGGTAGAATCTCTCTCTGTGAACCATTGGTTTCATCAAATTTCACATCCACAGTTTCAACGATCTTGTAGAGATACAGGTTGAAGACTCTGTAGGAGTGTGAATCCTTTCCATAGCCAAGCATGAAGCCTTCGTGAGCCTTAGGTGCAAATTTTGACTTGTGATGGGGATCCTTGATCCAACATCTTGCTCCAAATACTCTGAAGTAACTGACGTTTGGCTTCTTGCCAGTAAGTAGCTCATATGATGTTTTGTTCAGAAGCTTATGGATGTACACATGATTGATGATGTGACATGCTGTATAAATAGCTTCAGGCCAGAACTTTCTTGGTGTCTTGTACTCATCTAGCATTGTTCGAGCCATCTCAATGAGGGTTCTGTTTTTGCGCTCAACAATGCCGTTTTGCTGAGGTGTGTATGGAGCAGAGAACTCATGAGTGATTCCCATTGTATCCTGATACAAATCAAGTCCAGTGTTCTTGAATTCAGTGCCATTGTCACTTCTAATGTGCTTGATCTTCACGCCATAATTGTTCATTGCTCGATTTGCAAAGCGCCTGAAGACATCTTGCACTTCTGTCTTGTAAAGAATTATATGAACCCATGTGTATCTTGAGTAGTCATCAACAATGATGAAGCCATATAGACAGGCAGTTGTTGTGAGGGTGGAGTAGTGAGTAGGTCCGAACAAGTCCATGTGTAACAGCTCGAAAGGTTGAGATGTTGTCATGATTGTCTTCGAGGGGTGCTTTGCCCTTGTCATCATTCCAGCTTCACAGGCACCACACAGATGATCCTTCTTGAACTTGACATCTTCGATGCCTATGACATGCTTCTTCTTGACGAGTGAGTGTAAGTTCCTCATACCAGCATGTCCAAGCCTTCGATGCCAGAGCCAGCATTCTGAAGCTTTTGTGAGAAGACATACGGCAAGCTGTGGACCTGCTGAGAAATCTACCATGTATAGATCATCTTTTCGATACCCTTCAAAGACTAGAGATTTGTCAGATTCCATTAGTACATGGCAACGATATTTGCCAAATATCACAATCATGTTCAAGTCACAAAGCATTGAGACAGACATTAAGTTCAAACCAAGGGATTCAACAAGCATCACTTTATCCATGTGTTGATCCTTTGAGATTGCAACTCTGCCTAGACCCAATACTTTGCTTTTACCAGTGTTAGCAAATGTGATGTGACTCTTGTCAGATGGACGTAGGGTTGAGTCCATGAGAAGACTTTGATCACCAGTCATATGATTTGTGCATCCACTGTCCATAATCCACTATGAAGCTTTTGGTTATGTACCCTACAGTGCAGTTAGGAGGATAGGCTTCACACAAGTGTTGTGAAGCATATGCATTTGATACATATAGGGACAGTCATAGCTTATATCAAGGTTAGGACATACGACTGATAAGAAATTCAGATGAAGTATATTGAATGACATTTTATCGTGCGTCCTAAATCAGTTTTAGGTCCCCAGCAATAGTATCGGATGCCATTGATAGCTGGCTGGAGACCGTTTTCTGCAAAAGAGAGTTAGTTCTTCTTTGCCACCCACATCTTCAGTGGGGGCTTAGAAGCAATGAGTCTAAGTGCAACATCTGAGAATTTTGGCTTTGAAGCCCTAGCAAATAGCCTTGCAAGAGATGAATGATACTCATATGAATAAGCAAAAAAGTTCTTAGTCCTATGAACATAGCGGTTTGAAGATACACGCTCATATTCATATGTCTGAGCATGATTTCCCTGCAAAACATTGGCATTAGGGTGACTCATGTGAGTCTTGTATCTGTATGAAGCCTTTGGGCCACATGAAGCTATAGGTCTGGGGTTTGTCTTCTTCCTTGGTGGTGTCATGACGACATTCACAGAAAGATTCTCAATGTACCGCTTAGGTACCCAGATCTTCTTCATAGGTGGTTCATTCCTGCAGTTAGTACCAATGTACCTGGCAAACACTTCACCATTCGGATTTTTGAACACCTTATAGTTTGCATCAAAGGATTCATCAATGATAATAGGATTAACACAGATAAAGCCAGATAAGGTGGATGGATCTACTGAAGATTCCTTTGCAGCAACCAATGTGGTTTTGGGATACTGCTCAGGCTTCTAGTACGAGCCATCAACATTCATTTTCCTTTCGAACCCAACACCCTCTTTCCTAGGGTTTCGGTTCAGAATCTGCTTTTTGAGGACATCGCAGAGAGTCTGATGTCCCTTCAAACTTTGTACATCCCTGTCTCAAGAAATGTCTTCAACATAGCATTTTCATTAGCAACAGCAGTGGTATCCTCCGCAGAGGGGTTAGTAACCACATCAGTAGGTGAAGACAATGAAACAGTAGCAGTAGTGGAACATTCAGCAATAGATGTAGCGTTATCACGCTCAATGCATTTTAGACATGGTCGTTCAAATCCATCCTGAGCGGAACTGATCTGTTGGGCGCGAAGTGACTCATTCACTTTTTGAAGATCTTCATGAGCCGCTCTCAATTTCTCAAGCTCTTGTTTCCTTTGAAGATAATCATAGGAGAGCCTTTCATAAGTAGTTGAGAGTGATTCATGACGACCTTCAAGTTCTTGGTACTTAGCATGAAGATTTTTTATGTCATCAACTAAGGACTGTGAACATGTCATTTCAGCGTCCAACAAGTCATCGCTTTTGTCTAATAGTTTTTGAGTATGTTCCATAGCCTTTTGTTGTTCAGTTGCAATTTTAGCAAGTGTTTTGTAGCTGGGTTTGGATTCACAATCAGAGTCATCTTCACTTGAAGTTTGAAAGTAAGCATCGCGTGATTTTACCTTGGCACCACGTGCCATGAAGCAGTAGGTGGGAGTAGGATCGTCTTCGTTATTAGCTTCAGCGTTGGTGTGGAAGTCATTGTCTTTAGTGTTGAAGATGGACTTGGCAGCATAGGCTGTGGCTCGAGCCACACTTGCAACGCCAGGGTCAGACTCCTCTCCAGACTCCACCTCCGCCTCCTCCGAAGCAGACTCCTCCTCTGAATCCATTTCCTTGCCAACAAAGGCATGAGCCTTGCCAGATGAGCTCTTCTTGTATGATGAAGACTTGGAAGAAGACTTAGAAGACTTTGAGGATTTCTTCTTCTTCTTGTCATCAGAATCATATTCCTTGCTTTTCTTCTTCTTCTTCTCATTGTCCCACTGTGGACACTCAGATATGTAGTGACCAGGTTTCTTGCACTTGTGGCAGGTTCTATTCTTGTGATCATGTGTGGAAGTTTCATCATTCCTTGAGCTAGATCGTGAAGACTTTCTGAAGCCTTTCATCTTTGTGAATTTCTGGAACTTCTTCACAAGCATAGAAAGTTCCCTTCCAATGTCTTCAGGATCTTCAGAACTGCAGTTAGATTCTTCTTCAGACGAGGAAGCAACTTTTGCCTTCAAAGCACGAGTTCGCCCATAGTTTGGACCATAGATATCTCTTTTCTCAGATAGTTGGAACTCATGTGTGTTGAGCCTCTCAAGTATATCAGACAGATCGAGTGTCTTGAAGTCAGCACGTTCTTGTATCATGAGGGCAAGGGTGTCAAAGGAGCTGTCAAGTGATCTCAGCAGTGTCTTGACAATTTCATGCTTGGTAATCTCAGTTGCGCCAAGAGCTTGAAGTTCATTTGTGATATCAGTGAGGCGATCAAACGTGAGCTGGACTTTCTCGTTGTCGTTTCTCTTGAAGCGGTTGAAGAGGTTGCGAAGAACACTGATTCTTTGATCTCTTTGGGTTGAAACGCCTTCGTTGACCTTGGATAGCCAGTCCCAGACTAGCTTCGACGTTTCTAGAGCACTCACGCGGCCATACCGTCCTTTGGTCAGATGACCACAGATGATGTTCTTTGCAGTAGAGTCCAGTTGAATGAACTTCTTGACATCACTGGGGTGACACCTTCACCAGTTTTGGGAACGCCATTCTTGACGACATACCAGAGGTCGACGCAATGGCTTCAAGATGCATGCGCATCTTATTCTTGCAGTAGGGATATTCAGTTCCATCGAACACGGGCAAGCAGCGGAGACCTTGATTATCCCTGCAGTCGACATAGCTGAAACTCCAGGTGGTTAAACAGAATCACACAGAACAAGGGAGTACCTTGCTCTGATACCAATTGAAAGTGCTAGTATCGACTAGAGGTGGGTGAATAGGCGATTTTTATGAAAGTCTTCAAAACATGGAAGTTTCAAAGACAAACAACAGAAACAACCTAATTGATATGCAGCGGAAGATAAACTACCCTAAACAAGCCATAGTCAAGTATGTAATGATGTGAAAGTACATGACTAATATCAGTTTGGTAGTAAGGATCAAGATGGAAGATAGTGTGAAGCCAATCAACAATAGTAGTCAAGCAATGAAGTCAAACAGATGAACAGATAGGCAATGACTTCATGAAGACAAACTAAAGAAAAGTTGGGAAGCGATAGAACCAGTTGCTTGTTGAAGAAACAGGATTTGTTGGACCAGTTCTAGTTGCTGTGACAACTATACGTCCGGTTAGGGAGGCTGAGATTTAACTCAGAAGACCATGTCTTCACCTTATTTCCCTTGAGCTAAGGACACCCAGTCCTCATCCAATCACTCTGGTAAGTCTTCAAGGGAGACTTCCAAACCTTCACAGACTTCGTTCACCGGCAATCCACAATGACTCTTGGATGCTCAGAACGTGACACCTAACCAGATGGAGGATTCACAGTCCTCAAGTGTAATAAGTCTTCAGGTCACACAGACAGAAAGACTTCAGTGATGCCTAACACTCTTTGGCTCTGGGTGTTTAGGGCTTTGTCCTCGCAAGGATTTCTCTCTCTCAAATGCTTTGAGGTGGGTTGCTCTCAAACGACAAAAGCCGTGCACAAACTCTAAGCAGCCACCAATTTATGGTGTAGGGGGTGGGCTATTTATAGCCACTAGGCAACCCGACCTGACTTGTCCAAAATGACCCTGGGTCACTAAGGAACTGACACGTGTTCCAACGGTCAGATTTCAAACACACGCGGCAACTTTACTTGGGCTACAAGCAAAGCTAACTCATCCAGCTCTGGATAAGATTTGCTCTCATTGTCTTCGCTCGAAGACATAGGATTTGGGTTGATCATCACTTCAGTCACTCTGACTTAGTTCACTTGGACCCCACTTAACAGTACGGTGGTTCCTATGACTCAACAAAGAAGAAAAAGAAACAACGAAAACACACAGTCTTCGCGCTCCAAAGTCTTCGCGCAATGTCTTCTCATGTCATAGTCTTCAATATGAATATCTTCTCTTACCACCATTGTCTTCAATGTCTTCACACATTTTTAGGGGTCATCTCCGGTAGGTAAACCGAATCAATGAGGGACACTACCTGCGTTATCCTGCAATTCTCACAAACGTTGTCCCTCAACCAACTTTGTCGTCAATACTCCAAAACCAACTAGGGGTGGCACTAGATGCACTTACAGACATACCTGACAAAGTTCAGTTCTCACGCATTGTTCTTCTCCTTCTCCTTCTCCTTCCTCTCCCTGATGCGCCAAGAGCGGTGAGGCGGTGGAGGCAGTGGAGGCAGTGGGATGTAGTCTTCTACCACAATTGGCGTGGTCATGTCGCCCAGCTGTGGGATCGCCGGCGCCACCACCGGTGCGTGGTCATTGTCAGGCACCACCACCATCGCGAGGCCACCTTCAGGCACGACCATCGCTAGTTCATCCTCAGCCACCTCCATCTCTTGCCCATGGTCAGCCACCACCATCTCTTGCCCTTGGTCAGCCACCACCAGCGCTAGGTCATCCTCAGCTTGATGCCCATCGTCATCCTGCAGCTCCTCATCCCCACTCTGCTCCTCTTCTCCCGCACTCCAGTCCGGATCATCCTTCTTGTTGTCTATGCTGCTGCTAGAATCGCTGCTGCTTTCGCTACAGCCAGAATCGCTGTTGCTTTCGCTACAGCAATAGTCGCTGCTGCTTTGGCTGTAGCCAGTGTCACTGCTACTGCTCCCATTACCTGTCCAAAATGCAACAATGACCGTTAACGATCGATGTGAGACAAAGCCAAATGTAGAGGAATAAGAAGAGGCAGAACGTACCGGCATCATCATCGGCAGCATAGCGCATGCGACACATAGTCGTGTTGAACACCTTCACGATGAGCATGGTGGCGTCGTTGTCGTACCTGAAGAGAAGGAAGTACCCCAGCCGCAGGTCGTAGGCACGGTAGAACTTCTCCCACCCACGAGACAAGTACATGTGGCCCTCCTTGATCACCAACTCCACATCCCACTGCCTGCGAAACCCGCTGCCGGCCTGTCGCAGCTTCACATCATTTGGCGGATCTTCACCCATCAGCATGTTCATAAAACTGTCAGGCAGCCTCTGCAGTTTGGGACAATGAGTGATGTAGCAAACAATAGATATCATAATGAGATGGGTGAAGGGGAGATCTCTCGTTTTATATACCTGCATCATGGATGATACTGAAGTCTCAGGTATGATAGTGAAGAACTCGGAAGCATCCAACTCGTACTGCGGTGTCGCAGAGCGGCGGTGGCTGCTTCCCGCCGTCTCTGATAAGCAGCAGAAGAGACCAATTAGTACCCTTACAACATATCATAAAACATGCATGATAACAGGCATTAGTTGCAAGTACCCCATATGTCCTATTTTTAGCAAAGTCATGCTAAAATTCAAGGAAAATTTCAGCATTACCTTTGCTGAAAATAAGACATATGGAGTACCCGAATTTGCCGGAACGAAAGTTAATCGACATTCCGGCAAACTCAAGGGCCTCTCGGGGTACCTGCAATATCATTATCTAACCAAGGCATAGCTTAGGAAAACCACTTGCTTTGACCAGAACTAGCTGATAATCAGATCAAAATTTCAAACCACACACTTACTTTCAAATATCAAATTAGGAACATTTTGAGACATAGGAAAACAGTGTACATCTGAAAATGCTACAAACTATGAAGAAAAACAAGAACACTTTGTAATACATGATTATTCAGTTAAGACAATAGAAACCATCTTCAACTACTACTGTAAATAATACACCTGTTAACACGTTTCTGAACATACATCCAGCAAGTTTCAGTAGACCAGAGAATATCCCTACAGTAGTGCCCTCCAACAGTAGTTCTTGCTTGCAGTAGTTTTAGGGAGTACTGCAATTTTGCAAGTTTAAAGTAAAACGTTTCAGTTAATGCAAGTACTCCTCTTGCTCTCTACTTTCTCTCTTCTCTTCTTTAGTTAATTAACTGAATTTTGCTGATGTTGTTGTTAACTGAATTTTATTGATGTTGTTGTTGACTTTCTGTTAATGAACAGTGGCTAAGTATGGTTGTGCTGTCAGGTTACTACTAGCAGCAACATGGAAGTAGACTTGATGACCGTGTTCGTCAGGCAAAAATATGTAAGAAAGGAGCAAGTGCATCTACTTATTGGAACAAGCCTGACAGTGGGAAACCTATAAACTTATAATGGCCGCATTCAGATAAAAGATTGCAACCAAGCAGATCTGGAAAATGTATTATCAACTATAAAATATGGGTTGCAAACCAAACGACTAAGCATACTTTGTCAGATGATAACTATTGCAAACCAAACAAGTAAGCAGAGCACATGTATATACCTGTATCACTATCTTGGAGCCAACAAACGCCTCAATTTTTCTCCAACCGCGATCGAACCTGTTACGCAGAAACATAAACAGAGAGATACATGTAACTCCATAGTTCAATTAAGCCTATGCTTCTTCTTTCACTCTAGTGTACCATTGTGGCAAAGCCATATATGTATGTACAGAGGAAACTTGGATGAGTGTTTTTCCCTGGTTTTTGAATGAAAACAATATGACAGCTTGCAAACAAGTAGTTTACTCTGATAGTCTGGTGTTCCTTATTTGAGGCAGCTGGTGTATTATATAGAACTTCTGTACTAATACTACTCCTGAAAAAAGGGTAAGGGAGTTGGGCAAAAGTTATATTCAAATAGTAACTTTCCCCTGCTTCTTTTAGGAAATGCTTGATTTGTTCAAATTTATCATTGAAGCCCAAGGCTTGTTGATGGTTACAACATTCGTACACTCCTGCCAGGGATCTAATAAGTGAAATGGGATAAGTTTGTGAGCAGGTTACGGCTGCATGTTAGAATAGAACGCACTTATGAAGTTATGAGTTATGAGAATTCTACTAGTCCTAGGTCCTGACTTTACTCATGCTTGGTTGTAGGGAGAGTTGCTGCGTGCTATGGGTGGTGTGAAAGCTTCTGCGACAATCTTAGGAGTACCTCTTGGGCACAACTCATCTTTCTTGCAGGGGCCTGCATTTGCGCCTCCTCGCATAAGGGAGGCCATATGGTGTGGAAGCACCAACTCTAGCACAGAAGAAGGTAAACTTAATATCATCAAAATGCTAGTAATTTGTTTTTGGACAATTAGTAATTTGTTAAGGCTTGTTTACCACTACTAAGACCATATTTTTAAACTAACCTATAGCTGGAAGAAACTAACTAGAAAGAGTGAAACATGGGAGGAACCTGCTGTCAGTTTTAAAGAAGCTGATTTTTTTTAGGGGTAAGAAGCTGAATTGGTCATTCTCCATAGAAATCATACCAATTCTAGCTACATGGCGGAGCTGCTAATTCATCTTCACCAACCAAATTCAATGAATTAAGCACATAATCTAGTCAAGCTGTTTATTCATAATGGTGTCACTCTTACTACTGATCGTATGTGGTTAGTAGGCAGCGAATTAGCTTCAGTCAGATTAACATGCTGCACTTGATGCTTTGCTGACTGCTTGATCTTCTCCCCCTCCTTATACTCGATATCACCATTACTACCAATGATCCTTGAAAAAACAATTACTACACTTACTAGTACTGCGGTATCTCAAATTCTGTTCAATCCAATGCAATCCATTTCAATGCTGAACGAAGCAAGGATCATCTCAAAACCTGCAGTACTCAACTTGTGCTGGTAGCACGGCTGGACGGAAAGTACGTCCATTAGTGTAACGCCTTGAAGGCAACGCCAAGAAGCACCGCACCCACACAACGGCCAAGCCTGCTGAAGCAGAGCAACAGTGACCAGGAAACAAGACTGTCGAAACTGAAACTGAACTAGCCGACACTTCGACACGGACAGCGGCACCACCCAAGTTGGGAGAGACTGGAGCCAGGCCCCGCAAGTCACCAATGCCACCAGCCCCATCCCAGCCAGCGATGACTTGGTCCGTTACTGAGCTATGTTGCTGCTGTACTACAAGTAGAAGCAAGGGCTACAGGCTAGTGAGTTGGCGGGTGGATCGGCGCTGCACCTGGGGTTGGGGTCGGGGCGGGAGCGGGCTGCGGCTACGGCGGCCGGGCGGAGGTCCGACAGCGCTCCATCTGGAGAGGGGAGGAGGCCCGAAGCCGGAGCAGAGACGACGGGGCTGCGGCGGTGCGGGGGCGCGAGGCCTCGTGTCATCGCCGTGGGTGCTAGGACAGTGGGGAGGCGGAGGGCGCGGCGGAAGGGGAGGGAGGGAGGGAATGGGGAGAAAGGGTGGAGAGGGAGGAAGGAGGAAGGAGGAGAGATACCTGGGGTCGGGGTCGGCGGCGAAGGTGGATTCCGGCGGGGGTCGGGGCAGCGGCGGTAGGGGACGGAGGGGACGGAGGGGGCGGCGATGGCGGTGTACGGTTGGGAATTAGGTCGAGTGGGGAGGAAGGGAGGAAGGGGAATAGGTGGAGTGAGGGGGAAGCTTACTAATGGCGCACCGCGTGGTAGTGCGCCATTACTAGTTAGAACTAGTAATGGCGCACTTCTGTCGGATGCGCCATTAGTATGTATGCAAAAATGAAAAAAAAATTATCACTAGTGGTGCACCTTTTTTGTGGTGCGCCATTAGTGTCCTCCACACTAATGGCGCACCACCAACTGGTGCGCCATTAGTATATAGTAGTGGCGCACTACATCCCTGGTGCGCCATTAGTGTCAATCCTATCTATAGCCCTTTTTCTAGTAGTGATTGAGCTAATGCTATTCCAAGACTATTATTTCAGGAAAGCTCAATGAATGGCATGGCATGGATGATGAAAGTGGATCCCTCAAAATACTAAGGACAAAGGATTGGCTCAAGCTCAAAAGCTCAAGACTCTTCATTTTATATTTTAGTGATCCAAGATCACATTGAGTCTATAGGAAAAGCCAATACTATCAAGGAGGGATGAGGTGTTGCTTAATGAGCCTCTTGCTTCATGTGCTTTGTGATACGCTCCAAAACCCTCAGCTACTTTCCCACATCCACAAATGACCTAAACCCAAAGCCAAAATCGGTCACACCAATTCTTCTATCCGGCACCACCGATTCCAAAAGTCATAGCCACTGCCACAAACCCTAAGCAAATCGGTCTTACCGATAGGGATCTCGGTCTCGCCGAGATGGTATTGTAATCTCTCTGTTTCCCTTGGTAACGTTTTGGTCTAACCGAAGTGAGCGATCGGTCCCACCGAGATTGCAATGTAAACTCTCTGTTTCCTTTTTGTAACATTTCGGTCTCACCGAAAAGAGCAAATCGGTCCCACCAAGTTTACCTGACCAACTCTCTGGAAAGCTTATTACCAAAATCTGTCTCACCGAGTTTGTGTAACTGGTCTTACCGAGATTACGTTATGCCCTAACCCTAACCGAATCGGTCTCACCAAGATGCATGTCAGTCCCACCGAAAATCACTAATGGTCACTAGGTTTACTAAATCGGTCCAACCGAGTCTATTGAATCGGTCCCACCGAGTTTGGTAAACTATGTGTAACGGTTAGATTTTGTGTGGAGGCTATATATACCCCTCCACCTCCTCTTCATTCGTGGAGAGAGCCATCAGACGAACCTACACTTCCAACTTACCATTTCTGACAGAGAACCACCTACTCATGTGTTGAGGCCAAGATATTCCATTCCTACCATATGAATCTTGATCTCTAGCCTTCCCCAAGTTGCTTTCCACTCAAATCTTCTTTCCACCAGATCCAAAACCTATGAGAGAGAGTTGAGTGTTGGGGAGACTATCATTTGAAGCACAAGAGCAAGGGGTTCATCTTCAACGCACCATTTGTTACTTCCTGGAGAGTGGTGTCTCCTAGATTGGCAAGGTGTCACTTGGGAGCCTCCGACAAGATTGTGGAGTTGAACCAAGGAGTTTGTAAGGGCAAGGAGATCGCCTACTTCGTAAAGATGTACCGCTAGTGAGGCAAGTCCTTCGTGGGCGACGGCCATGGTGGGATAGACAAGGTTGCTTCTTCGTGGACCCTTCGTGGGTGGAGCCCTCCGTGGACTCGCGCAACCGTTACCCTTCATGGGTTGAATTCTCCATCAACGTGGATGTATGATAGCACCACCTATCGGAACCACGCCAAAAACATCCATGTCTCCAATTGCGTTTGAATCCTCCAAACCCTTCCCTTTACTTTCTTGCAAGTTGCATGCTTTACTTTCCGCTGCCTATATACTCTTTGCATGCTTGCTTGAATAGTGTGATGATTGCTTGACTTGTCCTAAATAGCTAAAATCTGCCAAACTCTAAAATTGGGAAAAGGTTAAGTTTTTAATTGGTCAAGTAGTCTAATCACCCCCCTCTAGACATACTTCAAGGTCCTACAAGTGGTAAGCATGGGAAGCGCACCGGCACCGTCCGTTGTCCTGGGGCGGTCCCTGGAATCAAAGACGAGGTCAGCCTTGGGCGCTGCCCATCCTGGAAGAACCCCCCACTGCGGTTGGGCGGCCCCCACCTGTCGGAAGAGCTGCTTGGTGTGGCGGCTTGAGGCGGGCACCTGCGAACCGCCGAGGATGGTCGTGACGGCGTGGGGCACCGGCACCGCGAAGTGTGCGATGAACATGACGTGTAGTGTAACGCCCCAAGACCGACGCTCCAAACGCCTTCCATGTATTTTGAGTTTCGTCGTGTGTGTTTTATTTATTTGTTGCATTCATCATGTCATCATTTGCATTGCATTGGCACTCCGTTGCTGTCATGTTTTAAAAACTTGCATTCGCTCGTCGTTGCCGTTTCTCCCTTTGCCTTCATCACCTCTCTTAGACCCCCTCGCTTGCTCGCCCGAAACTTCTCCGAACCCGACCTGGACTATCATTACTGTTGGGTCCGGATCATCCCCAAACATCTATAAAACATCTCAGTTTTCTTATTTGGGCTACCTAACCTATTTATCCCGGGTCGTTCGATTTAGATCGGAAGGACCGGATAACCCCTAACCTAATCCACGTGATGTATATATATCATCCAACCCTAGATCCTAGGCGCCTTGTCCCATCCTTCCATTCCCTCCGCCGCCACCTGACAAACTCCCTTCGCTCTCGGGTCCTCCCAGATCTGATCCAACCAACCACACACAGACATCTCCCTCCTAGCTTTCATCCTCGAGCCAATCCCCTCGCTTCGATCCAGCAGCCGTCCAAGCCTTCCCCTTCCTCACCTCGCTGCCGCCTCCCATCCTATGCCCGAGCCCCACTTGCGGGGCTCTTCCATCTCCTACAGCACCCATGGCGCCCAAGGTCCACCTCGACCCTATTGCCTATCCGGCTATTGCCGGCGAGCAACAACAGCCACCAGGAACCCGAGCTACATCTTCCACGCCCTCGTCCGTGAGCACCTGAGGCCCTGCCTCCTTGTTGCCTCGCCTTTGACTATTGGTCACTGAAAGGTCATTGTTTTTCATTTGCGACCTTTTTGTGACCAAAAACAGAAGGTCAAAAGCTGGCAGTCGTAAACTGAAATTAACAACCTTCTTTGTGAGAAGGTTGTAGACGTTTATGACCAAAATAGAAGGTCATGGATTCCATGACCTTCTGTTTGGTCACTAGCTGTCTGCTCAGGCCACATCGGATCCAACATGGCAATCTGACGTGGCAAAGTTGCGACCAATTGAAAAGGTCATTGATAAGATTCAGCCCCGGTCCAATTTGGTGTTTTACATGGGCCAAGCCCAATAATTCAGCCCATTTGTTGTTTTTTTCCTATGCTTTGAATAGCTACATGGGCTTGGCCCAACAATTCAGCTTTCATGAGCTTCTTCCATTTTTGGGCCTCATCCTTTTTTGCAATTTGTTTTCTTTTTTATTTTCTGAGATTTTATTTTGTTCCATTTTTTAAACGGTCCAGTGCTTGTCATTTTTTAAAGGGCCTCAGCCTTCTTTAGCCCAATTATTTGTCCAGTATTAGATCTCAACCTTTTGGACCAGCCTCTAGCCCAGTTACACACACATACATCCAACATTATCTCATATTCAAATCAGGAAAACGCCATATGAAATTCAAATCATCCATCGCATCACATCAGATTTACATAACAAATCATCTCAGGAATACATTTCCTTACACAGGAATATAGAAGGAACAGAGGGAATATGAAATAAGACAATTATGGCACATCCTACAACTTGCCATCCTACAACAAGAAGTATATAACAGGAGAGTACAATGGACTTCCTTGCTCTCTCTTGTAAGACTTGCTCCAGCTGCGACAACTTGCCATCCTACAACAAGAAGTATATAACAATGAACTTCAAGAACATTACAGGAGCTAAACGCCCAATCAACTCGAAGTTCTCAAAAATGCCTTAGCGCATGCATTCAAAATTTAGACACTTGACATAGCCTCCTCAAGCATGCAATAAATTATAGAAAGTAAACGAGGACCAGACTTTACAATTACAGACACATCCATCAATCCATGAAGCAAAATCATGTGAATCCAAAAGGAGAGGCAGGAAGGGATACCAATTTTGATCCAGAGGGGCTACGAGTGTGGCCTTCTTCCGAAAGAGGTTGGCCCTAACGCACCTTGTATCAGAGGCGCTGGGAGCACATAGATTGTCCTGGTCAGTGAGCAAGTCCTCACATCCGGTCATACTGCTAGCCTGAGTAACAGGAAAAATGAAAGGAACAATTTATACTTGGTATTAACGAACAAAGACTGTAATCAATAGTAGATTAAGCGCCAATTTTCTCGGATGCAAGGAGAAGAATGAGCAAAACAGCACAGAGATGTGGGACAATGTTGTACCTGTAGATGATGTTCGCAGCTAAGGAAGACATGGGGCCAGCCTTGCATGTGTGCGTGCTTCACCGGTGCATGCATCACCATAGCAGCCAAGCAAGTAGACATCATCGACATCTACTCACCACTTTCCTGGCAATGGAGAAAGAGTCAAACAAAAAAATATTAGACGATGATAGGACACCAGACCATAGATTAGTAACTTTACATCACAAAGTATATCCACAACAGCATAAAATAGTCCCAAACCCGAGTGTTATTTGAGTATATCGCATGTAGTTTATTTTCATGAGTCCAGAAACATGGAAGGGTTCAATATAGTCCTAATATACATCATGCGCATCAGGATAGATCTAACAAACCAGACCATGATCATCATGCGCATCAGGATTTATGGTTCTAGCAAAATAGTAAAGAGATGGACATACACGCATCAAGCATACCAGCTACTACATCACCATTTTCGTGACCACAGACATCACCATTCACTAATAATTCCCATTGGGAGATCAAACTATGCATCCAACAAGCTACAGCAAGAGGGAATGCAGAAAAATTATGACCCAAGATGACGAATCAACTGGGTCCATCTCAATTCGAACAACCACGGCGAGACAACAACCGCATACTAATGCGGCAAAATCAAATCTGCATGCAGGAGCAGCGCCGTTCGTGGCATCCACATGAGGACGCGCAACATCAAGAACATGGCGCATGACACCAGCAGACCTAGAGATTTAGGACGGAGGGAGGGGGAGCTTACACTTGCGGATGCGGGCGGCCAGGTAACCGCACGAGGAGCAGGTGCTCTTTTGGAGGTTGAAGCTGCGGCGGCCGCAATAGATGCAGAATTGAAGAGGGTCCTCATGTAGCAGTAGCAGCAGCAGCATGAAGAATTGAAGACCGACCAACAGAGCCTGCAATGCAAACAGAGAGGCATGAGGAAACTGAATCCAATCACATCAAATCAAATCAAGCTGCTACACCTTGACCTTGAGGAAAACAAACCTCATCTCATGTCATCTCAGGGAAGAATAAGAAGAAGAAAAATATATGGCTGCTGCTCCATGACCATGACCTTGAATTGTTGCTGCTGCACCAGATCGAGGAAGAAGACCCGCAAAAAAAGCAATAACTAGCAGTGCACAAGCATGAATTCATGGAAGGACGGATGCAAGGCCAAACATCCAGCATACTGTTTCTTAATGCCCCAACTACTTAAAAAACCATGGTAGTTCTAACCATATTAAATTAAAGGACAAAGTGAAGTCATGATGAATTGATAGTTCCATGTTATAAAGCTTTCTGTTTAGCATATCCTAAATCACAGTCTATCTACCAATATATGAATTCTTTAGTTTTCAGAACGGAGGCTCACATATTTGGGCTGATTTGTACACAACCAAGAAAAACTTCTTACAAATAAATTCATGGAAGCATATCATCCTTTCAGTCCCTCACCCATATTTCCTAGTAGTATTACAGACAAGCTAAATTTTACATAGGGAGGTTCAGCTTATCTTCACTGTATTTTTAGTATTTTTTTACTTGAGACAAACTAAATGCTAACATCAATGACAACAAGACTTGAACAAAAAAATTGAAGAAACACGCTTATAAGATAGAATGAAAATGATTTACACCACAACATATAGTTCACATGTACTGGAGCTAGAGACTACAGAACACACATAATCACACATATGCGAACATGGTACTACTCCATGGTTCAGGTTATACTAGTAAACAAAATTATACAAGCGACTAGACTAGTATCACAGATCTACAGAGTAGTACTAAACAGCTAAAAAGTAGTAGAAGTACCTAGTACAGGGAGCAAGTACTCTTAAAATCTGAATCTTACAGACTTATACAACACCGAGAAATTCAGAGAAGAAAGGGAGAAAGAGAGATTGCAGGAGGAGGTCGAGGATTATGCAAATTAACTGCCATGTTCCTAATGGACCCCTGCCTGTCCCCAAATTCAGGACTCTGAGATTAACACTGAATAAGGTACTGAAAGTAGCTATGTGCATTAGCCTCACCAAGTCTTATCATGAATCGGTTGCTTTTACAACAGTATTAGGTTGCCAAAACAACAACTCTAAGAGACTGATATTATAAGTTCATTGACTGACTCGCGTGAGATTGACATTCACAAGTTATTTGCATTTTTATTCAGAACTGTGTAACACCATTTACATTACTTTCACAATAGAAACAAGAAACTTTGGTGCATTGTAAAAAAAATATGCACGCTGAGGTTGATGCATGCTGAGGTTGTAAAAAAAAATATGTACATCCAGCCGAGCTCCATCATGATGTACTGCAGCGTGATGTCCACGCTGAGATTGTTCTTGGCGAAGAAGTCGTGCTTGATGGCCGTCGCGTCGGCCACCACGAAGTTGACACCGTAGGGCTTGCTAGAGAAGAAAATAACAAGTCAGTATACATATTATATCTGTCAAAACAAGGACCAATATCAATCAGACCCTTTAATTTTAAAAAACGTGGTTCCATTTGATGGTTGTTGGAGTAGTTGCTTTGGTTTGCACTATAAGGAACCTGTAATATCAATTTCTAACTTTCTAACAGTGAATTTGATCCTCAGGTGGTGTTGGGTGTACTAGACAAAATGCAACACCCGTGGACTCCGTCTGCTGAATATGATGAAGTTCTACCAACAAATTCGTCCTCTCTGTACTTTCTTTTAGTTTCCAAATGGATCAAGAAATCAATGTTGTGACTCATCTATATGCAATGGATCCTACATAAAAAGCTACTGTTCCATGCATGGAGAGATCGGCAACCATTTATACATCCCTATCTCTGAACTAAGAATCATTACAGCATGTGGATGTCTGTCTGACAGAACAAGAAAATGCAGACTCCACTAGTCTGCTCCAGCGACTCCATCTTGCTCCTACTGAGCAGAGGACAGAGGGGGACACTGCCAATGGCTGATGCAATCCTTTCATGGGAGTAACCTTAGTCGTTCAAAATCAGAGTTCAAAATGCAAGGAAATTAAGTTACATAAGACAATTAGGTATTCTATGTACGCAGCATTGTCAACAACAAATACAATTCTCTACTAGTAGCACAACACGAAGTGCATCACATCAATGTCCCTCCCTCTAGAGCTAGTCACAAAGTATGGTGAGAGGATTTACCTTCCAGTTTGCTTCCTGTTGATTGCGCCAAGCTGGCTCTTAACATTACCGTATTCAGCAACTCTAACCTGGAAAAGGGCATATTCAGTCCTTCTGTAAATGTAACATCCAACCAAAACACTTATTTGCATCTATGAGCACAAAAAAATGAAGGCATGTATAAAACTAAGACCGCACTTGGTAGGCAAGATCAACACGGTATTTCAATTATAATTACTTCAATTTATTCCTTTTCCTGACAAAATGTGGCACCAATTCCCTAGTTTTTTGCATCATGAACATTATGTGGCAATTCAGTGCCAGAAAAGGGGACAGAAGACTAAGGGGCTGTTTGGAATCCCTCCAGCTCCGTGAAATCTTGAGAGCTGCGGAGATGGTAAACAGGCGCTCCTCGAATTTTAACTATAACTCCACCTGCTCCCGGTGTGGAGCTGTGGAGTGGAGTACATCTGAACAGGGCCTAAATAAATAATCATGAAACTAGCTGCGCTAACAGGTAGCTAGTCGGAGCCAAACAGACCAAGACAAACATGATGTAAGCTACATCCAAAATCTACCAATTCAGCGATGAGGACCAAACAAAATGTAACTGTTAAGCAACACTGTCCAAAATACAGTACCCAGCTAGCCTAGCTAATGCAGTGTTAAGTTGCTGCCAATGTTCCAAAATCTCACTGGCATCCATGCGTGATTTGGTCAGTATGAAGAAGAAGTGGGCTAACGAATAGAGAGAGAAGCAGAGTTAGTTACCTTCATGTCATCCTCGATCTTGGCGACCTGGGACTGGATGCTGGCGACGGTCTCCTTGAGCGGGGAGTTGACGGGGTACTTGCCCTCGTCCCACACAAACCTGCATCCATCCATCCATCCATCCTCAGCAGATAAGCAAGACCTGGCGCGCAGGTTTCGGAACCTGAAGGGGAAGGGATCACGCCTGATGGTAGCGGTGGTGGTCGATCATGTTACCTGCGCCTGCTTCGCCCTCACGTATGGGGAATCCGCCGCCGGCGGCGCCCTCGGCGGCCGGGAGCATCCGCCGCTGCTCACCGGTGCAGTGACGCGGTAGGAGCAGCAGCTGGCGCTCAGGCGCGGGGTGAAGTGTCTCCTGGGGACGGCGAAGCCATTGGGGGTGCCGGGGCTCCACCTCTCCGCAACGGCTGGTGGCAGCGCCCTTCCCCTCCCGCTGGTGGCGGCGCCCTCCCCCTCCCACTGGTGGCGGCGCCGCCCTCGAGGTGGCTGCTCAAAAGGATCTACGGAGAGGGAGGGGAAAGGATGCGGACGGTGGAGTGGAGGCCGGGGTGGTCGCTCGTGGCTGCAAGAAGATGTGCCCGTCGGATCTGACCGGAAGAGACGGAGGAGGCCAGTGAGGTTGGGCGGCTCGCTTGATCTGCTGAGGGGGCAACTGGGTGGTGTAAGGGAGGGGCAGCGGAGGAGGAATCTAGATCTGTAAGGGGGCGGCGGCGAGGAGATTGGGACGAGGGAGGAAGGGGGCGACGGGGGGAGGGGTCGATCTGAGCTAGGGTTTGGGCTGCGGGTGGTGGGTATCTCTTTTTCTTTTCTTTTTTTCTGCTTTTCTGTAGATAGATGGATGGATGGATGTGGGATGGAGAGATGGATGGATGGATGGATGGACGCCATGTCATCGATCCGTGGACAGAGTTATGATTGGCTTAGAAAATCAGTGATGTAAAATAGTTTTTAAGTACTAAAAATAGAGAGATTTTATGAAGTAGCTATCAAAAATAGTTTGCAAAAGGGCACCACACAAATTTTCACTAGAGTTAGACCACATTTTATGGATTAGGACCAATTTGTATGCATTTTTCATATTTCTAGCTATTTTTAATCATTTTTTGAGTGCTCAAAATGGTTTTTTTGTGAAGGAACTACCAAATAATTGTTGCAAAATTGTACAAAATCATTTTTCTAAAATATTAGGCCATATTTAATGCACAATTGACCAAATGGTTGGGTGTCAAAAGCTTTTATCCACCTCTCGTGAAAAAGACAAATTTCCACCGATTTAGTAGGAAGCGGGTCAAATTTGAACTGCAGCTCCCTTGTAGTTTCCTCTTTATTTTTTTTAAAATGATTTCTAGGTACATAAGTATCTATTTAATCAGAGCAACACCAAAAAAATTCCAAGATTCAACCCCTAGCTAGGAGCAGTCATTCCCGCCGTTTTGACCGCATTTTGAAACGGACATAAAATATTCAAAAAAATCAAAAAATTGGGAGACCTTCGCATTGTGTCATTATATGTGGCCAAGTTCCCAGGAAAAATAATAAACTTGTAATATGACAATTATTTTAAAAAAGTCACGTTTGGAGATCAATGGCTTTCAAGCCAAATGATCAATCTTATGGCCACATTTATGGCATAGTTTGTTCAAACGATATCATATTATGCACAATGGTGCATATAGGAATGGAAAAGAATGTTGCCTAAGGAAGTTTTCATTTTCTTTGGACGAAAAAGCCATTTTCCATTTTTCCAGTGCCCAAAAGGAGGTTTTTTTTGTGAAGAACCTACCAAATAATTGTTGCAAAATTGGACCAAATCAATTTTCTAAAATACTAGCACATATTTAATGCACAATTGACCAAATGGTTGGGTGTAAAAAGTTTTGATCCACCTCTCGTGAAAAAGACAAATTTCCGTCGATTCAGTTGGAAGCGGGCCAAATTTGAACTGCAGCTGCCTTGTACTTTGCTCTTTATTTTTTCCAAAAATAATTTCTAGGTACATAAGTATCTATTTAATCAGAGAAACACCAAAAAAATTCCAAGATTCAACCACTAGCTAGGAACGGTCATTCCCGCCGTTTTGACCACATTTTGAAATCGGCATAAAAAATTCAAAAAAATAAAAAAATTGGGAGACCTTCGCATTGTGTCATTATATGTGGCCAAGATCCCAGGAAAAATAATAAACTTGTAATACGGCAATTATTTTTAAAAAGTGTTCTCAGAAACGAGCTATCACATGTGGAGATCAATGGCTTTCAAGCCAAATGATCAATCTTATGGCCACATTCATGGCATAGTTTGTTCAAATGATCTCATATTGTGCACAAGGGTGCATATTGGAATGGAAAACAATATTTCCTAAGGGAGTTTTCATTTTCTTTGGACGAAAAAATCATTTTCCATTTTTCGAGTGCCCGAAATGAGGTTTTTTGTGAAGGACCTCCCAAATATTTGTTGCAAAATTGGACCAAATCATTTTTCTAAAATACTAGGACATATTTAATGCACAACTGACAAAATGGTTGGGTGTAAAAAGTTTTGATCCACCTCTCGTGAAAAAGACAAATTTCCGCCGATTTAGTTGGAAGCGGGTCAAATTTGAACTGCAGCTGCCTCATAGTTTGCTATTTATTTTTTCCAAAAATCATTTCTAGGTACATAAGTACCAATTTAATCATAAATACATGGTTTGGTGGCGATACGTTGAGGTTTGGACGGTGGCTGAGGGGCCCAACTCTAGAGCGCGTAAACTCACATGCCCGCCGAGTGGTCACCGCGTGACCATGGCGTTGCCATATGTTCTAGGCGGCCTAGGCATGTCTAGTGGGTTGGGCACTCCCCAGGTAGGTGCTAGGAAGAAAATCACAACATAAGATTCTCACGAGGAGACCGATCAATGCTCAAACATGAATAAGCAGCCAAGTGTTTGATTTGCGGTACGGGAAATGCACATGGCTAATGGGCGTGAGTTTTGGCTGAGGATGATCAATTACTAAGAATACCATCTTCACAAATTTTCACCTCAAAAGGAGGAGCCTAGGCAGTACTTGCTTTGCAAAGTACCACACTGGACATAAATACGAATGTTGAAGCTGGGCTCAAAATAATGAATGGATTGAGCTGGCATTTGGTGGAGGATGGTTATTTTGGCATAAGTAAGCACTGTAGAAAATGGATACCATTTGGACACGCCAAAGTGGTACTTCCTTCACAAAGTGTTGCTCTGAACATAATAGGATAATGAATTTTGTTGACTTACTTTTGAACTACGCAAGGAATGTTTTTGATATATTTGATGAAGATATGATCCAAACAATTTATGAGAATTTTTTGGGAATTTTTGGAATAAGAGAAATATAGGTTGCTTCACAACCTAGGGAAAAAATTGACACATGGACATGACACATAGGCAAAACTGATGAGATGGCACCTAGTCATCACAACCCACCATAATCTACAAGGTTGTGACCATCTATATTGGTCGTTAACAACTAGAAATAAGGTAGCGGACCAGCATTGTTTGCTTTATGACCATTTCGTGTAAGCAAATTACGACCTTTCTGACCAAAATGATCGCAATGGTTTAGGGTTTGGAGCCCCCCGAACAGATTTTGACCAATTGGTCTCAAATGGTCATAGATCTATGACCAATTCTTCCAGGGTCACTGACAGAAGGTCACTAGTTGACATATTTCTTGTAGTGTCTGATGCATCCACAGGAGGAGCATCATCCTCGCCGGAGACCTCCAGCGCCACCCTCTGCCTCGCGCGTCCGCGCGCCTGGTAGACCACCCCTTCGCCCATTGACCGAGAGCACGACCATCTCGAGCCGATCCCCCTGCCGCTCGTTTGTGTTCACCGTTCCACCCCAGCGGCCACCGGCTCCAGCCAGCCTCTCCACCAACCTGGGTTTGGCCCATGGTGAGAACCCCAGCCCCGCCAAATGCGGCCAGGATCATGTTTTTTTTTCGTCTGTGTTTTTGTCCATTATCCAGTGAATTACTGTTTTACAGAAAAGTCCCTCTAGATCATGCATTTAATTACTCACAAATGGTGCATCAGATTAAAATGATTTAAACATGTAAAATGCTTAGAATTTCATCTAGTTTCATAATATCCAACTTTCATGCATGTTTAAAATATTTAACATGCTGTTTGCATATAATTTTCTCAAATGCCATGCTAAAATGCTTTCATTCATAACTAAATAACAGTAGCTCCAAATTTAATAAACTTTATATGTAAATGGGGTAGAAAAATGCATAGTTTAACATGGTGGCATTACTTTGCATGTTTAACATGTCACGCCAAAGATGCGACCCTATCCTAAAGGAACTCGAAGGTCCCACCAAGGATAGAAGCGCATCTTGAAGATGCTTTGCAAGGTGGATATAATTACATCAACATTACATAATACATAGGGATACATACATAAGGCATACAATGCCACACGAATACAATATCATCTTACATAAGAGCATCATCCGACTATGGTTGAAACACAAATAGAGACTCAAACGACATCCACCCTGCTAGCCCAGGCTGCCGAACTGGAAGCTATCCCCTGATCGAAGAAGAGGCAGAAGAAGAACTCCAAAACAAGTAAACATCGCTCTCGCATCATGATCATCGCAAAACCTGTACCTGCAACTGTTGTTGTAGTAATCGGTGAGCCACGAGGACTCAGCAATCCCATTACCATGGGTATCAAGACTAGCAAAGCTTAAAGGGTGAGGAAGGGGTAAAGTGGTGAGGTTGCAGCAGCGACTAAGCATGATATGGTGGCTAACATACGCAAATCAGAGCGAGAAGAGGAGCAAAGGAATGGTCGTCAACTAGTAATGATCAAGAAGTGATCTTGAGCTCCTACTTACGTCAAACATAACCCAAAACCATGTTCACTTCCCGGACTCTGCCGAAAAGAGACCATCACGGCTACACACACGGTTGATGCATTTTAATACGGATCTGGTGTCAAGTTATCGACAACCGGACATTAACAAATTCCCATCTGCCACATAACCGCGGGCACGGCTCTCGAAAGTTTATACCCTGCAGGGGTGTCCCAACTTAGCCCATGATAAGCTCTCACGGTCAACGAAGGATATTCCTTCTCCCAGGAAGACCCGATTAGTCTCAGAATCCCGGTTTACAAGACATTTCGACAATGGTAAAACAAAACCAGCAAAGCCGCCCGATGCGCCGACAATCCTGATAGGAGTTGCACATATCTTGTTCTCAGGGCAACACCAGATAGGTCAGCCTACGAGTAAAACCAACCCTCGAGTTGCCCCGAGGTGGCCCTACAGTCTGCCCGGTTCAAACCAGCACTTAGAGAAGCACTGGCCCGGGGGGGGGCTAAAATAAAGATGACGCTCGGGTTGGCCGACCCAAGGGAAGGGTATAGGTGGTGGTGAGGCAAATGGTAAAACCAAGGTTGGGCCTTGCTGGAGGTGTTTTATTCAAAGCAAACTGTCAAGGGGGTCCCATAAATCACCCAACCGCGTAAGGAACGCAAAATCCAGGAACATAACACCGGTATGACAGAAACTAGGGCGGCAAGAGTGGAACAAAACACCAGGCATAAGGATGAGCCTTCCACCCTTTACCAAGTATATAGATGCATTAATTAAATAAGAGATATTGTGATATCCCAACATAATCCTGTCCACCATGGAGCAATCTTCAACTTCACTTGCAACTAACAATGCTATAAGAGGGGCTGAGCAAAGCGGTAACATAGCCAAACAACGGTTTGCTATGAAGGGTGAAAAGGTTAGAGGCTGACATGGCAATTTGGGAGGCTTGATAGAACAAGGGATAGGTAGCGCAGCATAGCGATAGAACGAAGCAACTAGCATAGCAATGATAGTAGTGAGATCTAAGGTGACGGTCATCTTGCCTGAAATCCTGCAAGGAAGAAGAACGAGTCCATGAAGAAGATGAAGCCACGAAGACGAATCAAGCGTAGACGAACGAATCCTCACGATCGCAACGAAACAGGAACTATCGAGAAGAAGCACACAACACAGTAAACACACCACACATATACATGACAGGATGCTCAACCAAGTATGATGCAAGACAAGACTACATGAATATACTCATGGCAAGAGATGATGCATACCAGAACAACACATCAAAGCAAATTTAAATGAGGCGGGAAACAACATATAACAAATCCGGTAAGTCCTCATACGCAAATTTAGAAGTTGGTCCAGAAGTGAAAAAACCTTATGTTCAAGTTGTTAAACAGCAAGTTAAGATGCACCAAGATGATCTACACCAAATTCTAGTCAAGTTACATATAAAGTTCATTAGATTCGGAGCTACGGCCTAGAAGATATGAGCAAAACAAATTAAACATGGCATTGATGCAAAAGGCATACAAACATCAAGCAGACACCTCAAAAAAAGGATGCAACATGGTAATATGAAACTACATGCAGAACTAAGCAAGTTTTATATAGAGCACACTCAAAACGGAGCAACGGTTCAACACACACTCTATACAAGTTACAACAACAATCTGCCAAAAACAGCAACTAGGCATCTAGCTAGCATCAAAACAATACGCTACAGCACCTCAACACAATAAGAAAAGGCATGGGCATGAAGTACAGGTAAAGCATGACAAAACATGAACACCGAGATGTATCCATAAAACACTATAACATGCTCAAAAGGACATGGCAAGATTGCAAATAGTAACAGTTTTAGACTCAGCAGAAATAACATCAGGTTGCAATGTTTAGAGCTATCAAACAACACGTTACAAGAACTTAACATGGCAAACCAAGGCATGGCATGCTAGTAACAAAGACAAAGAATAAAACTCCCTTACTTAACTAATTCCAAAGATCAACAGAAAAGATGGTATCATCCATGCAGACATGGCAAATGATATGACAGATTCAGACATAGCAGGAACAACAATAAGTAGGCATGTTGGTGAGCTTGTACAACTCACCACCGAGCAATACATGGCATAACAAGGTAACCAACAGTAAGAACACATGTTTATTAAGACAATCACGGCAAGATCAAGTTCATAGCATGCTTGGATCACTAAAAACAATCATGGCAACATTGAACTTAATGTTAACAGCTTGACAGCAACATTACTTAGCAAGTTTGGAGCAATATTACAACAAGCTACAGTAGCCTATAAATGCAACCATGGGCATGGATGGATAGAGCATGACATGTATAAGAAAACATCCTTAGTGAACATCTCCAGATTATGCATAGAATGACTTGTAGCAGCAGGTTAACATAGCATCATGATATAGCAGATTCAGACATGCAAAACAGTAACAGCAAGTACCCTAATTCATGAGCTCGATGCACTCACTACAAGACTCATAAAAATACATGGATTGCACCACTGTAAAGATGGCATGATGTAACTCAAAACACATGTAGACATCAAGCTCATAGGATGCACACACAAAATGCAATGAAAAAGACAAAACAACAAGTTCTGCTAACAGACAGCAGTTAATATCATATAGCACTCTTGCAACAATGATTAGAGCATCAAGATTAACTCAAACAAACATGGCACAATGGAACAAAGTGAAGAGCATCTCACAGTGAACATTTCAATGTAAAATATGCACAAAACGGAACTACGATCATGGAGATATGACAGGTCAAAGATGCTCATGTGATGCTGAAACAGAAAAGGACTTGGCCGATTTCCTGGAAAAAATGAGTGAGCGTTGTATTCTAAAACGTGCGTAGGGTGAGGTATAGCGGGGCTGCTCACGATGGGCCAAGCCCAGTATAGGAGGAGGTCGGCCAGGCCGGCGAGAAGATGGGCTGGGCTGCCGGTGAGCTAGGCCGGGGAGGAGGTGGCCCACGCGGGGTCGACAAGCGGCGCACGGGAGGAACATCTCGTCTGCTCACTCCTGAGCACGTTCATGGCGGCGGCGGCAGTTGACTTCACTGGATCCGCCTGATCCGCGCGAAGCAGCGGCAAGGGAGGCCAGGAACCGGTGGATCGGGCCTCTGGGCACCGGATCCGGCGGTGGAGGAGCTTCACAGGCGGGGCAGCCATCCATGGCGGCGGTGGTGGCGGTACTGCAAGGACAGGAGGGAGAGGGAGTTAGCAAGAGGGAGAGGCAAGAAGGAGAGGGAGAGACAGAGGGAGGCGCGACGGGGTTGGCCTGAGGGTTGCCGGCGGGGTCGGCCGTATCACTCCGGCGAGGCTGTCGGCGAGCGGGATGGCAGGAGGAGGTGCGCGGGAGTGCAGGGAGTGGGGCGCTCCTGCACTGCGGGCGGCGACACGGGCAGCGGGCCCGATTCGGCCCGGCGGCGGGCCGCAGATGGGCTCCGACTGGCCCTGCATGGTGGGAGGCGCGGGAGGACGTGGAGATGCCTAGTGGCGCCCGGTGGTTGGTGGAGGCGGCGGCTGGAGGCGACGCAGCGAATGGGGCGGCGACACTTGGTGGCGGGGGAGTGCACCAGCGCTGAAAACGAGGAGGGAGCGGCGGCTGGCTGCGGGAAATGAGGAGTGGGGTTGGTAGGAGGCCAAAAATGGCAGGGGAGGCATCTATAAATAGAAAAGGAGGCTAGGGTTAGGGGTTTTGCTCCGTTTTCGGATCGTATGATCGCCATCGGACGGTCCAGAGCGGAGGGGGCTAAGGTGAGGGGTTGGTGAGCTGTGTAGATGAGTTGGGCTGAGAGGAGATAAGAGAATAGCAGCCCGGCAAATGGTTTTTGCAGACTGAAAACGTTCGACGTCTATACCGGCTATATCACGATTATATATTTTACGGTTGGGCAGTCAAATGAACTCCGAATGCGACGAAATTTGGCAGGCGTCCTATCTACACTATAATAAGACCGCACGCCAACTTTCATCCCATCCCGAGAACATTTTTATGCCACTTATAAAATAATATTTCGAACATGCCGCGGGCGCGTGCGGGTGTGTCTGGGCTCGGAACGGACAACAAAGAGTACTGGGAGGACCCGAACTGCTGCAAGTTTTGAAAAACATGTAGGTGAAAAGCAGATGATGACATGGCAAAATGCAACACGCAACCAAATGGCGTGGGAACGACGGCTAATAACTGACAGACACCTGGCGCATCGGATCCGGGGCGTTACATAACAACTCTAAAATATGGTTTAGGGCAGACCAGTACCATAACCAAAATATGCACATGGGGATTTTTTGGAATTGTTGTTTGTTGTTTTCGGCCTCATTTAAACTTGCCTAGATAGATAGTTTTCATATGCTTCACCCCTTGCCATGTTTAATAACATTTAATATTGTTGGGTACATGAACAAGAGAGAACTAAATAATTGATGTGGTGTTTCGTCAATATGCAACTCGTTGCATATTGAGGTCCACATAATTTGTAGTATTGTTGTGCACTTTGTCATACTTTTAAACCGGTCATGCATCATACTTGTTTGTGCATCATGCCATGTTTATGCTTGTGTGCTTACCATGTTGTTTGCTTCTTTCCGGTTTGCTTCTCTCGTTAGCTTCGGTTTCATTCTGGAGTAGTGAGGATTCGTTCGACTACGTTCGTTTGTCTTCTTCATGGACTCGTTCTTCTTCCTTGCGGGATCTCAGGCAAGATGACCATTACCCTCGTTATCACTTCTATCTTTGCTTGCTAGTTGTTCGCTCTATCGCTATGTTTGCGCTACCTACCACCTGTTTATCATGCCTGCCATATTGCCATGTCATGCCTCTACCGTTGTTTGGCTAAGTTACCGCTTTTGCTCAGTCCTTCTTATAGCGTTGCTAATTGCAGGTGAAGATGAAGTTTGCTCCATGTTCGAACAAGATGATTTTGGGATATCACAATATCTCTTATTTAATTAATGCATCTATATACTTGGTAAAGGGTGGAAGGCTCGGCCTTAGGCCTGGTGTTTTGTTCCACTCTTGCCACCCTATTTCCGTCATACCGGTGTTATGTTCCTTGATTTTGCGTTCATAACGCGGTTGGGGTTATGGGACCCCCTTGACAGTTCGCTTTGAATAAAACTCCTCCAACAAGGCCCAACCTTGGTTTTACCATTTTCCACCACCTATTTATTTTTCCCTTGGGAGTCGTGCTCTCTAGGGTCATCTTTATTTTAACCCCCCCCCCCCGGGCCAGTGCTCCTCTGAGTGTTGGTCCAAACTAGAGCCCTTTGCAGCGCCACCTCGGGGAAACTTGAGGCCTAGTTTTAGTTGTACGGATTCCTCATCTGTTGTGCCCTAAGAACGAGATATGTGCAGCTCCTATAGGGATTTGTCGGCACAGTCGGGTGGTCTTGCTGGTCTTGTTTTACCATTGTCGAAATGTCTTGTAACTGGGATTCCGAGGCTGATCGGGTCTTTCCGGTAGAAGGAATATCCTTCGCTGATCGTGAGAGCTTGTGATGGTCTAAGTTGGGACACCCCTGCAGGGTATAAACTTTCGAAAGCCGTGCCCGCGGTTATGTGGTAGATGGGAATTTGTTAATGTTCAGTTGTAGAGAACTTGACACTTGACTCAATTAAAATGCATCAACCGCGTGTGTAGCCGTGATGGTGTCTTTTCGGCGGTGTCCGGGAAGTGAACACGGTTTGGGTTATGTATGAACATAAGTAGTTTCAGGGTCACTTCTTGATCACTTCTAGCTTCTCGAGCGTTGCGTTGCTTCTCTTCCCGCTCTTATTTGCGTATGTTAGCCACCATATTTGCTTAGTGCTTGCTGCAACTCCACCTCATTACCCCATGCTACCCATAAGCTTAAATAGTCTTGATCTCGCGGGTTTTGAGATTGCTGAGTCCTCGTGACTCACCAGATACTATCACAACAGTTGCAGGTGCCGATGATAACAGTGCAGGTGATGCAACCAAGCTCAGATGGGACCTCAACGAAGATCTTGGTCGTTGCTATGTTTCGTTTTATGTTGATCAGTAGTGGATACCAGTTGGGACGATTGGGGATCTAGCAGTTGGGTTATCTTCTTTTCTTTTGGCTTCGTCCGTAGTCAGACTATGTGTGTGCTTTGAATGTTGTATGAATTATATGTTCATTATGTGAAGTGGCAATTGTAAGCCAACTCTTTATCCTATTCTTGTTCATTACATGGGATTGTGTGAAGATGACCCTTCTTGTGACAAAACCACCATGTGGTTATGCCTCTAAGTCGTGCGTCGACACGTGGGAGATATAGCCGCATCGTGGGTGTTACATGCAGCTCCTCCCAGGAAGGCACCGAGGACTCCGGTAGGTTGAGAAGCTAGGCGCGTGACACACTGTAAGAGTCGTATGAAGCCAATTCGCCATGACCTTGTCATCGCTGCCTGCCGCCCAGATGGCCTTCACGTATGCCTGGGGAAACTTCGCGGGATCCGCCGCGCCGTCATACCGCGACGACAACACCGGCCTGAACTTCAACGGCCATTGCACCCGTCACAAGGCGGGGAAGAAAGCCCAGTGGCCCGCGATGACCCCAAACATGCCCAGCTGCCCGGCGAGTGGAGTGGCGCCTATCATGGGATCCATGTGGCACGGGTAGAGCACGGCTGATGGAAAACAGAACTTCGACATGCCCCTACCTAGTGCGCCAAATGTTGGATTCAGGGCTCCACAGATCCAAGAAAGGTTCGAACTCTGGGGCATGTGCGAAGAACTCAACCTTTCCAGTCAATCAGTTCGTTGCTCCCAAGACCTAGCTCGATGAACAAGAAAGGAAAGGGACATGGTAGTTTACCTAGGTTTGGGCCACCTTGCGGTGTAAGACCCTACAACTTCTTTTGGGGTGGATTAGCCTCACGGGGGCTAAGGATGAACTAGTAAAGAGGAAGAACAACCTCAGGAGGTATGTTCTTGTGTGGGTGAGCTACTGAGGGTTTGGATCGGATCCGCTCTATGGTGGTGGCTAAGCTGTATTTATAGTGGCCGTGGTCCTTGAAAGCACAAGTGATCCCTGGGTTATTTTGGTAATTAATGTCAACATATCTCTTGTTGGACTAATACTTTTATCTAGTATATTTCAGATAAGTCCAACAGTGGAGTGGCATGGACAAGAGGATGCGGAACCCCTTAAAGATGCTAAGGACAAAGGATTGGCTCAAGCTCAAAGCTCAAGACTCTACATTTTCTATTTCAGTGATCCAAGATCACATTGCGTCCATAAGAAAGCCAATACTATTAAAAGGGGATGAGGTGTTGCTTAATGGCTTGGTTGCTCAAATTGCTCTCCAAAGCCCTCAACCACTTTAACATATCCACATATGTCCCATACCAAAAGTCAAACTTGGCCCCACCGATTTGATCTATCCGGTGCCACCAGTTCACTTGACATAGCCACTGCCAGAAATGCTAATCACTTCGGTCTCACGGATAGGGATCGCGGTCTCACCGAGATGGGTTTGCAAACTCTCTATTTCCCTTTGTAATATTTTGGTCTAACGGAGATGAGCGATCGGTCCCACCGAGTTCGCAATGCAAACTCTCTGTTACCCCTTCATAACGTTTCGGTCTCTCCGAGATGAGCGAATCGGTCCCACCGAGTTTGCCTGACCAACTCTATGGTTAGCTTATTACCAAAGTCAGTCCCATCGAGTTTGTGTAATCAGTCTCACCGAGATTATGTTATGCCCTAACCCTAGAGAAATCGGTCCCACCGAGTTGATCATATCGATCCCAACGAAATGCCTAACGGTCACATTATGAACTAAATCGGTCTGACCAAGTTTTCTGATTCGGTCCCACCGAGTTTGGGAAATTGTGTGTAACGGTTAGATTTTGTGTGGAGGCTATATATACGCCTCCAACCTCTCTTCATTCATGGAGAAAGCCATCAGAACATGCCTACACTTCCAACATTCATTTTCTGAGAGAGAACCACCTACTCATGTGTTGAGGTCAAGATATTCCATTCCAACCACATAAATATTGATCTCTAGCCTTCCCCAAGTTGCTTTCCACTCAAATCATCTTTCCACCAAATCCAATCCTATGAGAGAGAGTTGAGTGTTGGGGAGACTATCATTTGAAGCACAAGAGCAAGGAGTTCATCATCAACACACCATCTATTATGTTTTGGAGAGTGGTGTCTCCTAGATTGGTTAGGTGTCACTTGGGAGCCTTCGTCAATATTGTGGAGTTGAACCAAGGAGTTCGTACGGGCAAGGAGATCGCCTAGTTCGTGAAGATCTACCCTAGTGAGGCAAGTCCTTCGTGGGCGATGGCCATGGTTGAATAGACAAGGTTGCTTCTTCGTGGACCCTTCATGGGTGGAGCCCTTTGTGGACTCGCGCAGCCATTGCCCTTCCTGGGTTGAAGTCTCCATCAACATGGATGTATGATAGCACCACCTATCAGAACCACGGATAAGAAATCTTCATGTCTCCAATTGCGTTTGTACTCTCCAATCCCATCCTTTTACATTCTTGCAATTTGCATGCTTTACTTTCCGCTACTCATATACTCTGATATATATTGTGAATGTATAAACTTGTTCTTAAACTCCACTTCAACTTGAAGAACTTAAAAATTGCTACTTTTCTTGGTTGAGTGTCTATTCACCCTCCTATAGATACCTCTTCTCGATCATTTCAATTGGTATCAGAGCATTGGTCTCCATTACTTTGGTTTAATCACCATTGGAGGAGGATGGATGAGTCTACGCTAGGGAGTCTTAGACATAGAGTGCCTATACTTGATGGAGAGTACTTTCATGAGTGGAAAAATGAGATACTTGAGATTTTCAATGAATATCATTTGAGAAAGTACATTACCAACCCTTGTGCTCGCCTTGTTGATCCTTTGCATCCCACTCCCGATGAGGATCTTGACATGATTCTTAATCTTAGAACTATCGATCTTATCACTAGAGGATTACCTAGAAACTTGATTGCTAGCTTGCCTGTTCTTGATTGTGCCTACACCATTTGGAGATTTCTTGGCGAAAGATTTCCAAACTATTCCTTGCAAATCTAGATGAGATTCTTCATAAGTCAATTGCCTTGAATAAAATGAGTAATAGTGATCCTAAGTTTTATGATTGTCTGTTTGAGCTTCGTGACCTTATACGTGCCAAGGGAGATGTTGGAATCATTAGCAATATCATCTCCGAAGCCATTAGATATCATAAAGATGATTATTGTCATGATCATTTATCTAATGAATTACTCTCTCTAGGAATTGATCCATCACATGATGATGTTGAACATGGACACTATGATGGGGATGATGATAGTGACTATGATCTTGATGATGCAATGAGACACTTTGGTCTTATGGCTAATCTTCGTGGCTACATGGCAGGAGGAAAAGAATGGGACCTTGATAGTGGATGTACCGATCATTTGACCGGAGACAAGGACATGTTTCGTGAGCTTGCTGAAAATGACGGCCCTTGAAAGTATGTCACTTTTGGTGATAACTCAAAGGGTAAGGTGGTTGGCCTAGGTAAGGTTGCCATCTCACATGATAGCTCCATACATAATGTCATGCTCGTTGAATCTCTCGGCTATAATTTACTTTCTGTATCTAGACTTGCTGATTTCGGTTTCAATATCCTATTTACTGAAGTAGATTGCCAAGTGTTTAAAAGAGATAATCATAAAATGGTCATTACCGGTATACGTAGAGGTGATCTATACATTGTTGATTTCACTAAAAAGGCTCAACCTAGAACTTGCTTAATTGCTAAATCCTCTAAAGGCTAGTTGTGGCATAGAAGGTTAGGTCATGTGGGCATGCAAAATCTTGATAAGCTTATTAAAGGCGATCATATCCTTGGAATAAAGGATGTTATATTTGACAAGGATAGTCTTTGTAGTGCTTGTCAAGCAGGAAAAAAGGTTGGAGGAAGCCACCCCGTGAAGAATATCATGACCATGAGAAGACCGCTCGAGCTACTTCATATGGATCTCTTTGGTCCCAATGCATACAAAAGTCTCGGTGGAAACTCATTTGGTCTAGTTATAGTCGATGATTTTTCAAGATTTACGTGGGTGTTGATAAATTGCAGGTCCAAAAGGTCTTCAAGAACTTCGCTAGGAAGGCACAAAATCAAAATGAAGTGAAGATCAACACTACAAAAAAAAGACACATCCGTGACATTTTGGGCCGAACGAATTTTTTTCTGTCATACATATGACACTTCTATGATGATAATTGTGACAAAACCCGATATCATCATAGATGTGGTGGGCTCCTACTTCTATGACAAAAAATCATGACAGAAAATGGGCTTTTTGTCCTGGGTGGGCTGGAGACGCAGCTGCATGACATTCTTTGGGCCGTCCATGACGGAAAAAACCATGGCAGAAGCGAGGGCGAGGAAACTTTCGAGGAGTTGCCGGTTACGGTGGAAGGTTGGGGGCCGAGCGATGCACGTTTCTCTTGTACACGTGCGAGGCGTTGGCTCTAACTGAACCCGAGCGAGGCGTTGGGCTCTAACTGAACCCGAGAGATGGCACTGCAGGCTACGCGTTACTGAACCTGAGCGATCGATCGATGGCTGTTAACTGAACCTGATCGAGTGATTCCTTCGCTACTGCTGCTAACTGAAGCCAATCGATTGGATGCACAGTGAGCGTTGCGGGGGCGGTTTGGTTGAACAGTGAGCGGTGGCGTTGCCTCCGGATGAATAGGACCCTGTGGTGTGGAGGGCTGGATGAATAGTAGACGGTGGAGGGGTGCCCGTGGAGGGGTGGTTGAACAGGACCCCGTGGTGTGGAGGGCTGGATGAATGGTAGACGGTGGAGGGGTGCCCGTGGAGGGGTGGTTGAGCAGTAGCCGATGGAGTAGCGCGCGGTGGAGGCTGGATGAACAGGAGCCCGTGGAGGCTGGAGGAGGTCGACGGTGGAGATGAACAGTATCCCGTGGAGTCCAATTTTGCGGTACGCCACACCCCTCCCGATGAACAGGACCCCTGTTTCGACCGTAGGAGGTCCGTTTCGTCCGTTTTGCGGTACGCCACACCCCTCTCGATGAACAGGACCCCTGTTTCCACCGTAGGAGGTCCGTTTCGTCCGTTTTGCGATACGCCACACCCCTCCCGATCAACAGGACCCCCGTTTCGACCGTAGGAGGTCCGTTTCGTCCGTTATGCGGTACGCCACACCCCTCCCAATCAACAGGACCCCGTTTCGAACGTGGCCGGTCGAACACAAGGCCGTTTCCTTCGTTCTGCGGTATGCCAGGCCTCGTTTCCATCGCCTATTCCGTCCAAGCCGGTTGGCTCCCACGCGTTCCATTGCCTCCCAATGAATACGACACATTCCGTTGCCTCCCCATGAACACGACACATTCCGTTTCCTCCCCATGAACACGATGATGACGATGTTTCTCTGTTCTGACCCAGCCATGTACACGAGCCCTGGCCATACGTATGCGCGAGTAGGCGTTCGAGACCCCGCCCGTATGTACACATACGTGGCCGTATTTTCTTTCTTGCACCCTGGCGGCTGTACGTACGTGTACATGCTACGTGCGCGCCTCTACTACGACACGTGCGCACCTCTACTACAACATGTGCGCGCCTCTACATCGACCAGTATGTACGTACACGTTCGCGACCAGGATGACAACGCTATGTACGCTTCGACCAGGTGGGTCCCGACTGCCAGGCACTTCCTTGCCTGCGAAGATGTAGCTGGTGGGTCCTAGCAGTCAGGGGGGCAAATCGTTTTGTTTTTTCTGCCTGGACGCACTTCCTTGCGTGCGAAGGTGTAGCTGGTGGGTCCCAGCAGTCAGGGGGGCGAATCGTTTTTTTGCCCGGACGCACTTGCTTGCATGCAAAGATGAAGCTGGTGGGTCCCAGCAGTCAGGGGGAAACGTTTTTTCCGTGAAATACAGTGGCCCGTCCGGTGGCTCCCAGCTATCAGGTGGAGGAATCATTATTTTCCGCGTAATAAGGAGGCACTTCCTTGCTGTGGCCATGGACCTAGCTGTCAGCCTCTCGACGGAAAGTCCACATCCGATGGAAGTCATTCCTTAACCACGTTGACCAGGCCGCGCCGAGAGCACCACCCGCTGGACGACGGCGAGGCCTAGGAAGGGGACAACACGGAGCCGGGAAAGACGCGACAGTGGAAGCCCGCGCGGAGAGGGGTACGGGGGTTCACTGGTTTGGCTGCGGTGTGAGGCTGCCGTCGCCGCAGGGCCTGGCCAGCGGTGGGAATAATAGGGGGCGGTGAGGCCTCCGCGGCAGCACAGCCGGCCACGGGAGGCAGGAGCATGCGGCACGACCGGCGCTGCTTTGGGCGGCTGGAGCAAGAAGACCAGAGGTTGAAGAAGCACTACGGCCGTTGGATGGACATCGTACGGTCACTGGAGCTATAATCGTTCATATTGACTAAGTTGACAAAGCCCTCCGTCCCCGTCAACTTAGTTGGCCCACAAGTCATCCCCCCACTATGGTGGGTCCCAGCTAGCAGGGTAGGTATTCATTTTTTTGTGCGTAATAAGGAGGCACTTCCTTGTGTGCGAAGATATAGCTGGTGGGTCCGACATGTCAGCGGGGGGAACATTTTTTTCACGAAATACAGAGGCCCTTCCGGTGGGTCCCAGCTGTCAGGTGGAGGAATCATTATTTTGCGCATACAGTCCACGGCCAATGGATGTCGTTCGTTGACCATGTTGACCAGGCAGCGCTGAGAGCACCATGGCAGTGAACGACGGTGAGGCCTAGGAAGGGAACAACACGGAGCCGAGAAAGACTCGGCAATGCTTGCCCACGCGGTGGGCAGTACAAGGGTTTACTGGTCCGGCTGCCGTTGCCGGAAAATAATAGGAGGTGTGGGTGAGTAGAGGAATGGCCTGGCCAGCAATGAAGTAGGGTGGGGCGGTGCGGCCTATGAGGCAAACACAGCAGGCCACGGGAAGCGGGAGCTGGCAGTCCCACCGGAACTGGTTTGGGCGGCTGGAGCAAGAAGATCAGATATTGAAGAAGCAGCACGGCTGTTGGATTAACATCCAATGGTCACTGCTGCTAGAATTGTTTGTGGACTAAGTTGACAAAGCCAAAGTACACGTCAACCTAGTAGACCCACAAGTCAGCCTCCAAATCTGTCCCAAACAGCATACAGCCCAAAATTTCTAGCCAGATTCAAATTAATTTTAAATCTAAATATACCTTAATTTAAATTCAATGAAATTTTACCTGCACAAAAACAATGAAATTTAAAATATCAAAATCTAAAAGAAAACATCATTTTGGAACTAATTGCCTGTTTGCTATATTTTTTTTATTTTACAGCCCATTTATTATTACTTATAGCCCATTTATTATTACTTATAGCCCATTTCTTATTACTTATAGCCCATTTTCTGGGCAAAATGCATCCCTCCTCGTCTTGAAAGATTTCCGGCCCAGCAGGGCGTAGAAATGGAAGTAGGCCTATGTTGGTTATTCTGCAAAAAAACAAAATAGCTGGCTAGCCATTTTTCAGGAAGGAAAAAACAAACTGGGCTGGTCATGTGCTAAACATATGAAATAAAAGCCTGGGCTAGACAGGCCACGGGTCCCGCACAACCCAATTGATACCCTTCTCCATCCCGAAAAAACAAAATTACTACGCGTGCTGCTGGTCATTGTTGACCATGTTGACAACACCGGAGGGCGGCGCCGCGGCGAGCGAACCAAGGCAGAGGACGATGGTGATGCCTCGTACGGGAACGAACAGGAGCCGGGGAAAATCATAGCCAGTTGTGGGAGGCGGGAGCAGGCGGTCCCGCCGGCGCTGGTTTGGCTTTGGCAACTCGAGGAAGAAGAGACTGAAGAAACGCGACAGACGTTGAATGTCAAGCCAACGGTCAAGGTTGGCACTATCGTTTTTTGACTAAGCGGACACCAAGTAGCATACTTTTTTATATATAGGAAGAAAACTGCGAGGAAAATGCGTTCGTCTACCGTCCTCCTCACAGGGAACGTTCGCCACATATGTGACTAGCACCCTTGGTTTTCAACCGAGAGGTCTTGGGTTCGCGTCCGAGGAACTATCAATTTTGTCCTCCTTCCTTCCTCGCAAAAAAGGGAAAGAAAATCAAAGACTTGGGAAGGCGTACAGAACAAGCTAGTGTCCAGTAAAGAGACATTGCCGAGTTTTAGAAAAAAGGAAGACGTGCTCCGGTAGCTGGTTCGAATCCAAACCTAGACTATGACTATATATGGTGCTATGCTACTCTGCAAGTAATGAAACTGATATATCCAACATTCGCTTCTCCTCTTCTCTACTTACTCTGCCTAGCATCAGAAGCTCTGGCCGCAGCAACCATGTCCGTTGGCTGCTCGTCCACCTGCTCTTCAGCAGGCAACAACCAGATATGCGCCAAGTCGCCACCCATACCATCGCCTGTGGGTCTCATCACGCCCCCGCGGGCACGCGCACCGCAGCCGATTGCTCATCGCAACCCGCTGCCGTTGTTGTGGTGCCACTGCTGCAAATCATGCAGAGTCATCCGTCGCGTCTCAACCACAATCCGCAAACCTGGTCGAGTCTTCTACAAATGTCTGAATCATGGGGTAATCATATGTTTAAGTGTTGTTCTGCTGCTTTTAGTTGCTGATTGTTTTAATAGTTTGGTTGATGATCTTCCAATTTGATTCGTGCAGAAAAGGGAAGATTCATGTGATTTGTATTTCTGGGAAGTTGCTGATGTGGGGGAATGCAACTACACTGATTATTTGGTTAGCCGAGGAATCCCAATACCAGTAGGTTGGGGTGTTGGACAAGTAACTGAAGGAACGACAGAAGAGGAAGATGCAGAGCAAAAGGTTAAAGAAGAAGTTCCTCTGATCTTGGCCAAGCAACAGTTGCTGAACGGCCTTGACAGCAATGAGGAGATGAAAGAGCTTGTGAAGATAATAGGCAAAATCGATGTGCTCTCTAGGATGATTGTCTCTTTATTTGTAGTGTATGTAGCACTCGTGATGTATTTAGTGGCTATGACATGAGCACTTTGCTGAAACTAGTAATGAATGAAACATATGTAGCAGGCTAGGCGTAGGGTTGCATCTAATGATTTCTATTAATGGAAATCAGGGGGTATCCCCTTTTGCTCATATAAATAAATAAATAGCAGAGGCCTTGTCGGGTCAGCTTTGTTCTCATTCGAAGACGTCGAGCAAATTGCAGTCCAACAGCAAACTATGTCATCAAATTCAAGTTTCACAGCCAAATATGAGTACAGGTAAACAACAATGTCATCATGTTTTAGTTGTCATACAATCACCAAACACAAATCAGCATACATAACAAGTGATGTTCTCACAGCAAAATACTAAACAACATGTTCATCAGGTTTCAGTTGTCATAGCAAACACAATTTCACATAGTAGATAAAAAAATGTCTTCTGACAGGAAAATACGACAAAAGCAATGTAATCATCATCCGCAGCTGTAGCGTCAACATCTTCGCCATGTGTATCAGTCTGAATCGTAATTCCCCATGGTGTCATCTTCTTCTTCGTCCTCAACGTCCTCGAACGTTGGCTTCTTCTTGATCAACTCTTGTATGTCCACAGCACGACATGCAATCTTTTCGCCGGTGTCATTGACGTGATGGTTCTCAAAAATATTAGGAACATCTGTGTTATATTGTACATCAGGAGCAGTGTAAGCATCATCTTGTTGTGCAACTTCATTAAACGAATTCCTCTGCTCAAACCTTTGCAATACTCTCCAGTCATCGCTACGTGCAAATGTGTCTTCCAAGAAAAATATTTGTGTTGCTTGATTTGCCAAAATAGAAGGCTCGTTGGTCTGGTACGCCGCCTTGACATTGATGGATTTGAAATAATCATCAGCTCTGGGTTTTGCGATCCTGGAAAATAGGTTATACCAATGACAACACAACATAACCACACACCGATGATCCTCGAAACTGGAGATATACTGCAACAGAACAATGTCTGTTATCTTAGCATACATTTCAGTTGTCTCTTTGCCATACGTATCCGTGCTCATGATGGCACTGTTTTTGTGTCTTCCTGCCTTCGTCTCGTGAAAGGGTGTTCTAGCGCACATCTCCAACAACGCAAGATTCATAATGTCTTACCCAAGTATCAGGACCCATTGCTAATGAGTAAAGGGCATCATCAACTGCCTGCCCATCCTCCCGCATCTTCTTAACCTATGGTTAGAAAATAGACAAGCTGATCATCTTATGTACTCAATATATTAAAAAAACTGACAGTGCACTTCAAAAGCTTACATGGTTCTGGAACCATTTCGCAAATCCTGCCATAACCAGTTTGTCAATGTTTCTTGGATTTTGCGGCAGTAACTCCTCTTTGTAGATGCTGCACAACATAGTGATCGCGTCAAACATCTAAATATATAAGAATGTGCTGCAAGTTTAGTAGATTATGATGTATAAGCTGCAGTACTGCACTTACTTGATATGAGGTTGTATCTCAGGACAGTTATTCAACACATACCAAACCATTTTGTCCAAATCTTTAGGTTTGTCCTTTTCCCTGTAACTCGAACAGAATAATCGAAAACATTGAGCCCGAGATTGTCTTCACCCACCTCTTTGCTAAGCTGATCAGCTGTTTCAATGTATTTTGAGCAGAATGTCAACGCTTCTATAGAAATGTAGGCCTCTGCAATGGAACCCTCGGGTCTAGCTATGTTCCTAACATAGCCCTTGAAAGTGCCTAGCCGCCTTCAATACGGTACATCTAGCCATACTGTACTGGACCTCTAAGTAGTGCCTCATCAGGTAGATGAACAGCCAAATGCACCATCACATCAAAGAAGGCTGGAGGATATATCTTCTCAAGGTCACATAGGATAGTTGGTATCTTGTCTCTAAGATGCTCCAAAGCATCTATCCTAATATTTCTACTGCAAAGTTCCCTGAAGAATTGTCCTCTGCAACTACTCTGTATAAGTCAGAGCGGCCCAATCCTCTAAGGATAACAGGTAAAACCCTTTGAAGTAGGACGTGGCAGTCATGAGTTTTCAACCCTTGTACCTTATTTCCATCTGCACTGACTCTCCTTTCAGGGTTGGAAGCAAATCCATGTGGGAATCTCACACGTGACAGGACCTCGCAGAATTCTTTTCTTTTTAGCTTGTCCAAGACGTACATAGCTGGTGCCATATCCCGTGGTTTACCTTCATCTTGCACCTGCAAATCCTTTCTGATACCCAGGTGTGTCAAATAAATCCTAGATTTTAAGGTATCTTTCGTCTTGCCTTCAATGTTAAGAAATGTGCCGATAATGTTGTCACATATATTTTTCTCGATGTGCATCACATCAAGATTATGCCGCAGATCCAAATCTCTCCAATACTCCAAGTCCCACAAAGTGGACCTGCGGGTAAACAATAATCTCTCTTCTAGCGTGCCATGCTTCCTTTTCCCGCTACCATTACCAGGATGGTTTCCTGGTGTAATATGCTTGACCTTCTCTAATTCCACTCGCAACTCATCGGTGGTGAGCCTCTTTGGCACATCACGGTTTTCATGCTTTGCATTAAACACATGTCTTCGGTATTTTCTAGGATGCGGCTTGTCCCTGGCAAGGAAACGACGGTGTCCAATGTAATAGATCTTGCTAAGTATTGCATATGACAGCGGATTCCTGTCACAGCGAACACATGCATTGTAACCATGTGTCGTTCGCCCTGACATAGTGCCCAAAGCCAGATAATCATGGATGCACCAAATTACAGCAACACGCAGAAAGAAATCAGCTAGTGGGCTGCTGTACAGGTCTCGAGTGAGAACACCCTTCCATAGCTGTTGAAGTTCCTCCACAAGAGGCTCCATGAACAAATCAAAATCCTTTCCAGGACTTTTTGGACCTGGGATGAGCAAGGCCATCATGTAGTTTGATTCTTTGGTGCAGACATTTGGAGGCATGTTGTAAGGGATAACAAGCACTGGCCACATGCTATATGTGGCGCTCTGGTGGCCAAATGGGTTAAATCCATCTGAATCTAAGCCAAGTCTAATGTTTCTCAGGTCACCAGCAAACTCTTTGTGTTTATCATTGAAGCTTTTCCACTCACTACCATGAGATGGATGGCTCATTACATTCTGATCTCTATACTCCTAGTTCCTAGAATTCCACCGTACATCCTCTCTTGTTTCAGCATCATGAAACAACCTCTGCAATCTTGTTGTAATTGGAAAAAGTCTCAGAACATTACGAGGAATCCTCTTCATAGCATCGCCATCTTTCCATCTTGATGATTTGCATTTCGGGCATTCACTTAAGTTGGCATAATCCTTCTGGAACAGAACACAATTATTCTTACAAACATGGATCATATCATATCCAATTCCAACTGCACGAAGGAAATTCTTCATTTTACTGTAGGTTTGTGGCAGCTCAGACGCATCTGGGAAAGATTTGCGGAAAGCAGCCAACATCGCATCGAATGATTTGTTGGTCATCCGCTCAGATGTCTTCACCTGAAGAAAGGTGACCATAGCTGAGAATACTGACAGCTTATTTCCTGGGGTGACAACAACGTTGCATTGTTCCCCATGTGGGCCCACCATTTTTCTTCTGCAGGTGAAAGTTCACGGAATGCACGAGCATTTCGTAGCATTGTTTCAATGTTGGTTAAACTCACCGGCTCCGCCACCACCACCTCCTCCTCCTCCTCTACCTGAGCATCAGGCATATCAAGATGGTGATCTGCTGCTTCCACGTAGTCAACAACATTGACGTTCACAGCTTCACCATGATGAACCCACCTAGTATATGTGACCGACATCCCATACAAGTGTAGATGATTTTGCACATTTGACTGGGGTCTTGTAACTGAATTCATACAACTGCTACACGGGCAGAGCACATCTGATTTCGGACCACCGTACTCAGCTCTGATAAAGTTCATGAAGTTTTCAACCCCCTCGACATATGCAGCAGAGAATCTTCGAGCAGAAGTTATCCAAGTCCTGTCCATCTGTTAGACATACAAATTAGTTCTTCTACTAGATATTACAGGAAAAACATATATGCTTTTTTATGTAGTCCGGAAAAAAATACCTAGGTCGATGTCTAAAGCTATGGCAAGATATTGGGACGAGCAGATCTATGTAACGAAATATATGTAAAGCTAATTCAGCAAACATATTTGAGTGCTAAATTATGGCAGGCTGTTTCAGCAGTCAATGAGGCCGAGCACACAGCCATCAAACTATCGAAGGCCATCGCAGCAACAACGATCGAGTATAAAATGGTGTAGAGCTATTTCACCTAACAGATTGGCTACTAGACCATGGCAATCTACATCACAATAAATATATCGCAGAATATTTTAGCAACTAATCGGCCTTGGCATGCCATCTCAACTAAGTAGATTGAGTGCAGAACAGGGAAGGAAGCTTCTTAAGCAGAGCATTTTAACAATAAACTACTTCGGCAAACAGTGAGATTAACAGCGTCTATTAGCTAACATTCAGCGCTACATCGACATGAACGGGGCCTCAGTCTAGAATGCGCGTACCGTGGGAGAAGCTAACCGCCGTGCGTCTCCACAAGAACGTCGCCAGCGGTGGTGGCGCTGACCGCCATGTGCCTCCACAAGAACGTAGCCAGAGGTGGCGGCACGGCTAGAGGACGACAGTCTACGAGAGCGTACTGTGGGAGCGAGAGGATCGCCGTGCGTCCCCTCGACGAACCGCGGCGCCGACGTATCGGCGCGGTGGGAAGGGCGGCTTTGGCGGAGCGAATGGAGTGGAGGGGGGA